>NC_044559.1:19426700-19732950 GCF_007565055.1 Rhinopithecus roxellana
ACACATACACACACATACGCATACACCACTCACACACACACCACACACATACACACACTCACACACATACACACACATACACAACCACACTCACATACACACACTCACACACATACACACATACACACACACACATACCTCACAACACACACTCACACACACACATACACACACATACACACACATACACACACACACACTCACAATACACACTCGCACACATACACCACGCCACACACACACTCACACACATACACACACTCACAATTGATATTATTACTTTTAAAAATAATAATTTCTTTTCATTTACATTTTTAACAATATGAATGAATCTGTAAAACATGCTGAGTGAAATAAGCTAGGCACAGAAAGACAAATACTACATTATCTCACTTGTATGTGGAATCTAAAAAAGTCAAACTCATAGAAGCAGAGAGTAGAAGGGTGATTGGTAGGGGCTGCAATGTGGGAGAAATGAAGAGATGTTGGTTGAAGGACACAAAGTTTTAGTTAGGCAGGATGAATAATTCTAGAGATCTAGTGTGTAGCATAGTGACTCAAATTAAAAATATTGTATTATGTACTTGGAATTTGATAAAAGCATAGATCTTATTCTCACCATTTTAAAAGGTAAATACATAAGGTGATAAATTTACTAAAGCTTGATAATCAAAATGTAATAATTTCACAGTGTATACACATATAAAAACATCATGTTGTACACTGAAATTATATATAATATTTGTCAATTTTGCCTCAATAAACCTGAAAAAATAAAAATCATTTGCAAAAATAAAAGAATTCAAGTGCTGGCAAAGGTAAAGAACAATGAAAATTCTTCTGCATTGCTGCTAAGTGTGTAAAATTTCTCAACATCATAGGAAAACAATTTGCCATCTACTAAGGTTGAGGTGCACATGCCCCACAATTCAACAGTTATACCCTTGGGTGTATATGCACAGGAAAGTCTTGGCATGAATGTACTCCTGGAAACATAGGTAAGAAATTTACAGTAGTTATGTTTATAACACAAACACACAAACAGGCAAACAGAAAGCAAAACAAAAACACTAGGAACAAGCTTGGTGTTTATCATGGAAGAAGAGATAAACAGATAAATACATTGTGGAAAATTAATGCAGATTCTATTCAGGAAGTAAAAATGTTGAACCACCTCTACATATGTTAGCATGGATGTAATTCACTAATATAATGCTGAGTGATAAAGTGATAAAATTGCATGATTCCATGAGAACACATGGATATACAGAGGTGATCAATACACACTAGGGCCTTTTGGAGGGTATAGGGTGGGAGGAAGGAGCAGATCAGGAAAACCGGCTGATGGGCACTAGGTTTAATACCTGGGTGATGAAATAATGTATACAACAAACCCTCATGACACAAGTTTACCTATGTAACAAATCTGCACTTGTACCCCTGAACTTAAAATAAAAGTTAAAAAAATAGAAAACTAAATAATTTACTATTTAAGAATATATAAAGTAAACTATTTCACCTATGCATGTTTCAGAAATAGAATAAAATATAATAAAGTTAAAATATGAGTATTCATTGAAATATGAGTTGATTGAAACATGAGTATTCATTCAAGCTGATTGAAATATGAGTATTCATTTAGTATATTAATAATCAGGGAGTTAGCATCTCTACCCCCATTAAAAATAATTTAAAACAAACACCAACTCTTTGTTCATTTTGTTTCAAGTGATGTGTGGCAATTCTCTTCTATTATTTTAAAATATTTAACTGACAAAGATTGAATATATTCAAGGTGTACAAATGATAATTTGATATGCATATACATTGTGTAATGATTATCACAATCCGGTTAACTAATACACTCATCACCAGCCATGTAATTCTTTAAAGAGTCCTAGTTAGTCCTCTGCGTCTCATTTCCTCAGTCTCCAATTGCAGCTACCTCTTCCCTTTCTTTAATGGTCCTTTGAGATTTTTAGCTCTAATGTGTTCTTCTATCCTTTTCCAGGCAGGTCTATCAGTCCCATGAATGAGTTACTTCCACTGTGTGAACTACGTTTTCAGGGGTCTCGTGCTACTTAATAGGCTTGCAGGGCCAGCCATTTTGTAAGAGGGCACAAAGCTCATTAGGGAAGGAGAACTGTTCCTACTGTGGTATTGATGGCCAAAATTTATAGAGTCTGCTTTGCAGGTCACAGATCCATCATCTCATATACACACTATCCTATCTCCCAGAGTTTTATTTTCCTCCAGGGCATTTTGCTGATAGCTTCATTCTTTCAAAATGTATTTGTCACATCAGGTGTTGATGCTGGAATGCAGGCTTCAAGCCACATATAATGTGAGATTTATCTACAGTCTCTTTTTATTCTTTTGGAGTAATTACCATAAGTGAACTTTGATGTGGAAAAGAAATGAAAGGTGTGGTTTGCATTGCTGAGATAGAAAAGAATCTTCGAACGATGTATGCAGACATGTTTATAGATGAATGCTAGTCAAACAGAGACCAAAAGGAACACACACTTTTAGAAAGTTTCCTTCAGCAGAACTTTCTTTATAATGAAAAAGGGTTGGTAACACAAGACTGTATCATGCTTTACTATATCCAAACTTCCTTATCCTAAAGGTTTCCTATTCTATCTGGCTAGAAATTCTTGAACATGTAATCAAAACACTCTGATGAATATACATGTAGAATGTTTAAAAAAGGGTTGCACCATGCATTTCTACTTTGATGCTCTAGGTCATCTTTTTCAATCACCCAGAAACCAGATCTTAAAAGTTCATCTGTGTCGGGCGCCGCGGCTCACGCGTGTAATCCCAGCACTTTGGGAGGCCGAGGCAGGCGGATCATGAGGTCAGGAGATCAAGACCATCCTGGCTAACACGGTGAAACCCCGTCTCTACTAAAAATTCAAAAAGAAATTAGGTGGGCGCGGTGGCGGGCGCCTGTAGTCCCAGCTACTCGGAAGGCTGAGGCAGGAGAATGGCGTGAACCCGGGAGGCGGAGCTTGCAGTGAGCCGAGATCGCGCCACTGCACTCCAGCCTGAGAGACTCCGTCTCAAAAAAAAAAAAAAAAAAAAGATTCATCTGAAAAATTAACAGAAGAACAAAGCTAATTCTGTACCTGAAAAGGAAGAAAGATGCTCAACTATTGGGAATGTTCTTTCACTCTGCTCTCCATGACCAATAAACACGCAAATCTCCTGTGCCCTATTTATACTATTAGTGATGGTCAGTCCAGTCACAACCAAAGTACTTACAGCTGTTCTTTCTACTAACAGGTGAAAGTGACTAGCCTTTCCCAAGCATATTCTAGGGAAGTTAATCATAGTTTTTCCCTCAGTGTTCAATCAAGCAGTAAAAAAGCACCATGCCCTTCCAGTTTCGGTCATGAGCATGTTGGTTTGCTACACTGCGATTTCTAGTTCTATAATCCAGATGAAATCAAAGTGCAGCAAGAGCAGTGAACTCTGAAATGCATATCTTTTGTCCGTAAGTTTGGTGTAAAGTCCTGGCTCACATTTCAGTTGTGAGACCTCTGGCAATTCACCAAATCCCTACAGGCTTCCATTCCTTCGTCTTTAAAGGAAGCTGTGTAGATGAAATTACCTGTGATATTTCACCCAGAACTAAACACTGGGATCACTATCACTATGTTCCGAAATAACAATCCTAGCTCTGACCAATTGTAAACTCCCCGATGTTTAGACATCCTTCCGTAACTATTCGTTAAATAATTATTTAAAAATTCATGATCTGCAAAATATTATATGCTTTTTAGGAGGGCTAGAGGCCCTGCTCTAAAAATGTGACCATTACACAGCTACCTTTAAAACAGGTGTTTGATACAACATAGGAGAGTTCTGTATTATCCTTCGGTTTTTTCCTTCCTGGATATTATCATTGTTTAGTGCTACTCTATTTGGTTGCCAATTTTTTTTTTTTTTTTTTTTACCTATTCCAAGGCTGTAATAAGTGGATGGATATCTTGCTTTGATATAGCAAACTGAGCTACACATTCAATGTACGTTATCTTTGGACATGGGTTTTAGACATTCACCACTTGACTAAAATCAGTCAGAAATTTCTAAGGATCCTACATGCCAGGTTGTCACGTTGAAACCATGATTTGTGTTTTTCAGTTTAAAAATATTGTCTCTATTCACTCTATGTACTTTCTATGTATATCTCTGAAAAGGTGTGAATTCATTACAAAGAGGGAATTTTCAGCTAATCTCACCTCATGTAATACAGCTCTCCAGCCCAGCCCATGCTGAGCGTAAGCTCTACTGCTCCTGAAGCAGCCACTCAACATTCGGGTCCGACATGATATGATTTTCCTCTCCTGGTGTGTTGGGGTAACTATGGGTCCAGAAATTACTATGGCAATGTCAGAGAATAATAGATTTATGAAAATTGGAATATGTATGCACGGTAGATAATATTTGGTTTTGATCCTGAAGTAAACATAAGTGGCTTCAATTATAGTAAATGTTCTTGTTACTCAGTTATTTTAGGTGGATGCTTCCAGATAATGGATTTATTATAGCACCTCGCAAGCTTTGCTAAGGTCATGGTTGAGGAAACAGTTTCATTATACCTCCCTCGTAATTAGAGTCTGTATTCCTTTTCTTTTTTCTTAATCTTCTGCTTCCTTTAAAATAAAACTGCCATATGAGACATTATGTGTCATTGTTGTTTTAATCTAGGGATGAAAGTTGGGAATTCTTTCAAGTTTGTTTAAATGAAGAGCAGCAGATAGGATAGGTCAAGTTCCTGTCATTCACTATTCTCCAATTGTATCCCTTAAAGGTCAGAGATTCTAACCTTTATATAGGGAATCAATACCTATGGCTGCATTGATTTGTTGGGCTACTGGAAGAAGGTAACTTACTATTAAATCAGGTATTTCTTCTCCCTCTGCATTACAATAAAAACACCTGCATTTTTATTTTTAAAACACTTTGGAACACATCAAAAATCTTGTATAAAATTAGAATTTTTTACTATAGAATTTAGTTGTTTTCGTTTTTAATTACTTTGAGGCAGATTAATGTAATATATGAGATAATTTGGGGAAATATAAGAAAATTTTGTTTATTTCAATGTGTATGTTATAAATTTAAAGCACATCCAATTCATATTTTCATAGATATTATTTAAACTGAAGTTTAAGTAGTATTTTAGGTCTTTTTAAATTGAGTGGCTTAGAGATACAAATAGTAGGCAAATATAGTACATGGCATATGGAGCAATAGTAAAAATAATAAGGATGATTCAACAGTCTCACCATTTTAAGAAACACTGGTATAAAGATCTTAATGATCACCTTGGTCTAACCTATTATTTTGTAATGAGAAGTAGATGCTCAAAGATGTGAAACAAATGCTCAAAGTCAGAGAGCAAGGAGCAGATTAAGGAATGCATGAGCAAGCTGCCAGAGTACTCATAATACACCAAGTGTCACACACGCGCAAGGGCACATGAAGACAGAAGACCTTTGCAACTTCCCTGTTCTTTAGACAAACTATTTGATTTGTTCATCTATAAGGCCTCCTGCACAACAGATAAATATATCTGCCTAAATAAACATGGGAAGGAATTCCTGCTATTTCACTTGTCCCTCTTCCATGGTAACAGCTTGTTCAATAACCTGGGGTGTAACCTTTGTATTTATAGATCTGTTTTTCATTAGTTAATATTTTCCATTCCCTCTTGTAATCATGTCCTTTTGATAATGAATGGTTTTTATTGATATACAATGTTTGTATATATTTATAGGGTACACATGATGTTTTGTTACATACATAGATTGTGTAATGATCAAGTCAGGGTATTGAGAATATGCATCACCTCAAGCATTTATCATTTTGATGTGTCAGGAATATTTCAAATCCTCTCTTCTAGTTATTTTGAGATATACATATGTATTGTTGTTAACTCTAGGTACCCTACTCTGCTATTGAACATTAAAGCTTATTTCTTCTAACAAACTGTATGTGTGTACCCGTTAGCCAAATTATCTTCAATCCCATCCCCAACTCACACCCCCTTCCCAGACTCTGGTAACTATCATACTATTTTCTATTGCCATGAGGTCAACATTTTTAGCTGCCACATAAGAGTGAGAACATGTGATATGTGTCTTTCTGCACTTTGGCTTATCTCAACATAATGAACTCTAGTTCCATCCATGTTGCTGCAATGACAGGATTTTCTTCTGTTTTACAACTAAATAGTATTCCATTGTGTATACATACCACATTTGCCTTATCCATTCATCCATTGATGGATGCTTAGATCTCATATCTTTGCGTTTGTGAATAGTGCTGCAAGAAACATGGGTGAGTAGATACCTCTTGGAAATACTGATTTTCTTTCTTTTGTATAAATACTTAGTAATGAGATTGCTATGTTGTATGGTAGTTCTATTTTTAGTTTTTTGAAAAAATTCTGTACTATTTTCCATAATGGCTGTACTAATTTACATTCAAAGCAATAATGTATAAGTCACCTTCCCTCTACGTTCTCACCAGCATCTGTTATTTTTATCTTTGCGACAACAGCCGTTTTAACTGAGAGAAGAGGTTTTCTCATTGTGGTTTTTATTTGCATTACTCTGATATTGAGTGGTGTTGAGCATTTTCCATATATGTGTTGGCCATTTATATGTCATCCTTTGAGAAATGTCTGCTCATGCCCTTTGCCCCCTTTGTGTTGGAATTATCAATTATTATTATTATTTCACTGTTGAGTTGTTTGAGTTTCTTGCATGTTCTGTATATTATTCCCTTGTCAGATTAATAGTTTGCAAATATTTTCTCCTGTCCTACAGGTTGTCTCTTCACTCTGTTGATTGCTTCCTTTGCTTTGCAAAAGCTCTTTAGTTACTGTGCTCTTAATTGTCTATTTTTGTTTTTGTTGCCTATGTTTTTGAGGTTTTAGCCATAAAATCTTTGCCTAGACCAACATCCTGTAGTGTTTCTTCTACATTTTCTTCTAGTAATTTTATACTTTTGAGTCTTATATTTAAGTCTAATTCATTTTGTGTTGAGTTTTGTATATGGCGACAGATAGGGGTTAAGTTTCGTTCTTCAGCACATGAATATCCAGTTTTTTCAGCACCATTTATTGAAGAAGGTGTCCTTTCCCCAATGTATGTTCTGGGAGCCTTTGTTGAAAATCAGTTGGCTGTAAGTTACGTGGATTTATTTCTGGCTTGTCTATGCTATTACATTGGTCTATGTGTCTGTTTTTATACCAATACCATACTGTTTTTATTACTGTAAGTTGTATTATATTTTGTGGTTAGGTGCTATACTTCCAGCTTTGTTCTTTTTGGTCAGGAATGCTTTCCTTATTTAGACTATTTGTGGGTTCCATACAAATTTTAAGATTTTTTTTCTATTTCTGCGAAAATTTTCATTGGCCTTTTGATAGGGATTGCACTGAATCTGTAGATTGCTTTAGGTAGTACAATCATTTTGACAATATTTTTACAATCCATGAGTATAGTATGTCTTTCGTTTGTTTGTGTCCCCTTCAATGTCTTTCACCAGTGTTTTATGGTTTTCCTTGTACAGATCTTTCACTGTCTTTATTAAATCTATTCCTAGGTAGTTAATATTTTTTGTAGCTGTTATAAATTGGAATGCCTTATTTGTTTATTTTTTTTAGTTTATTATTGGTGTACGGAAATGCTACTGATGTTTCTATGTTAATTTTGTATCCTGCAAATTTACTGAAGTTATCAAAGAGTTTTTTCAATAGAATCTTTATGTTTTCATAAAGATTTCAATAGAATCTAAATATAAAATATGTTATTTCCAAACAAAGACAGTTTGACTTCTTTTTTTGCACTTTGGATTTCTTTTAGTTCTTTCTCCTGCCTGACTGCTATGGCTAGAACTTCTAGTACTGTGTTTAATAGGGGTGGTACAAATGGGTCTCATTGTCTTATTCCAATTCTTACAAGAGAGACTTTCTGCTTTTTCCCATCCAGTGTGATGTTGGTTGGTTTGTCATGTATGACCTTCATCATATTGAGGTATGCTCCTTCCATGCCTAGTTTATTGAGGATTTTTGTCATGAAGGGATGATTAATTTTATTGACTGCTTACTCTGCATTGACTAAGAAATCATATGCCTTTTGTCCTTCTTTAAGTTGATGTGATAGTTCATGTTTATTGATTTGCATATGCTGAGATGTCTTTGCATCCCTGGAATAAATCCCACTTGATCATGGTGTATTATCTTTTTAATGTGCCGTTGGATTCAGTTTATTTGTATTTTGTTGAGAATTTTTGCATCTACATTCATCGGGGTAGAGTTTTTGTTTTTTGTTGTGTCCTTTTCTGGCTATGATATCAGGGTTGTGCTGGCCTCATAGAAAGAGTTAGGGAAAATTCCTTCTGTGAAATTTTTTGGAATTATCTTTAAAAAGCATCAGTGGTATCTTTCCTCACTGGCTTGGGCTGTTGTTGTTAGTGGAAGTTGTAATGAAGTTTTTCTGGGACAAATATACCAGGAGAACCATTCCTTAGGCCCCAGTGCTGGCAGCAGTGAACTGAGCATACCTGTCCTTAGACTCTCAGGGTGCATATACAAGCACTGGTGTTTGCAGGCTGCGGCAGGCCAATTCTTAGACCTCCAGACATCTTGTTCAGGTGCTGGCAGTGGCAGTGGTAGGTGGAGAGGGTGGATAGATCCTTGGGCCCCTGGGCAGCATGCATTATGTGGGCAGTAGTGATGGTGGGACAACCCTTGGGCTCCCAGCCAGCAAGTACTGGTTGCAGTCGTGGCTGTGACGGGCCGAGCAAACCAGTCCCCTGGCTCTCAGGGGTTGCATGCAGGTGCTGGCAATGATCATGGCAGAAGGCTGTGTGGGTCTGTCCTCAGGCTGAGAGGAGTGCACAGTTGCCAGAGGTGATGGACAGGGTGGGGCAATCCCCAGGCCTCTGGACAGTGTGCTTGGTCACCGGCATCAGATGTTTTGGGACTATTGTTAGGTCGCCTGGTGGTATGCATGCACGACCAGGGCAACCGATGGATAAGGTGATCCTCAGGCCCCTGGGTAGCATGTTCAAGGTAGGCAGACCTGTACTCAGACCATGTGGTGGTGTGCTTGGGAACAGGCTGTGGTGGGCATGGCAGGTGATCCTGATCCCCCTGCCCCCAGTCATCATGCTTGGGTGGCAGCAACAACGCTGCTGGTGGGAGAGGAGAGCCTGCCCTCAGGGAATGTGCACACACGTCTGGGGGCCATGCTGCTGACTGGGAGTGCATTGTCATCAGTGGCAGCACCCCCAGGTAGGCAGTTCTCAGGCTCCAGGGAATGCATGCTTTGGCTCCTTTGTCCCAGCAGCAGGCTACATGGTGTGCTGCACTGCTCATTCCCAGGTGTGTGAGATATTGTGTGTACTAGAGTGCTGAGGACCTTGTTGTTTTGCTGGGTGCAACCTTCAATGTGTCACTGAAGCCCTTTGCATGGACACAGAGGGATGTCGGTGCAGCTCCAGGGATGTGGAGATGTAGGGGCGGTTGGGTCCCAAGGCAGAATGCAGTCTGGTGAGGATTGGGCCCTCAAAATGGCACCATGCTTCAGCTTCTTGGATCTTAAGGGGTGTGTGGTACCCAGTTTGGGCTCTTTCTCTGGAGTAATGCTATCGCATGGACTGGAGGAAGCTTCCTATAGAAGTCTCAGAGCCTGCTAGGGTCAAGGGACTTTCCTGTGGTTAGGATTGCAGGAGTCCATGGTGGGAATGTAGACTGTGGGGGATATTTTACTTATCCTTTCCCCACACTGAGGAGCCTCTCCAGACTCCCAGCCAATCCTGGCCAGGCTGGCTGCCGCCTCGTTTCCTTCTCTTTCTGCGCCTCAGGTGTTCCCTGTCACTTTTCTACAGAATTCCAGTGTTCTCTCTTAGATGCTCTGTTTAAAGTATGATGATATATGAGCTATTTTGGGTTTTTTGTTGTTGTTGAGCAGGATAGCGTTGGGTGCCTCTAGTCAGCCGCCTTGAAGCCCCCTCCATTATGATGAATTTATTCTGCTCTTATGTAATCTTAAACAAGACACTGCTTCATGGAATTAAATATATTCATATTGCAAGGATATCCTTCAAATCTTTCTTAGTAAGGAGTGCTGAATTTCCCTCCAATCTTAATATTGCAAATGAATACCAACTCTAGGCCAGAGAGGGCAGTGGGTACCTGTTTCTGTTACTGGCTTTGAGAGTGAGCAAATCGGAAACACTTTAATCACACAATAATATATGTGTTTAGGGGAGACTTAACTCCCCAGACTCCTGTAAAGTTACAGAGCTAGTCAAGCAAGTTGTTCCAACTCAGTCTCTAGTGTGTAGTGAAAATCCCTCTGGAGAAGAAGGATATTGCCACTAATTAGACCTTACAAACTGGGAGAGCCAGAAAATCTGGACTAGCAGGCAGCTTTAATATTGGTGATTGTGGACTACTTCTGTGTTGAGCACTAAATAGTAACGACATAATAGAACAAGGTGTAATAACTTCCAAAACAAGAAAATAGAAAAAGAAAGGAAATTTTAAGAAATCTCACAAATGTAAAGACTTTTTAGACTCTTAATCTTACCAGGTCACTCTACCATAGACCTTTTTTTTTTTTTTTTTTTTTTTTTTTTTTTTTTTTTTGAGAGGAGTCTTGCTCTGTCACCCAGGCGGGAGTGCAGTAGAGTGATCTTGGCTCACTGCGACCTCTGCCTCCCTGGTGCAAGCAATTCTCCTGACTCAGCCTCTCAAGTAGCTGGGATTACAGATGCGTGCCAGCACATCAGGCTAATTTTTGTATTTTTAGTTGAGATAGGGTTTCACATGTTGGCCAGGCTGGTCTCAAACTCCTGACCTCAGGTGATCTGCTCTCCTCAGCCTCCCAAAGTGCTGGGATTACAGGCATGAGCCACCATGCCCAGCCTATACCATAGACTTTTGAGCCACCCATGACTGACAAAGCCTTTCTCTGTAATAAAAATCTTTCCTTGTTTTAGATACAAACAAGAAAATTCTCCTCCCGCTTTTTTTTTTTTTTTTTTTTTCCATCTCTATAAAGGATTGTTAGGACTCTTCCGAGACCAAGAAGACGGTTGAAAGCCTGGAATGTGTTGAGTATGCATCACAGGACCCTCTGTCATCCTCAAGGTTAGAAACATTCATGTCAAGCAGTCACTCGCTACTTCTGTAAGTCTGTGTTCTGCTCTCTGAAAACCCTCTCTGAATCTCAGTGGGGTAAAGAGAGAAGAAAGGACCGTGAGGAGGGTCCTTCAGTGCTTATCATACAACACATGAAATTGTGCTCATGTTTTAATCTCTGGGCTGGACCGTACTGGTAGGACACATTGGGTCTCTGGATTGACCTCCTGCAAGAACCAGATGGAGACTGAAATGTCTGTCATCATGAATCAGGAGAACAACTGTCAGCTTCAGGGAAAGTCCATTCCGGCATGCTGGCCTGAATTCACAAGCATCTGCTCTATATCACTTCAGATCTTCTGAAGCAAGCAGTTGTCTTAGAATTATTACTGACTAAATAAATAAACAAAGATTTTTAAAAAGTACTCACTTCGATTGATTATTGCCTTTTCCCTCATATTGCTTAATTAAGAATGGGATAAGGATTACAATCATTTCTTGAAATGATATTTTGAAGTAATTTCTAGATGAAAATGTGGAGAAGTAAACATGCTTTCTATAAGGCAGTTTGAGTTTGTGAGCAGGCGTCGAACATTCTACATTGTTTTGAGTCACTGCTTCTTCTCTTGTTCCTACTTTCATCTCAAAGAGACTTTTTAAACAAGTTGTTTGGTTTGTGTGTGTTCCTGTCTCAATGTGCTTCTCTACGAAGTTCACAGGCAGAGCAGTATGTCTGATGTGTTAGATACTCCAACACAGCTGGGAAGCTGTGGCTCTGTCCCAAACTGGTTTAGGTCATCTCCAAATGCCATGAAGTTGAGCCTGGATCCTACAGCAAAAGGAGGACTGATTCCTTCATCCTGAAAGGTGGGCATTTTTAGCAAAATGGTTTTCTCTCCAGGCTTCTTGGCAACGGACTGGCCTCCCCATGTAAGATGGATGATGTGATTAACATAATTAAGTCTACAGACACCCAGGGGACCGCCCTGTTAGGCAACAGTTACTGATATTTCCATGTGCCTGCCTGCCTCTTTCTAAGGCATCTATTTTATGTCAAATTGTCTAATTTTACTCCCCAGGCAGGCTTGTGAGCTGTGTTTGCTGTAATTGAGAAAGAATGCTGTGGGGGATTCACAGAAATCAACATAGAGAAAGAGCTTAGGAGGTCAAGCTTGAGCAACAGCTGGATTCCATTTTTGTAGGGCTCATTTGTCAGTGGGTCTAAGATGGTGCCTTCCCTCCTTCATCATTTAAGATTTTATTATGGCTGTCCCCTGCTGAGGCCATTTTCATGTTAGAAAGGAAAAATAGCTGTTAGCTCTCAGGTGCTGGTACCACACTTAGGATCTTCAACGGATGAAAAGTACCTTCCAAGAGTCCAGAAACAACAGGTATTGTTCAAGAAACCCTGCAGCCCGCTTGATTTAGGACTAGGATCAGCAAACTATGACCTGTGGCCCAAATCCAGTTCACAACCTAATTTTATAAATAACCTTTTATTGGAATCCAGCCAAGTCCATTTGTTTACATATTGTCTATGGCTACTTTTGTATTACAACAGCAGAATTGAGTGGTTGACAGAGACTATGGCCTGTAAATCCAAAATATTTATCACCTGGCTCATTTCAGTAAAAGTTTGCAGTCTCATGACGTAGAAATTTGGATCAAATTTGAAAGACAACAAGTTATCTAAATATGGGGAAATGCTGCCAAGACAAAACTTGGCAAGTTATAAGAATTGATGGTAGACATTTTATGACAGTTGCCTGAGTCTGGGAGGTTGGGAAAATACTGAGTTGCTATTGACAGGTATAAAGTTTCAGTTATGCAAGATGATTAAGTTCCAGATAACTACTGTACAGTATTGTATCTATACTTAACAATGCTGTATTGTACACTTAAGCATCTGTTAAGAGGGTAGATCTCATGTTAAACATTTTTGCCACAATTAACACAAAACAACATATTCATGGTAGCTATATCAGCAGTGTGCTGGAATTAGCTTTTCCTGATTAAGAGAGCTGATTTTTAAACAACCAGGAATTTTGCAAGCCAGTTGTTAAATCATTGATAAGCTGAAATCAGCCATGATCAAGGGGGATTACTTGTACCACAGAAATCAGAAACACTACAAACCTGGACCTCATGCTTGTTTGTTTGTTTACTTGAGAGTCAGTTTACCAGTACACTGCAATGCATAAACCTTATGCTCCCTGTGATGAAAAAAGAAAATGCTAACAATAGGTCTTGAGAAGAAACAGAATAAAGAAAGTCTAACTCTGTGTGTTTTCCTTATGCCTTGGACATGACTGCCCCAAGACTATTCAAAGACTAGATGTTTCACATGGCTATCAGTAATACTACACATAGTAGATGTTACTAGCTATGGGAATCACACAGTCTTTTTTTATTTAAACAGAAGCCATGGCAAATAGAAGCTTGCACATTTGGCAAAGGAGCCTAAGTCATTACTATCTCTCAAGATTGGATGCATGCAGAAGAATCATATCAACTTCTCAAGGCAGGACATTATGCAAAACACTCTACCTTTCTGACTTTCTACCTTCATATTCCAATGTCTTAACTACATACTTTTTTCCCCAAAATAATGGTACCAAACTTCAGTGAGCATAAAAATCATTCACTGTGTTTGTTAAAATCGGTATTTCCCAGCTCAATCTGAAAAAACAAAAATGTAATGGACCTGGGACAGGACCTAGGAACCTACATTTTTAACAATTATTTCAATTGATTCTTTTTGCATCGGCACACAAATAAAAGCCCCCAATTTTTTTTTTTTATCTGACTCTTAAAACCTTTATCTAACTATAAGTTCCAGGCATATAAAAGACCTAAGGTGATGTCCAGGATGCATTAACACTCAATTTATTTCAGTTTACTCCCTTTTCCTCTTTTTTCAGGATTACGCCGTAAGACTGAAGAAACTTGAAAATCTGCCCTTTCATGTATTTGAGACTATTTTTCTTTTCTGAATACGCAGTCTGTGCTTCTTGACAACCCTGATTCCAACTTCGTCATTGCTCCCCATTTGTGAATGCTGTGAAGTAATAATTTTCAAAGCCAATGTGAACAAAGAAGTATAGTCATGTGTGGTGTTGAATAGAGTGTTCAGTACCCCTTTCTTATCATTTGTAAGGGGTATCGTTGGTGTTGGGGTACACCACTCAGATCCCACCCCTTCAACATGAAGTCCCCTATTTTCCATATTCTGAGATGGTGTCTGCTCACAGCTGAGTTCCTGCTCACAGCTGAGTCCCTTTAAGGAATTATGCTGGTCCAGATTTGCTGCCTTTCCCAAAGTTCTGCCTATTCCCAGGGTCATTATGCATCTATTGACAATGGGCAGGAAGGCACCCTCTATCTTCAGTTCAAGACGACTGTAGAGTGCTCTCTCAGCACTAAAGCTCCTGGCAGGATCAACCAAGACTTTGGTTGCTTCTACCTTATATAACTTCTCCCTTTGCCCACTCCTCCTTCCCTTATCTTCTCTTCTTTCCCCCAGCCGCTGTCGCTGAAAGCACTACTCAATAAACTGCATGAATATGAATCTCTGTCTCAAAGCCTGTTTCCCTAGAAACCTAATCTAATGCAATATCCAATAACTTTGTTTTTAAGGACTAATTCTAACTCCATCTTGAGTTGAATTGCTGGATTTGAGAATCCAGCTACTTCCCCAAATTCCCTTGCCCAGTTTAAAATACCTTGAGTGGAATACAGCTGTAAGGAAAAATAAATAAATAAAAGGAAATTTCCATTTTTGACCTGCGTTATAAATTTAGGTATTCCTGACACAAGTATATATTATACTCTGTATAAGATACTATATTTGACCCTTTTGGGAATATAAGGACTTATTTTGAAAGATACACAAATTACTCTAACGTAAAACAAAAATGATGGAAGCCAGAAGAGCAGCATATACTTGAGTAAGAAGTGAGTACACATTTTGAGTATAGAAGAGGGTAAGTCATGACACTTCAAAGATGATATGAACATAGACCTAAAGATAGAAAAGTACTTCACGCTACTATAACACAGAAAAATAAGAATGCCCATTTTAAAAGACCTCTAAGAAGACAATTTTTTACGATTCCCACTGAGCTAGATATAGAAGCTTCTCATAATCAGAATTCCAATATGCAGTAGACCCAGTAAATGACTCCACCTTAATAAAGCTGAATATTATTCTAAAATGTTCATTGTTTTACCTCTAAATGGAAGTGGTCTGCTTGATCAGTCATCAATAATTATCCCTTCTGCTGTGACTTGACTTGGGAAGCAGTTTTGGCACATTTGGCAAAGATGCCTAAATCATTACTATCTGTCAAGATTGGATGCATGTAGAATAATTATATCAACTTCTCAAGGCAGGACATTCTGCAAAACACTCTACCTTTCTCTTCTACCTTCATATTCCAATGTCTTAATTGCATAATTTTTGGATTGAACCTCAGATGGACCAGGATTTGGGTTTGACACTTATTTTATGTAACCTTGGGAAAATTACATAGCTTGTTTGAACGCCAGTCTTTTCATCTGTAAAATGGAGATAATAATATATCACTAAAAGCTTAGTAGCTGAAAAGGTTGATAAAGCAGTTTGCACAAAATAGGTCCTGAATACATAGCACACCTATCTCTTTTTTCTCCACCATTGTATGTGTAACGGGACAGAGCTTGATGAAGGAAGGTTAAGTAACTCATGCAAGCTACTGAAGCTAGTTAATAGTAGAGCCAGAATCAGAAACCAGGTTTTCTGGTTCTGAGATGGCATTTTCTTCAATTACCCTGATACTCTACTCAAAATTGCAACCCATCTGACTCCCATCCTTCCTCATAACCAAAGCTCTCTGTTCTTCTACTCCACTTTTATCTATAACACGTCTCATCTTCTCTTATACAATGCAATGTATCTAGTAGTTGGATATATTATTTATTGTCTGTCTCCGTCTGCTTGTATATGAACTTCACAAGGGAAGTTCGCAGACCAAATTTTCATCAAAATGTCCCTTTTTAGTATGTAAGGAGCCAAATTAAATTAATTATCTATAGATATTTTCTAATGTTTATAGTACATTAGAAAAAAAAAAGACATCCTTACCTATGACATCCAAGTAAAGGGCAAGTTATTTTAAAAATTTCTATTATATAAAACAAAAGTAAAAACAGAAAGGCTTAATTCTTATTATTCCACACATTTTTAAGTGTTCCTCAATAATTAATATGAATATGATAAGGACACATCTCTCTGTGTGGACCTAGTTTACACTGGATCAGATACCTTCCCCCTCATTTGCAAATTCAGACTGGAAAAATGCAGTGGTTGTTCGATATCTGATGTTTTCACAGATGCTGCTTCTGAAGTGTCAATCTGAAGCACAAAGACAGGCTACAGAGATCCACATGGAACAAGGATAACCAGGGTTAACAGGAACTCATAGCATCAATCACTTTTATTGGCCCCAAGACAGTGTTTCCATTATTTATGCTGCCGGGTGATCTGCTATATTTATGATACATCTAGTTGTCAGGTTTTAAAAATATGATGGATTCCTAAATCAATCCAGTATTCCTTGTCTTGGGCTTGAAGCATGGACAGTCACAAGGAGTACAGAGGTATCTATAATCACAAAGTTAAAGGCCCATGGGTCATGATGAAGAAGATTGGCCGTTATGTCCTGAGTGGGTTTGTGTTAATAATGCTAAAGCTCTCTATGTTTACAAATTGAGTGCCGAAACGTATTCTATCAATATGTATTAATGCACTGATATTCCAAGATCTTCGGGGGAAATTAAAGTATGAATATGACACAGATTTACTCCTCTCCCCCTGTGCATTTCTGAATCCACTTAAAATTAGTATTTGATAGCATGGAATCTGTCTTAGATATGAAAACAAAGTGATGGGAATTTTGGAAACGTGAGAGACAATTTGTTGCTGGCACTAGTAGTGATTATAAAGATGACTGTGGCATTTGGGGAGATCAAAGAATGGATAAGGTGGTAACGATAAAATTGGAAACAATTTATATTTAGAGAATGGCGTGAACAAAGGCATAGAAATTGGAGTGAATGATTGAAAGGTGCATAGGAAAGTACCAGGTTGAAGAGTACATAGAAACCAGATCCTAAAAGATAGAGAAGTTTTGACTTAATTTGAGAAGCAGTGATGTTCCTAGATGGTGTTTTGTTGTTGTTGTTGTTGTCATTGTCATTTTTGTTTTACAATGAAAGAGCTGCCTGCACCTTAGGTAAGCAAATTCGCTCTCAAAATAAAAATTAAGGAGCTTAGTGTTAGAATACAAGTAGTAGGAAAGGACAGAGTAGGAGCAGGACTGGAAAATTTTAAGTCATGTGAAAAGGAATGATAAAACATAGAGAACGGATGCTAAAATTGCTGTTGAAATTTGACCCCATGTCAAGTAGCCAAAGTCTATATGGCCTACAATAACCTACATGATCTGGGGCACTGTTGAGAAATCAAATGTCCTATGACTCTTCTCACCTATCCACTCCACACTAGATACACTGGTTTCCTTCCAGTCCCTCAAATGTGGTAACCACACTCCACATAAGGGCCTATGCACTAGAGAAGGGAGAGCTCTTCCCCCAAGATAACTTCCCCAAGTATGGCTCATTCCCTCATCTTTTCTGGCTTTCAGTTCAAGTGTCCCTTCTCAACGACAATAACCCTGATACCCTACTCAAAATTGCAACCCATCTTACTCCCGTCCTTCCTCATAACCAAAGCTCTCCATTCTCCTACTCCACTTTTATCTATAATACCTCTCATCTTCTCATATACAATGCAGTGTATCTAGTAGTTGGATATATTATTTATTGTCTGTCTCCATCTGCTTGTATATGAACTTCACAAGGGAAGGGATCTTCTTGCATTTTGTTTACTCATGTATGCCGACTGCCTAGAAGTGTACCTGACATATAATGGGCAGCCAGGAAAGTTTGTTGAATGAATAAACCAGTGCAGCGTATTGACTATGTGTCCTTGTTAGTTATTCTTGGATCCCATGGACCCTTATCATGGTTTACTAGTTCATTTTTATATTTCCGTGCAGCACATGAGGCTTTTCCAGTTTCTTGTATCACTGACAGCAGTTCCAAGTTTGACTTTGTTGGATTTACAACTAGGACAGGGATGTCCTGTTTCAGTGGATGGAGGCTCTCTGAAATCATTTTTAAAATGGACCTACTTTTGTGTACACTTGGGAATCTGACTCCTGCCTTGATGCCTTGTAGGCTGTTACAAAGAAATCCCTCATGTTTTCTCATCATTCACATCTCACATTGTATTTAGGATACTTTGAAATTTTAATTAGGAAATCTCTTTGAATTCAGTCCATAGTAATTAATAGCTGTGATTAGAAACAGTTTTCCATTTTCATCATATTCCCTTTAAATCAACCTGAACATATTGGCAGAACTTTGGCAGAAACAAAGGAAGTGAATTTAATGTGATTTGCAGCAGATACCCCCAAGTAATTTTCATCTTTCCTCTAGTGTCTTCCCCAGAGTGGGAGCACCATTTAACTTGTCATCTCAGAATCTACTCAGTTGTCAGTATGTCAATACCAATACCAATGATCATTCAGAATTATGGTCATTTCTAAGTGGGAAGACAGGTGAGTTAAGAGATGAAAAATTTAGAGTAATATCCACTAAGTTCTACATGGACTTCCACTGATATCTTACCATGCATTTTCTCTTGGCATGTGCTCAGCCATTACTATGACCTTGCTTAGGACATAAACTTGAGTATGAGCAAATCAGACATGTTAGTGATTTCAAGGACATATTTGGAGTGCTTAAATTCCTTCCATATAATCTGTATGGAAATTCAATACAGACCAAAAATTGAAAAACAATCAACAGGTAGATCTGAGTAACCATCATGTGCCTCACAAAGTGCTAGGAAATGTCGAGTTGTAAAAATTTTCCTCTAGTGAGTACTTCCAGAAAAACAAATAAATTGTGACCAAATGAAAGGAATAAGGAATAAAAAATCATGCAAACAGACACCAAATTTTTGGTATTTTCTGTGAGTTACAAAAGCAAAAGTGATAGATCTAAGTTGTTCTGGACTTTTGAAAGTTTTTAAACATGACTTTATTATACAAGTAATACATAGAAGTTACAAAAAAATAAGAAAAAGGAAATTTAAAAATAAGGAAAATAGGCCAGGTGCGGTGGCTTACGCTTGTGATTCCAGCACTTTGGGAGGCCGAGGCGGGTGGATCACAAGGTCAGGAGATCGAGACCAACTTGGCTAACATGATGAAATGCTGTCTCTACTAAAAATTAACCAGGCATGGTGGCACGCACCTATAGTCCCAGCTACTAGGGAGGCTGACGAAGGAGAATCGGTTGAGCCTGGGAGGCAGAGGTTGCGGTGAGCTGAGATCACGCCACTGCACTCCAGTCTGGGCAACAGAGTGAGACTCCATCTCAAAAAAAAAAAAAAAAAGGGAAAATAAAATTTGTTGTAATAACAATTCCAGAAATATGCAGTTTGAATATTTTGGTGTGTATCCATTTAGCATTTAGTGTATTTTCTCTCACGCTGTTTTTCTCTTTCATGTGTAATGAGTAGTTTTTGGTACTTGTTGAATACTTTTATAAGTAAATAAGAGGCCGGGCATGGTGGCTCATGCCTGTAATCTCAGTCCTTTGGGAGGGCGAGGCAGGTGGATCACAAGGTCAGGAGTTCAAGACCAGCCTGGCCAACACAGTGAAACCCCATCTCTACTAAAAATACGAAAATTAGCTGGGCATGGTGGCAGGCACCTGTAATCCAGCTACTTGGGGGAGCTGAGGCAGGATAATCATTTAAACCCAGGAGGCAGAGGTTGCAGGGAGCCGAGATCTCACCATTGCCCTCCAGCCTGGGTGACAGGGAGAGACTCCATCTTAAAAAAAAAAAAAAAAAGAGAGAGAGAGAGACATAATAAGAACACTTGGAATAATCTTTGAAAATCCCTAAAGGAAGACAAAGCTTTGGCACATGTGCTATGCTGACACTTTTCTAAGATCAAAACGTGATTACAGAATGCTTTCTTCGGAGTGAATTTTAGAGATGAAAAGTGGCTTAATGATTACAGAGTGGATGTCAAAAAATGCTGTCATCATGATCATCAATGAGAATTGCTGAGGTGACCTTCACACTCATGGAAAATATAAATAGTTGACTATATAGGGTACATGTCTGGAAATGTGATCAATAGCAGAGTGTAGCACTTAGTGAGTGAGAGTCAAACACAAAGTGAAAACCTTTCAGTTTACAGATTGTCAGCATCAGGCATATGCCTGGGACCTTGTTAAAAATACAGAAACTCAGCCACTATCTCAGATTCCGAGTAAGAATCTGCATTTCTTCCAAGATCCGTAGGTTATTCCTTTGCATATAAAGTTTGAAAGCGCTTTCAAATATATGTCAAGACTATTCACCAGAGGGAATGATCAATGAAACCAGTGAAGTTACAGAAACTTAGAGAAACTCTAAGTGTACCATAAAAATTTTAACCTGAGTAACAAAGAAAACAAGCAATATCAGCAAAGTGTAATACAACCAAAACAGGATCCAGAAGTGTACATACACACTGTGGAGACAATCAGCATAGATAAGGTATCACAAGGGAATAATAATGGTGTAAACACAGCTAATGGATGGCAAAATTGAAATTGAGAATAATCCACCCATTCATGTATTTTTCTGTGCCATTTTGGGAAAGACAACCTAAAAATATTTTTAAAGGTGTTACTGGAGATTACCAACCAAAGATCATTATTTGATAATCACTAACTAATGTCAGGGCTGAAAAAATATTATTGTCCCACATGTAGGAAATTATTGTTAAATACATGCCAACTAAGTACTTAATTTTCATCAAAGACAGAGTCAGTCAAAATGCACAAAGCCAGAGTAGAGAAACAAGGTTACTAGGACAGTTGAGAATATAACACTTTATGATTTATTGGATATACAGGGAGAAAATATTACAACTATAGTTATGTATTTTATCATATTTTAAATTTATGTTATTGTTTCTACTTCATAATGTACATAATATTAGGAAAATTTTTGTTAACATAGTCAATAGCAATCATTAGAAATATATTATTGGGAGGTTCATATCAAAATGTTTTGCTAATAGGGAAATACTTATCACAAAATCATATATTTATTGATTTTAGTTTAATATTTTTTTTTACCACAGTGTTCCTCAAAAAGTTTGCCAATACTTCGCTATCTAAGTTTAGGAAATAGTAATTTCATGGTTTTGTATTTGTATTTTAAAGAAGGCTGAGTCTACAGGTAAGAACAATTGTTTTTTAATAGATTCTTTCAGCAATTTTCATTGATGATTTATGCCAATAAGCTTTGTTTTCACCTTATCCATTAAGGCATGTAAGAACCAAAAATTACCATTTTACTGGATAGAGCTGCAGCAGCAACAGAGAAGAAAAAAAAATGCAAATACCTCATAGCAGCATACACACACATTGTTTTTGAATATATTTGTCCCTACATAAGTATCAGTTAGTTAATGGGTTGATTATTTAAGTAATTACTTGCCTCTCAGGCATGATGAATAGCAGTAGAATGTATTTATTTATTTATTTTCTGTATTTAGGAGGTACAAGTAAGTGCAATTTTCTTACATACATATATTGTGCAGTGGTGAAATCCAGGCTGTCAGTGTACCCATCACTTGAATAGTGAACATTGTACCCAATAGGGATGTTTTCAACCCTCGTCCTCCTCCCAAACTAGAAACCCTAGAGGAAATCGATAAATTCCTGGTGAATGCACAATCTCTCAAGATTGAACCAGGAAGAAATAGAACTATTGAACAGACCAATAATGAGTAGCAAGACTGAGTCAGTAATGAAAGCAAATCTCTCAACAACAAAAAGCCCAGAACCAGATGGATTCACAGTTGAATTCTACTGAACATACAAAGAAAAAGTAATACTAATTCTCCTGAAACTATTCTAAAATATCAAGGAGGAGGGCATTCTCACTAACTTATTCTACAAGGTCATTATTACCCTAATACCAAAATCAGACAAGGAGATAACAAAAAAGAAAACTATAGACCAATATTCCTGATGAACATAGATACAAAAATCCTCAACAAAATACTAGCAAATCAAATCCAACAGCACATCAAAAGATAATACACCATGGTAGCTGGTATTTTTCCCAGGGATGAAGGATGTTTTACCATACACAAATTAATAAACATGATAGATCACATAAACAGAATTAAGGACAAAAATCATATGATCACCTCAATAAATGTAGAAAAAAATCAATAAAATTCAGAATCCCTTCATGATAAAAATCCTCAACAAACTAGGCACAGAAGGAGCATACTTCAACATAATAAATGCCATATATGACAAACCCACAGCCAATATGATACTTAATGGGGGAAAGTTGAAAGCATTTCCTCTAAGAACTTGAAAAAAGACAAAAATGCCCACTTTCACCACTCTTAATGAATAGCAGTAGAACTTAAATCAGTGTTTCTCAAAATGTTTCCTAGTTTGTCTGTATTAGATTCACCCAGAGCCCAAGACCAAACCTATTTGATCAGAATCTCTATGGACAGAATCCATAAATCTGTATTTACCAAAGTGCACCCCAGATGATTCTCACTCATATTAAAGTTTGGAAACCCATGAGATTCTAGATCTTTACATTGATATAAAGGACGATTTCCTTTTGGGACCAAAATACCACAAAATTATTGCTATCTTTATTTCTAGCATTTCCATAACTTTCTAATAAAACTATTCTGGAAGGATATAGCACACTGTACTGATTATTGATATCTTGTTTTGGTAGTTTTCAAGTTATCAAGATTTATTATAGCAGAGGGGTAAATATTGACCTCAGCATTGGCCTATTATTTATCCATTAAGTGTGTTCATCTTCTTTGCCTCAGCAAGAGACATTCTGATGTGTCTTTAACTGTGGTCACAAGGCTTTAACCATCTACCTGAAATATATGGGAGGAATTGAAAAGCAACAATATTGATGAGGAGAAGAGTAGAGAAAATTGATTCATGTAGTAAGATAAATGACCCACATTTTAAAAAAATCAAATGGCACTTGAATCTTAAGGAAACAGCTTGAATCATAAAACTCAGATGCAAAAAGAAAAAGCGCATGCACACCAAAACACCTACAAGAAAAATCCAAATGTGGAAAATTGTCTTTACACTGGAAGCATACTGACCTTTACAATAGAGTTCAGACAATTTTTATAGAATGAATGAATCAATTTTCAAAGGAAATGTTGTCTATTCATAATAGCCAACACAAGTTTGCAGGGAGGCAGTCCTGTAAGGAGAAACTTTAAAATAAAGCAAAACAGTGTAGATGATGGATTCTGTAGGCCTCTGGCTGAGTCTCCCAGGAAAATAAATAAAGTAGCTCTTTGTTTCCAAGTAAATCTGAACAGAATAGTTGGAGGCTTCGTGTGAGGATCAATGTGGTATAGCCTCTGGGGGAGGAGCAGGGCAGGTGGAAACAAAAGAGGTAGAGATTGCATTTCAGCAACATCATCTAGTCCCTAGTTCTTCCTCACACACCCATAGATAAGCTAATTTCATCAAACAACATGTAACCCTCCATTCTGAAGAGATGGAAACACTTCCTAGAAGTGTTTTTTTTTTTTTTTTTTTGCTTATTTCTTTGCATTTTGTTTGGATTTTCTCCAACACTCTAGCCTTTATATGAAAATCAGCAAAGCAGCCTAAATACTCTATAACTTTTTTTTGAAAACACATGCACTTGAAATCTAGGATATCATTCTCAAAAGCATATTGAACACGCTGCAAGGACACAGTTTTTATCTGTTTTCTGCAGTAATATCCCAACATCCATTTGTGACCATGTAGTTTGTCCTCATGGTTCTTGAGAGGCATTTGGGAAATCTGACTTCATTTCTGAATAAAGCTGCCACCAAGGAAGTCACCTGCATGTGACATGGCAGAAAGGCACCAGCCTTGCAAACATGCTGGAGCTGCCGCGTCCTTTCAAAGTTTTCCCTGTGGCATTTGGCTTTTTGTGAGCTTCTTCCAATTGTCAGCTTTTAAGAAATAGTTTCTGGCTGTCAAGCGCCAATGCTGCCTAATTTACACAGATAAGGAGTTCTAATAAGATACTTTAGAAAGTCACTTATGCCATAAGGTACTCACATTATCTCAAGACATTTCTATTTGGCTAATAGAAAATGAAAGTGTGGATTAATGCCTTTCGCATGCCATTAAAAACGGAAAGGGAGAAGCCTCAATTTGGCCACCAGGGGCCTCCTTCTCATGTCTGTTCTCTGCTGTCTCAGCTAATCGCTTTCCGTGCTTTCAAAAGCGAAGGATGAGTTTTGACTTCATAGAAAATGAGTTTAAACTGGAAGGTCCATGTGGCCTTCAAATGTTGGATTATTGCCATGGCACGCTGCATTTCACCTTTGATTTAAAGACAGAGAACATGTGGCTTCCTAAAAATGAAAAACTCTGTAGCTGGATTCCCAGAAGGCTAATGTGAGCAGCTGTTAAAGAAGAAATAAAAAGATACCAGAATCCCAGATAAGCAAAACTTAGTGAAATTAGGTTGCCAAGTACCTCTCTGATAACCCGGAGAAACCAGGATAGCAAATATGTCTCTTTGTCTATCTGAGGAAGATTAGATATATAATTGTTAAATGTCCCTGTAAGTATAAATCTTATAGAATGTGAGCTTGGTAACATTGTTGTTATTTTCATTAACTAGCATCATTAAGTGATTTAGAACTGCGCACTGTGCTAAGTATCTTAGATGTAATATTTCATTAAATCCTACCAAACTTGTGAGCTAAAAATTTGTATTATTATCCCATTTTAAAGATAAGGAAAATTAAGTACATATGTTTTCACTGCTAGTGCATGAGATAGGTGATACTGGAGGCAACATAGTCTGATTCTTTAGCACTGATCTTTAACTGCATTTAATCAAATGAAGGTTACAAGTAATTAATTTTCTTTAAAAGTTACTTTCTGCATGGGACAATGTCTCAACAGATCCTCAAAGGATTTCTCAGATAATAGCAAGAGACCTGAATAATGAAACTGTTGCAGGCCCTAACAGGCTTTCAGTAAAGCAGATGACAGTGAGTGAGAATAGCACCCCTCTCCACAGAGCCCAGTCACTTCTACATGAAGGCAGAAAGTTCATTCGGTGGCATTAAAGTACTACTCCACATATATCCCGTGGGCCTGGAGAGTAAGAAAAATGGCATTTAGATGGGGCGGGAGTGCGGGAAGGTGAGGGTGGGGCTAACCTGCTATCTTATAGGAGGGTCTCCTTTTTCCTTTCAGATAACATGCAAGTCTTAACCTGAATTTCTCTTTTTTGAAATAGATCCTTTTTAGTTGGTAGACTCCAAAGATGAGCTTCAGCATGTGAAAATTCATTCTACTCATCCTAGAACCTAGACTAATGCCTATTCTTTCCCCAGAGACCTGTTTTATGTACTCCAAAGGACTGGAGACTTGTAGACCATCTGCCACAAGAGAAATGTAGCTCCCACCGAGATCCACTTTCTTCATTTTCCCATCCTGGAGCCCCTCCTCCTTGCGGCAACCATCCCAGCAAGCCAGAACTGTCACACTGACTTCTCAGCGAAAGAGAAAGGGCTTTGAGTTAGGCTGTGAGGAGAAGCATGCCATAAAGTTACCAGCTTAATTAAGCCATTACAGTTTTTAGGGGTTTTTAAATACAGGCAATTTGAATATATAATTGAGCCTGCGCACAGCCTCATCCTGTGTTTTCCTTGGTCTGCTCAGAACCAGATTGTGAATGGAAAGCAGCTGGGGTAACATCCTGTGGGGGTGGAGCTAGTTCTTCATTTCTACTGCGGTCTCCGCAATGGATTTTTGAATTGCTATTTCTTCTCTTGGTTTGACCCAAAAGTGAGGGGCTCGGGCCCTCAAAATGTCAGGTACAGAGGCCAACCCAGGGACAATGCTTGTGTGACTGGGAGCCTGTCCTGGGTGATCTCGGGAACATCATTCTACAGATTCTTCTGTAGAAAAGGCTACAGAATATGCTTGAGGGAAATGTTCTCTTTGGAAAAATGATTCTGAACTTCAGCCCTGAGGTTAAAGAGAGAAAACTAAGGAAAGAGATTGCAACTCAATGTTCTTCAAGTTTGACTAGCAGAAGTAAAGGTCAATTTAAATCTCCCCTTAGGGGGGAAGTGCACGTTTGGGGAAGTACAAAATGCCCATCACATATGCTGTGAACATAATTCAGCACTCTGCAGACCAGGCAATTTTCCTAGCTTACTCCAACAGGATATAATTTTCTCGTTTAGAGGCACATTCAGCGGATTAGTGTGTATCTTAGATTAACTCCAATTCCCAGCCAATACACATGCACATATGTCAACAAATACACATGAACACTGAGGTGCTGAAAGAAACTTTGCCAGGTACGAGCTGGTGATAAAACAGAGGTAGTCCTAAATCCCACATCCACCCTTTCAACTGTGGGCAATTTCACTTCTCTCCTTAAAACCAGTTCAATATCAACATGAGAGAGGTGGTATGGAGAAACTGGCTTGTAATCGGTCACAAAAAAAAAATGTTAACATCACTGATTTAAGAATACCTGTATATTTCTTTCAGTTTTAGTAATTTTTTACATTAGCATGCTTTCATAGTGATGAAATAGTTTGTTACTAGATCATCCAAATAATCCCTTGAACTTGGCATGGGATCACATGTTGAATGTATCAGTGAAGAAAGTTAAATCCCAGACAAGGAAATATATATATACATATATCTATAATATTGTTATATATTATGTATATTCACATTAACACCAGAAAATTATCATATATCTACAGTCATTATATATAGTTATTTTATGTAATTTATTTATAATTTTATATATATATTCTATATATATAGTAATTTTCTGCTGATTAGAACTGAAGTCCTCTATTTCCTGATAACAAAGCTAGGTTAATTTGGACTTCAGTTTCACTTCAGTTTGCAGAAAAGTTTATTTACGGCTTCTCAAAAATGTAGATTCCCAGGAAATGTTTCTGTAAATTTTAAACCACATGCCCATTTTCCCTATCTCTTTCCTCCTAAATGTTAACTTGATTAAATCCTACTCTGTGCAAATTTGGTTATAGGAAAACTTAGATTTGTTAAAATGAAATGAGCCATACACCATTAAGTGTCTTTCAAACAGGATCTTTGGAGAGTTCCTTTAAACAATGCATTCCTCTAATGAGGTTACATGCTTGAATTAGAACAAAACTGAAATGGATGCACAGTTTCGAAGGTAAGTATCCTGCATTCCAGAAAGATAACTATGCCATAACAAGGTAGCTTTTGGAGCAGGGATGAGTGTCAAATGAAGATGTTCATTCTTCTTGAGGAGGCTGAATCCCAAAGCAGGTTTCCCTAAAATATATTTGTGCACAATAGATAGATAAATCAGTTCTTAAAATTGGGCTAGTGTTGGCATTGTTCTTTCCATTATTATTATTATTATTTTTTCAGAGATAGCTCTTTTTAATGTGTACCCTACACAAAATAGGACCTCATAAATACTTACTGGGAGGAACCCCAAAAAACTAAGTGCCTGTGATAAAATGAAATTTGAGGAAAATACCAACCAAGTATGAATAGTCAAATCTTAAAAAAATGAAATATTGTTTGTGATATTCAGTCCCTCCTTTACCAGTCCCAGGTTTTACCAGTTCACATTTAGAACCTTTGATTTTCTTCAGTTACCTTGGACCGCATGGGAGAACAGCATTGTGTATTACCAAATGCACAGAGTCAGCTACCCAAGCACCTTCAGAGATAAGTATTGTCCCTTTGAAATGAGGTCACCAAATCCCACAATTCCTGAGACCAGATTGGAATGAGTGATTGTTCCTTAGTGTTATAAGTTAGTCCAAGGTTTACTGCCAAATACCACTGTTTCAATTACTCAGAGGGGTGATTCTCAAACTTTAGGGAGCTTTGGAATCTCTAGGAGGGCTTGTTAAAACACAACTTTCTGAACTCCACCCCCAGATTAAGATTTCTGATTAAGGTGGTCTGCTGCAGCACCCAAGATTTAATTTCTAACAAATTCCCAGGTGATGGAGAATCTGATGCTACTAGTCTCGTATGGGGACTACACTTTGAAGAACTCTGACCTAGAAAGCCCAGTTGCCTGTATGAGATGCACAGTGGCTATTCTAGAGATGTCTGTCAGCAGAACTCCTCAACTGTGGCCTCAATGAGGATTGGAGTGGGTGTAATAGGAGGCATGGGCTATAAGCAGGAGGTGAGAAGGTCAAATGCATTAGATTTCTACTCCATCCATCTTCTAGCTCTAGGGCTAGAAACTAGAGGTATTCTAGGTATTCTAGTGGGTTTTCAGGTTATTAAGCTTTTAAAGGATGAAGCCTGCCAGCTCGCAGTTTGAAGGCAAGCAGCCAAAAACTTTGAGAGGAAAAAAAAAACATATGGCCTTAAGGTGCTTACCCAAAAGCTTTGAATTTGTCTGATAAACCAGGTCATGACTTGAAGGGAAAGAAATTCTCCTTGTTGAAATAATCAGTTACATTTCCTAACATCTGAGGAGAAGACCCCAGGGAAAAGTAGTTCCCTTTAAACTCTATAGGTTTGTGGATTGTGTCCCCTCACAGCTGTAGCTCTTTGAGACCTTGTAATTAAGAAGAATGAAATTGTTTAGGAATGATCTGCATAAGGAATTGGAATGAGGGGAAGGATCACATCTGTCAGAAAGGAACTGGTGTTAGGCACATGTAATCATAGCTTGATTCTTAAACTATTGTAAATAGAAATAGAAATGGAGCTAATACATATTACAGAGATATTTCTGGGCTGAGGCTTAAAGGACAAATAGGGCTTTGCCTTTGCATTTATCCGTGGTACTCAAGTAATTTGGAAAGATATTCTCATAGTGTAGTCATTGTGGGAGCTTGGTTTTTATTTTCTTTCTACCTTTTTCCTTTTTCAACATTATAGATACGTTCTCAGTTCCCACTATGAGCAAGGAAGTATATCAGGCCCTTTGTTTATTACAAATATAGGCAGAACATAATCTCTACTCTCAAATATGAAATGGTGATAGGGTTTGCTTCTGTGTCCTCATCCAAATCTCATCTCGAATGGTAATCCCCACGTGTGGAAGGAGGGAGGTGATTGGATCATGGAGGCAGTTTTCTCCATGCTGTTCTCGTGATAGTGAGTGCGTTCTCACGAGATCTGATGGTTTTATAAGTGTTCGGCAGTTCTTCCTTCGTTCTTCTTTCTCTTGCTGCCTTGTGAGGAAGGTGCCTGCTTCTTCTTCTGCCATGATTGTAAATTTCCTGAGGCCTCTCCAGCCATGCAGAACTGTGAGTCAATTAACCTCTTTCCTTTATAAGTTACCCAATCTTACGGAAGTTTCTTATGGCAGTGTGAAAGGGAACTAATACAAATGGTAATGCCTATCAAATTACAGAGTATTATAGAATGCCATAAACA
Source organism: Rhinopithecus roxellana (assembly GCF_007565055.1). Lineage (NCBI taxonomy): Eukaryota > Metazoa > Chordata > Mammalia > Primates > Cercopithecidae > Rhinopithecus > Rhinopithecus roxellana. The sequence continues at coordinate 19,456,459 of NC_044559.1, forward strand.
CATGGAGACAGGTATAGGAGATATCATCTGGGAAATGTAAAGGAGATGTTATCATGCTTTTATGAAACTCCTTCATTAAGAGAGCCACCCTGATTCACGAAGGGCTTCAATTAGACTGGGTCAGTTAAATTAATTATGGACTTTCCATATTGACTCCATAATTAGTAACAGCCAGCTGGGCTCAAGAATCAGAAATAGAAGACTGGTTATTATTTGTATACCCTCCTTTTAAAAATTAATCCCTATGACCCGGAAATTGGACTCCCACAGGGACCCTAATCCCTTAGCCAACCTCTTCAGAGTCCAGTCTACTGGACTCTAGTCCCGTAACCCGTACATCTGGGCCATATTTGTGCACACAGCTTGTTTTGTCATGCTATTCCTTCTTCCTGTGGATGCAGAATCTCTTTATTGCTTTTTTCCTCCTTTCCAGGACATTGGTTCTACTTCTTTTTTCTTGCAAGGTCAGCTACTAATACAGATTTTCTTCTCTCAGAAACATAACTTTTTAATTGCTTGTTCATGAGAACTAAAATGTGCAATCCTAAACAAAGATGTTAAGGGATAATTGGAGTCCCCTTTTAATTTGTTATGATCTGGAGTCCCTGAAGAGACAAGCATAGAGAATGCAAGTGATCACTCCAGCAAACTTTCTGATTGTGTGTTCGAGAGAACTGAGATTTGAAAAAGACTTCAAATAATTGGTGGCATTTAAGATAGTTTTAAAACTAATTGGAGTGGGGATCTTTGTATAAGCATATGGATTTATGTGTTTGGTGATGGTTTCTAGAAGTTAAGAGTGTTATATCTACCTGATTTACTCTTCTAGTGTGGGCTACCTAAATGACCTGCAACTCAATCTAAGTACAAAATTTCTGTCATTCCTGCTTGAGTCATTCAATTGGCTTTTTGACCAATTCATTCCGTTTTCAGTTCTCAATTAAAAACAAAAAAGTCTTACTTTCTAACATTCTGTATGTGTTTTTCATTTTCTTGCCCTGTTATTAGAATTGGACTAAATTGTAGTCAGTGGCAAATCTTTTTGGGAATGTAGTTGGGATAATTAAAAAGCCTTCTGCAGGAAAAAGATCGTATGAAACAATCCTGCTTCTCAATTACATTGTTATTTTTGGGAAAATGGGCAAATGATTTTCATTAGTTGACTTGGTGACCAATACTGTTCTCTGACTGGACAACTTCCAGCGATTAAGGTTGTTTTCCAAGAAAATCCTAATAATCAGCCACAAAAATATCATCAGTGATTCTCTGGTGGTCATTCTGTTAGGGAGCAACTGGAGGTAGCCCCTTATCTCAGGGGTAAACACATGAAACTTCTCATAACTAATGAATTAATTTGTTATACTGGGATGTTATTGTGTGAAAAAGATGCCATCTAATGGGAATAGTTCTTGCAAGTTATGTGCCTTGACGGGTTGGTTCAGATCCAGAGACATTACCTATCAGTAAGGTTCTTCTCCCCGTCCCAGCTGCATTCTGAGCACTTCATTTGGAGTACTATGGCACTTCATCAGTAGGATTTAAGAGAGAACCCAACTACTCAGAATAATATTGCCACCACCATTCTAGCCTTCAGGCTTCTATATACACCGGTGAAGAGCTGGGTCTCAGATCTGGATCTCACTTCTTACCACCCCCCTCCACACTGACCCCACATACATACTTATAACCTCACAGTTATTGTATGTCTGGAAATCATCAAGTTAATCTCACTATTTCATTTGGTCCCATTCCAGTCAGACACAAGAAACTCTAGCCTCCCAGTTCATACCTTGACACAAGCCACTGTCATTTCACCTGATGACAGTGATGGCATTCTGTCTCCCTGCTTTCACTTACACTCAGCAGCCAGAGTGATCCTTTTAAAGCTGTTACCTATGCCTCTACTCAAAAACTTCTATGGTTTTCCTCTACTTCAATGTAAGGTTCATAAGAGGTTTTATTATTATTATTATTATTATTATTATTATTATTATTATTATGTTCAGTGCTAGCTCCACAATGTCTAGAACAACACCTAGCACATAATGCATGCTCAGAAAATATTTGTCAGATAAATAAAGAAGGAAGGAATAGCCCCTTCCACTCAGTGTTCCCTTCAGCTTCCTTAGTCTTTTTTTATCTAACTTCATCTTTTTTATCTTAACTAAGTCTTTTTTATCCCACATTGCTTATTCTAATAATAAATATAATGGTAAATATAGAAAAAATAAATCATGTAGGATTAACAAAAGTCTTGAACCATGGTTTATTCTAAACACATCCCGTAGTAATAGTTTCTTTCATTATATCTCTTCCCAAATCATACCTCTATATCACACAAATTCTTCATGTTGTCACAACTTGCATTTGTTTCCTGTGGCTGCCATAACACGTTATCTCAAACTGGTGGTTTAAAAACAACAGAAACCCATTCTTTCGTAGGCTTGAGGCCAGAAGTCTGAAATCAGGTTGCTGGAAGTGCTGCCCACCCTCTGGGGTTCTAGGGGAAGCTGCTTTCTTTACCTCTTGCAGTTTCAGGTGGTTGCTAGCTCTCTTGGCTTGTAGCCACATTTCTCTGCTGTGTCTTCACATTGACTTCTGTTGTATGTTTCTGTTATCCTTTGTCTCTTTTCCCAGATCTATTGAAGTATAATTGACAGATACAATGATGTGTATTTAAGGTATACAGTGTATGATTTGATATACATATGCATTGTGAAATGATTATCACTATCAAATTAACAATTCTGTAACCTCACATAGTTACCGTGTGTGTGTGTGCGGTGAGAACACTTAAGATCTAATCTCTTGGCAAATACAATATAGTATTATTTACTATGGTCAGCAGACATATGTTAGATTCCCAGAGCTTGTTTCTCTTATAACTGAAAGTCTGCACCTTCTTTCTATCCCTTATAAGGACACTTTTCATCAGATTTAGGGTCAACCCAGATAATCCAGGGTGAACTCATTTTAAGATTCTTAACTTAATGGCATCTGCAAAGACTTTCTCCAAGTAAGATCACATTCACAGGCTTCAAGGATTTGATGTGGACATATCTTTTGGAGAGGGTCGGCATTCAACCCACTGCACCAGTGTTGAGTTCCTATGATGACATAAATCTGAATTGCTGGTGTGATTAAAATCCTTCAGTAGTTCTCCATTACCTAAGGGGTCCAGACTCCTCTGCATGTCACAAAAAGAACTTATATCTGACCCTTTCCTAATCCTCCAGGAAAATAGGTTTCATGTTGGCAGATAATCTACCATGGCCACTCCATTTCAATGATGTGTAGAGAGAAAGTAGAGGAGGAGACACCCTTGGGAAACTGGGCTGCCTGCTTGTCAAGCAGTTAGAGGTACAGAATATTGGCATCTGGTATGCTGTGTAACTGTGACCACCTGAATTCACTGGTGGGGCAGATGAGGGATCATAGAAATTAATTTGCACTTATATTTTTCATCAGATGACACATTCATTAATTGACAGTAATACATTATTAATATGTTTTGTTGAATGAAGTGAATGGATACAGCTATGGAATTTCTGGTTCGATGACTCAAACCCTCCTTTACTCACTAAATGTTTACCTTTTTTGCTTCTCTCCCTGGCTGAGGTCCTTTTCTATACATTTGCTTTTGAATTTCTCTTTTAAAAGACTGTACTTGTTTATGTCTCATTCAATTAATTTTTCCAAAAAGTAGCACATACTCCCTGCTCTTCTCTATTGTCCAGATGTTGCGTCAGTGCAGGGTGATAGAAGCAAGGCAGAAACGATGCTAAGTAACAAAGTGTGAAGTGTGAAATTCACACGTATTATTTCCCCTCTTCTCCCTTTCTCCTAATGCATTAAAGGTAATAGTCTGAATCAAGCCTCTGAACTTGTTTACTCCTTTCTGACAGAATTAGCTGGGGCAGTTCAGTCTCTCTGATTTATTGTTGAGTCTCACCACTATCCATTGCTTTCAGGTCTTTTTTTTCATTCTCTTAAAAAAATTAAAATTGCCCAGAGACCTCCTCTATGGTTATTTGGTTTGACAAATTTATCAGTGGATATAGAGCATGGCTTAGAGTAGATCATATTTGTCCTGGTGTGTTTGTGACACAATAACATCAAGATTATGTGGAATTGTTCTGAGATGGTGAGAGATGAAACCCCAGAAGGAAGCAGAACAGTGACTGGATATCAAGGACAAGTGGTGGGGTGGGCTGCCCCAGTGCAGGCAATAATAGGGTGGAGGACATTGTCTTTGGAGAATTTAAAAATAATAATAAAACCAAATAATATAAGTCTACCTTTTATGATCACTCTGAGCCAATAATTCTAAACAATATCAGTTATGAAATACTTCTCCCAGGGGCAAAATATTTTATTGGTCTAAGTTCCAAACAATTGTTCCAGTTTTTGCTGCTTTAAAAAATACAGATGTATAAGATCCAAATTAACATATGTTTAGCACTTATTATTTAATAAACATTGTGTTCTACATGGAAAGTATCTCTGCTACCCTACACACATTAGTTCTGAGTTTGACATTCATGAGAATTATTTACTATTACTGCAGGCACTGTTTAAACCCTCCAACACATATTTTTGCATTTAAAAAGGATTCAAAATAAGAATAACACAGTGATTGCAAAGATACAGAACTTGATCTATGTGATTCTACCATTCTATTTGACCACCTGGAATTTGTTATTTGTGTTTAAATCTTTTCAAATAAAGTAACTTTTAAAATCTGTCGGAATCAATCCATAAGAAAAATTTATAGAAAGTATGGCAACTTCTGGAATTTATTGTGGAAAAGGAATTTATATAACTCTGACAAACTTATCCTAGAGTTTAGGACATTTCCTAATTATTTGCGTACCTTTTGCTTCATATGAAAGAAACTTCTGAAATTAAAATTAATAAAATGTGTTCTTCAACTTTGAAAACAGATTTAGATAGATTGACAAATCTGGCTATACTGTCTACAAAACAAGAATATGTAAAAAACAAGATAAATTGTATGGGGTTATTTCCTAATTTGCAGAAGACAAGGTATAAAAACAGAAAAATGCCATGTTATTCATTATTGTAACTAATCAGTATGTAACTATATGATTTCTCTCTTTTTTCAAAACATAGTGTGCCTAAGATTGTTATCTATTACCCTTTTTTCTTGTTAATAGTGTAGTATTTTATTTTTTTAACTGGGATGATAGATACTATATATATGAATATATGTATGTATGTGTATATGTGTGTATGTGTGTGTATACATATATATGAATTGTAATAAAAGGAAAATTCAGTTTGTGTTTTCCTCCCCAATCCCAACTATTATTTTTGGTTTATCTTTTCATTTCATAAATATTACTGAAAATAAATTCATTGTTGTATGGAGGAAGAAAATGTTAAATTGTTCTGGCTATCAACTATGCTGGGTACACCACTTAAGCAGTAAAGTTAACTCGATGGCTAAAATGTTGAACTGGCAAGGTACAGGTTTCAGGGAATGTCAGTGAACAAAGAGGAAGCTATGAGAATGTTCTAACCCAAATTCAATAAGGAAGAGCCAAAAATGTGCTGTGGCAGGATCTTTCGTTTCTTTTCAGTCCCTGCTTACAAACAAATGATTTCCTCCCAGACACTTTCTACTTGGTGATGTCGTACCACTTCCTTTTGCAATACGTAACTCTTGGTAGTCTTGTTGCTCTTGGGAATCTTGTTCCAATAAACAACTGGGTTTAGATTGGTCACCTACAAGTGTGTTGGTTCCTATTTTTTGAGGTAATGGATGTCTCTTGGTAAATATAAAACATTAACTATGTGAACAGATATTTCAAATTAATGGCAGGTCTAGCTTTCAATCAAGACTAAATAATTTTCTAAAAAACTAAGAGAAAGCCCTGGAAGAACTTCTAAAAACAAATTATAACAGTGTCTGTGTAGTCAATAGTTTCTATCCAATGGAAAATTGCATTCTATCTTCCAGCAAGGTAGGGCTGGCTTATCTAATGCCTGCTTTGAGGGCCAGGCGGTGCTCCCATGAAGAGCCTATGTGGAGTGGGTGATATAATGAAGACATCCAGTCCCTACCTCAGAGATTATTGAGCTACTTCAAAAATAATCCTAATACTTGGCTGGTTTTTAGAAGAGCCAATGAGCATAAACAAACATGCTTGTCAGCATCTGGGAGGAAGTGGCTGAATGAATTTGCTAAGCCCATAAAACAAGTAAATCTTTGCTTAAGACTTGCACATGCCATTAATTAAACATTTTTATTGTGTCCTTGGTTAGAAAAAAAAGAAAACAAAAAGCAACACCTTCCATTATGTGAGCATGTCTATTAATAATGAATGGATTGCCCAATTTCAGCTCAATGTCAACAAATCTTTGCTGGATCCTGCAGAAATGCAGTGCCCTTTTTACTGCCTGTCATTAAAAGAAAAAGACTTTAACACTTTCCTAAAAGACACAAGCAAGAAGAGGGAATGTAGGTGCTAGAAAGGACTGATTAAAAGGCAAACCACTGATGTACCCTTTTACATCTGAAAAAATGTACTTAGGCTCCAGATACAGAGCTTGACTGCACTTTCGTCAAGTCCCAAGTCGTTTCAAGCATTATATAAAATACCTGAAGTACATTTCTTGAGGACGAAAATTAGGTTAGGTAATTCTCAGTTATATACCTCATTATTTATAATTATCACAACCATTGCTTGCCCAAGTCTTGCTCTTGACAGATGCTTAGCAATAATTCTAATAACGAGTAACTATTTATATTCACCATGTGCCATGCATTGCACTGAGCACTGTAAATAATTTGTCTTATTTAGTTCTCCCAACAAAACTATAAATTAGGCAGGATTATCATGTCATTTTTTTTTTTTTTTTTTTTTTTTTTTTTTTTTTTTTTTTTTTTTTTTTTTTTTTTTTTGAGACGGAGTCTCGCTCTGTCGCCCGGCTGGAGTGCAGTGGCCGGATCTCAGCTCACTGCAAGCTCCGCCTCCCGGGTTCCCGCCATTCTCCCGCCTCAGCCTCCCGAGTAGCTGGGACTACAGGCGCCGCCACCTCGCCCGGCTAGTTTTTTGTATTTTTTAGTAGAGACGGGGTTTCACCGTGTTAGCCAGGATGGTCTCGATCTCCTGACCTCGTGATCCGCCCGTCTCGGCCTCCCAAAGTGCTGGGATTACAGGCTTGAGCCACCGCGCCCGGCCCTTATCATGTCATTTTAACAATGCGCAGAAAAACCATTGCTTTATAAACTCGTACCAATTAAGATAACTCCTATATTTCAGAGACTGACTGAGGATTCACAAACAGGATTATGTGACTCAAAAGATATCTATATTTTGCCTCCATTTACTATACAAAAGTCAATAGGCCTTTCTTCCACTGCTTCCTTTTGGCTAACCCAGCTGCTCATGACTTCCCATAATGATACTTTTTACTTGAGTCAGTTCTTCTATGTTCCTTCAACTTTCTCTCTTCTTGTAGAACCCAGAACAAACATCTTTATTTATAACCTATGGCTTGGAAATCGTCTATGTAAAGGCAGTCTTAGACTACCAGATAAACAAGTCTATACTATAGTAGTCCCCCTAAATCCTGTGGATGCCTGAAACAAAGGATAGTGCTGAACCCTATATACATGGTGTTTTTTCCTATACAGTAATAGGCAGGTTGCGTTTACAGCGTGGATATACTAAAGGGATGATTCATGTCCGGGGTAGGATGGCACAAGATTTCATCATGATACTCAGAACGACATGCAATATAAAACTTATTAATTGTTTATCTCTGGAATTTTTCACTTAATGTTTTTCAGACTGAATCCTCAGAAAGCAACACCATGGGTGAGTGGGGACTACTGCATTGTGTTGATGCCTGCTAGCTAATGTGAATACATTGTACCAAGAAGTTTCTTAAAGGAATCTTCTTCACGTGATCCTCACTGATGTCACCTCTATCCAGTTAGGGATTCTTTAGGTGCAAGTTGAACTATTTAAGACAGCTTAACAAGGATTACTTAATGCAACATGGCATGCCAATTCCCTCTTTAAGTCTGTAGTTTTAACTCAGTACATTAAGTATTATTACTAAAACACCAGGATGTTTTTATTAGAATATAATATTTTCATGAACACTTACTATACACTAGTGAGCACCTCACATGAATTAAATTATTTAATCTTTTAAATAACCTTATAAAGTTGGTCCTATTATCTTTTTTAGTGTATAGCTCAGAATGTGAGTCACAGAGACAGGGCCAGGCTGTAGTGCATGCTGCAGTGAGTACCTTAAGGAATGAGGTATTTTTTCTCCTTGCTGTTGCAAATATTGGTGGCTGCTCAGAGCTGAGCCCCTCTTTGAGCACTGTCTTCAATGTGGAAGTCATCTATCTCAAAGTGATGTCCCATCCTCAGTGGTAGCCTTTAGCCAATACCTTGTTGTTAGGGGCTATATAAGTCTGCCCCCCCACCTTAAAAGATGCAATTGTGAAGATCCATCCCAGCTCCACAGCTCCCAGTGGGACTGGCTGAGGCCTTTGTTGCAAATGCATTATAACACAACTCCTCTTTCTGCCTAGTCTTACTGCCTTCTTGTTCTATAGGTGCTGTTCCTAGGGGCACTGCTTAGTAAACTTCCATTCAAATTTCCTTCCTACAGTCTATTTCTGAGAAATCAATCTAAGACAGTTGTTAGCAGAAGTGGCCCGAGGAGGAAAACTCTAAAATGAGCTTTAAAGCTGGATTCTCCATCTTGGTAGAAATAAAAAGCCCTGATGTTAGGCGGAGCAGTTAAATTAATAAATCCTAATATGGGCTGGGTGCGGTGACTCACGCCTGTAATCCCAGCACTTTGGGAGGCCTAGGTGGGTGGATCACCTGAGGTCAGGAGTTCAAGACCAGCCTGCCCAACATGGTGAAACCCTGTCTCTACTAAAAATACAAAAATTAGCCAGGCGTGGTGGCACATGCCTGTAGTCCTAGCTACTCAGGAGGCTGAGACAGGACAATCGCTTGAACCTAGGAGGAGGAGGTTGCAGTGAGCCAACATCACACCACTGCACTCCAGCCTGGCCAATAAAGTGGGACTCCATCTCAAAAAATAAAAATAAACAAATGAATAAATAAATCCTATATGCTATAGGGATGCAATTGTAACATTTTCAAAGTAATGAACTTGGACTGGAAATTGGTGGAAGAGAATGCTGGTAGTAGTAATATGAGAATATCTGGTAAATACCAGTTATAATGAGAAGGTAATCTGATGGGTTTTGCTCAGTGCCAGTGATGTATTGGAGAAAGACAACAGAAGATTAAGCATGGTTAATCTCCAACTGAAAGTAAAGTGTGGAAGTCAAAGGTCCTCAATGATAACAAATAAGGGGACTTACCACCTGAGTCTGAAGGTGGGGAACATTGAGACTCATGGTCAGGAATTAACTTTAAGAGTAATATAACTCTAGCAGAAGTTAAGTTCTCAGCCCTAGCTAGTCTGCTGTGCAAGGTAAGGAATAGGTCCGTGGACCTACTTGGAAAGGAGTAGGACCCTGAGACTTCGCATAGGGATGTCTGGATCTATGCACTCAAAAACCTTGAAGTCTCAGATCCCTCTAAACTCTCTTTACTTGCAGAAGTGGCTCATTTTTCCCTGTTATAGCCTAGACCTCACCTCTTGCTTAAAGAAAATTTAGAGGCCACTGCCTTGCCTCCGCCTCTCTTCCAGGCCATTAGACCAAAAACTGGGGTCAAATCTATATAACCTGGCCAGGAAAGTGTAGGATCTTCTAAAGGCGAAAAGAAACTGTAGCTGGAAGAAGCTACAGAATACAGGCAACATGTATAGAAAAAGCCAGGTGAAAATGTATGAGATTGGATTCTGATGGTGCTGAATCAATGAGAGTAGAAAATAGGGTGGGATCATCAAGAGCATGGGCACTCTCCTACAATATGGAATTTAATACCTGGTAACGGTCCTAAAAGATGGTGCTAACATGTCTTAGGAGGACTCTTGGAAGTCTTTTGAAAGTGATAAAGAAATTTCATGCCTAGTGGGGTAGGTGCTGGAATAAAGAACCAAAGGATGGAGAAATAGCATGCTACGATAGACATGTTTTTAAGGCTAAAAAATACACCAGCTGAGCAGTTCAGCAGGAGGGCCCCAACATACCCCATTTACCAATGTAATAAGGAATGTGCTGGGGGGAGGAACACCAGTATCATTGAAAAATTCAGTGATAGCTGTACTTTGTAGGGAGGGATGTCAGTGGAAGATGTTGCACAGCTGGTTTCAGTGATGGCAACGGGTATAACAGAATCTTGAAAAAATAGAGGCCAGTTGGTAGAACTTTCATAAAAAGCAAGGTGTACACAATTACAATGAGTGTATTAGTCTGCTTGAGCTGCTAAAATAGAATACCATGTAGACTGAGTTTTCTGCTTAAATGACATAAATTTATTTTTTCACAGTTCTGAATATTGTGAAATCTTGGAAGATCCAAGGCTAAGATGCCAGCAGTGTTGGTTTCTAGTGAGGCCTCTCTTCCTAGATTGCAGGCAGTCACCTTCTTGCTGTGTCCTCACGTGGTTTTTCCTTTGTATGCATGCAGGGGGAGGGAGGGAGATGAGAGAGAGAAAGAGAGAGAGAGAGCTCTCTTGTCTCATCGTCTTCTTATAAAACACCAGTCCTATCAGATTAAGGTCTCATCCTTATTACCTATTGGGAGTTAACCTGAATTACTATTTCCCTATCTCCAAGTATAGTCACATCAGGGGTTGTGGATTCACTATATAAATAGGGGAGAATACAATTCAGCCCATATAATAAACATTTGGACCAGCAGCATTATGGTCTGATCTTCAGAAAGCTATGAAAAGGGTAAATAGTGCATGGCTTCCTGGTAAGCCTCTTCATGTTTTGGAGGTAAAATATTTCATACTTGAAAATACTATTCTGGCAAAAGAATACCAGCTTTGACTTGGATCCCAAATGAAAAGACTCTGCGAAAGGTTTAGGCTGTGGTGCAAGTAGTTCTTCCACTTGGGCCACAAATCCAGAAAATACTATAGTATTAGAAATATCTATGGTAGGAAAAGATGTCTTAGTCTCTTTGGACTGTTATAACAAAACATATTTGATAATTTATAAACAACAAAAATTTACTTCTCAGAGTTCTGGAGGCTAGAAAGTCCAAGATCAAGGTACCAGTAGGTTCTGTGTCTGGTACAGGCCTGATACTGATAGATGACTCTTCCTCTGTGTTCTCACATGTTGGAAGGAGCAAGGCAGCTCCCTTCAACCTCTTTTATAAGGGTATCAAATTCCATTCATGAAGGCAGAGTCTTTATGGCTTCATCACTTCCCAGAAGGCTTTGCTTCTTAATACAATCACATTGAGTATTAGATTCCAACGTATGGATTTTGGTGGGGCACTGACATCCAGAACATAGCATATGTCATATAGAATTTTGAGGAAGCTCTAAAAACTGACAACATAGGGTTGTGGAGCACCACAAGGTTTCTGGAGCAAGGCTATGCCATCTGCAGTAGAAAATTATACACTGGAAAAGTAACTCCTGTTGTGTTACTGGGTCCTGATGAAGCTACAGAGCTCTTAACAAACAGGGCTTGAATTAATCAGGTGTCCATAATAACTTATCGTGAGTTGAGTTTGATCCGACCAACCTATATTCATAAGATATAAGTCATATATTTGGGAGAATAAGCAGGTTTGCACATATAGGTGGTCCAGACTTTTTATCAACAGCCATTGTTAAATGGGTTCCTCTCTTTGGTCCACTGCTATTGTCACAGTCTGAGGGGAGTCACTTATGACCAGTTGACAGGGCAGGAACAAAACTAAGTTTCATTCATAAAAGTGAGTCTCATTTTACTCACTTGGTATGTGAGTGAAAACCAAAAATAGATGGCTGATGCACTATAGCCATGCTGGAAAGTGACCCTAAAAGGCAGCAGTGAGGTGAAATACTACCAGTGGGCCAAAGTTTTGACCAGTGTACTTTATTGTTCTCTTTGGATGGATAGAGAAGTGGCCTGGGGGAAGAATATCTACAGACTCATGCATAGAGACATATGAGTTGGCTAGTTGCTCCGGGCTTTGCAGATGAAGGAATGGAAGATTAGGAACAATGAATCCAGCTACAAGGACTGTAGTGGACCTCTGACAGCAGGCATGAAGCGTAAAGATCTTGATATTACATGTTAATACCAACATCAACCAGAGGGCCTCTATCACAGAGGAGCCACCAAACAACCAAGTAGGCAGAATGATTTGGCCAGATGATATCAATCAGTCTCTATAACTGGCTGCTCCTGGGCTTTGTTTCCAAAGTTGCTGTGGTGGTAGGAATAGAGGGTATGCATATGAGTAAAATCACACAGCATTTTACTCATCAAGGATGACTTAGTTACTGTAAATGCCAACTGTTTATTCATTTATCAACAGAAGTGAATACTGAGTGGCCAGCATGGAACTATCTCTCAAGAAGACCAATCAGCCACTTTTTGACAAGTTAATTACATTGGACATTTTTCACTCTTGTAAGAGCAAGAATTCATCTTGACTAGAATAGAGACATAAACTGAGTGTGGATTTGCATTTGCTGCTCACAGGGCCTCAACTGGTACCACAATCTTAAGGATTACAGAGAATCCACTGACACAGGGTCCTGCATACCATCACATCAGCCCAAGAATCCCTCTTTACAATGAAGATGTGGCAATTGGACTATGACCATGGACCCACTGGTCTTATCTCATGCAGTATCTTTGAGAAGCAGTTGGGATACCTATACAAGGCACAGCTGATGTGCCCATGTGGTGACAAAGCACTATCATCGAAGATGTACCTTCAGTAGGAGATGGTTGGCATTAACAACTATTTTATAGCCGCCTTCAACACATAGAGTGCATTAGTCTTAAAATTAAGGAGTGAGTGAAATAGGAGTGGTGCTCTTTACTATCATTCCAGGTGATACCTTGGGAGAACTTAACGCTTCCCATGCACACAACTCTGCACTTGCAGGTTTACAGACCCTAGTTTCCAGGAAGAAGTGCTTTCACCAGGGAACAGAAAAGTGTCTCAATATACTTCCAATCATGGTTTTTGCCAGATTGCTTTGGTCTTCTCATGTCAAGTGCATAGCAGGAAAGGGAAGGGTAACTGATTCTGGTCATGTGCCTGAGACAGCATAACTGTTGTACAACGGGGACAGGAAAGAGTATGCTTAGCATCCAGGTCATCCTCCAGAGTGTCTCTTGCTATTTTTTTTTTTTTTTTACTTTTATTTTAAGTTCAGGGGTATAAGTGCAGGTTTATTAAACTTGTATCATTGAGGTTTGTTGTTTCTGATAGTGAGCATGCAAGAGCAGTGGCCATGGCCTGAGAAAAGCAGAATGACCAAGGATTCAGATCACTCAGATCTGATGAAAGTGTAGCCACCCCACCAAGTTAGCTCCTGATACCAACGGCAGTGCTAGCTGAGGGTGCTGAGAATTGAGAATGGGTAGTAGGAGGGAGCTATGGTGAGTTTCAGTTGTGACTTTTAGTTAGCTGCAACATTTGGGGCCACAGTTTGTTTCACTAAACTGTCTTTCCCATTTCCCTAGTAAAAGAGAACAACAGACTCCTAATGATGCTATTCACAGAACATATATGAAGCAATTGGATCTCAGTGGCATCAGTGGTCAACCATAAAGGATATTTTGTGCAGCAAGAGTCCTCCTTCAAGGCGGAGGTACTCTTTCACTTAGTTGCTGGAAGTGTTGTTCTCTTACCTGGAAAAAGATCACTTAGCCCAAAGTGTTCCCCTCTCCAGAAACAGCCTGAATCAAATGACAGGTCAGTATAGGGAAATGAAGACTAGGCACACCCACTTCACTGGTAATTCCAGAAGGTCAGACTAACTCCAGAGCAAGCTGTGGGACCCTTTCTTGTGCCTGCATCCTACAAATTCAACTCCTCTTTCAGGCTCACTCTACTCCTTCACTCCTCTACAGATTTTGATTTAAGAGCACACCCCAATAACTCTGTGCAGTCATATGTTTGTATCAGAGTCTGATTCCCAGGAAATCTATTTAAAATAACAGCAGAGGCACAACTGTGGCCCAGGCAATCTGAATCCAGAGCCTCCTGAGTAGCCAGGCTAATCTCTTCTCTCTCTCTCTATTTTCTGTTCATTTTTGACTACCAAATCACTTTTATGACATTCTTTTGACAGCTAGTGGTGTACTACTTGTGGTTTATTTTCCTCTGGTCATGCCCATAGGTTGCACTGACTTTCAAAGCCTGCTGTGCAAAATATTTAACCAGGGACAAGTAGGAATATTATACATCCAAACTGAGGCCCCTGAGCTAAATGCAGAGCCCTTCTACGTATCATGGCAGTAGACGGCACCCCTCTCTCTGGCTAATCTACTGCCAGGATCTTTAATCAAACAGTTATGGACAGCTTTATGCAGCTATGGTATCACCAGTAGACAGTGTCTCAAAGGGTACTTTTATACGCCAGTGATTGGTGTTGGGATCTTTGGATGTGAGGAGCACATACTCATTGCTGACACTGAGGATGCATACATATTTGAGAGTTGAAGAAGCTTAGGGGTCTGGGCCTACATCACATCCTCCTCTGATGGCTTTGGGAATGGCACGGTGGAAAACCAAAACAGGGCTTGAAGTTGAAAGAACTGATTCCAGCTGTACATTCTTTCCATGAGACCTTGAGCAAGTGGCTTTGTCCTGCCATGCCTCATTTTTTACATCTTCTACTTTGGTGGTGTAGAACAAGGAGTACCTCCTGGGTGTTTGGGTCACCTGCACCCACCTGGTCAGTGCCCTGTTCTCCACCTCTTTGAAGAAGACCATGAAGACACCTTCCAGACAGGTTGAGACATAAATGATCCCAGCCAGGGTGCAGACTTCTCCAGACCCCAAGGCTCCCCTGGGAGCATATGTCCTCCTGCATCAGGTGGAGTCAGGGACTGATCTAGTAGTGGGAGATGGTAAGGTCCTTGTAGTAAGTGCTTATGTGTCTGAAGCATTAGTTGGAGGAGGTAGACTAGAAGAATCAGCAAAAGATCCCTTCTATCATGCTAAAAAGGGAGACAGGTGTGTGTGTGTGTGTGTGTGTGTGTACGTCAGAGGACAAAGTAGAATCACCTATATCAGTTTTTTTGAACATCCACTAGTATTTTACTCTAGAATACTTCTTTAATATTTTCATGAGGATTTCATTCTGACACACACTTTTATATCTTCAAGCTCCATTTATTTAGGCCTTTTCTGGGCACTTAAGGAAAACAAAACAAAATCCTTCAAGAGTCAGACTCTATATTATTATCTTATTTTTGACCATTAGATCCCCTCACCCTTTTTCTTTCAACCATGACTAGAATTTCTCTGTGTTAATATTTTAGAGCACAGAATATTTGCTTTTTTGTTCTCTTCTTGTCCATTGTTCCCCTGTTGCGGTCCATCTGACTTCCCAAGGAGAGATGACTGCCCACATATGGGCTATAATACAGGGCTCCTTATTCTTGATTTCTTCAACTGATTCAATCATAGGCTCTTAAAATTCTGGGACTGCAGGTTCCTGACACAGTTTACCACTAAAGCAATAAACAGTTCAGTTATTAAATACCAGAAGGGAAAGGTAGAAATGGGCAAGTTATTCCATCAAATAATGAAGACCTCTGGTTAATACATAATTAAGAGGAGTATTTGTTCATTGTAGATTCATTCTCATCTCCCTTCCTACCTGCTTCTACCACCTGCTCACAAACAAGGCGCCTCCTTCCTCCTGTTCTTTCCTTTGCCCTAAATTCTATTCTAAAACGGTGCTCAAATTAACTAGAGCTCAAATGTTAATAAACCTATAAGTCAGGAATACATTTAGCTTACTTCTCCCTGCTTAGAGGCATAACACAATTACCAACTTACTAGAGCTAATGGGCAATTCTTCCCATGAGGAAGAGATGTAATGAAAATTTCTAGCTAGAAGAGGTTTTTTTTTAATTTTTTATATATTTTTATTTTTTTATTTTTGTGGCAGGATGGAAATGAGCAAGTGTCTTATTACAGCCATATGTACAGAGGCTTATTCTCCCAAACACACTGACTATCCTCCTGTATACCTGGTATTGTGTCGAGGTCTCAGCGACAAAAAGGGGCAGACCTGAAATTCAAAGCCAGATCTGTTTGACCCCAAATACCATGGTCTCATTTAGACTATCAATCAACTCACTAGCTTCTAAACTCATTTAAAGTAGGGTCCGTAGATGCTTTTGCTCATGGTTTTGTCTTCAGCACCAAACTCAGTGCCTGACACCTAGGATATCTAATCAATGAATAAATGCTTCTGAACGCGAGTCATCTCCAAGTGGGGACACAGTGACTTTCCATTGACATACACCATAATCATTAACAACTATCTTCCTTCTAGGGATGTATTCGGCTCTTTTCATCAGGGACCACAAAGATTTTTAATATTACATTACAATAAATTTATATGATTTTCTGAACATACAATATGCAGAGTAGCAATGTTTTCTCATGAAAAATAGAGCAAAATGAGTGAGTTACGCAGATTGTAAAATAAATACAATGAAATCAATTAGTTTCTGTGTAATTCATTCTGGCTCACTTCTCACAGAGTCCTCACAGGTGAGTTCAAAAGACAGAAACCATTCCCTTTGTCTTTATATTCAGTAAATACATAACAAAGAAACACTGCTTTGGATCTAGATTAAACCTTAAAGGTTATCTAATCATATTTCATGTTATGACACCACACCACAGAGAGAGAAATGACTTGTCTGAAGTCTCTCAGCTAGTTAATGATGGGAACAGGATTTGATTCCAATGTGCTCAGGGTTCTTCAGAAAACTTTTTCTGTGGCGGCTGAAGATGGTGAAATGATGGGCAACATTCAGCAAAAGCTGAATAGCAGGTCAAGTGACACCCAAAATATTCAACCGAATATTTAACCTATGGCAAACACATTAACCAATCGGAAAAAAGTGCCAGCAAGCACGTGATACTGCAATGATGCTGTTCAGAGAAGAAATACCAGTCTCACATTCCAAAACAGGTGTCTGGACTCTGTTCACTTCACACTCTTCTATCCCTTTTTTGCTTGGGTTGGTTAGTTCATCTCTAAGTTTACCAGAATTTATTATCCTCCACTTACCAGTCACCTTTCTCTTATGTAATCAGTGGAAAGGCTGTAACTAAATGTTGAATAGGGAGAAGAAAGGGCAATTTCATGTGGCTAATGACGTGATTGGCTTGGGGTGGATCTTGAGAAGCCCATTGCATAAAGAGATGCCAAGCCTTACCTTTATCCAAGCTATGACAGGTAAGCTTTGATAAGTGACAGGGAAAACAAAGCCAGCAACCTGAAGGCCATGGTAGACTCTGTTGCCAAGTACCCCAGCAACCTTGCATCTAGGGAAATGAAAATTTATTGACACAAAATGTTGAGAAGCAAAGAATGGATTTGAGTATCTTCCCTCTGGGAATGTATTTGGCTCTTTTCATCAGGGACCACAAAGATTTTTAATATTACATGACAATAAGTGTATATGGTTTTCTGAACATATAATATGCAGAGTAGCAATGTTTTTTCATGAGAAATAGTAGAGCAAAATGTGTGAATTACGCAGATTGTAAAAGAAATATAATTAAATCAATTAGTTTCTGTGTAATTCATTCTGGCTCACTTCTCACAGAGTCCTCACAGGTGAGTTCAAAAGACAGAAACCATTCTCATTCTGACCCGGCCAAGGGTGATCTTGAGAAGTGAGTCGTGCAGTGTACACGAATACACTTCATCACAAGAGCACTACACACCCAAAGAAATAAACATTTCAAACACCAGACAAGGAAGTTACTTCAAAGCCTTCATGATATTAAAGTAGGAAATCTCACCAGTCAGGAAGAAAATTAAATAAACATCAAAAGACTAATTCCTTACCTTGTGGCATGAATATTGGTTTTGTTTATTTATTTATTTTTTTTTTTGAGAAGGAGTCTCGCTCTGTCACCCAGGCTGGAGTGCAGTGGCCGGATCTCAGCTCACTGCAAGCTCCGCCTCCCGGGTTCCCGCCATTCTCCTGCCTCAGCCTCCCGAGTAGCTGGGACTACAGGCGCCGCCACCTCGCCCGGCTAGTTTTTTGTATTTTTTTTAGTAGAGACGGGGTTTCACCGTGTTAGCCAGGATGGTCTCCATCTCCTGACCTCGTGATCCGCCCGCCTCGGCCTCCCAAAGTGCTGGGATTACAGGCTTGAGCCACCGCGCCCGGCCTGTTTGTTGTTTTGTTTTGTTTTGTTTTTTGTTTTGTTTTCTCCCTATGGAGAAAGCTGATTTCAGGCTGGGAACTAGGTGGCCTGCCGTACATAAAGGTAAAAGAAAGCAGAAGCAAGCTGATAATTAAACCACAATGGGGAAAAAGAAACTGTGTTCCCTAGCTGGCTGTAGAGAAATTTTCAAAGTGTTTTCAATATCTGAATGAAGATTCTGTCAACATACACGCGGTGACCTCAGATATGGTTGTCAAGAGCGTTTGGGACCAAATAGGGCAGGCAACTCTTCTCTCACCAAAGCTTAGAAATAAATCGAAGTCTGTACTGAACTGATGCTTCACTTCTCATGGGTTCTGTTTTTGTTTTGACTTAAACATTTATTATGTAAAACTACATCTTCTGTCCCAAAGGACTATGACCTATTTGAAAACTAAGTCCATGTTTTAATCGTTTTTGTGATGAAAATTGGTTGAGTAAAATTAAAAGAAATTTCCTCTCAGAAGGGATGTAATCCCAAGCCAATGTGCTGATGAATTGGAATAACAGAAGTGTCAAATTTAAGCTTTGGAAGTGTTTAAAGAAAAACTTTAGACAAACTAAATTTAGCCGAGTTTATCTGAGCAAAGAAGATTCATGAATTCAGCAGCACTCAGAACCAAGAGAGGTTCAGAGAGCTTCACCCGGCAATGTGAGCAGGCAGTATTTACAGACTGAAAAAGGAAGTGAGACACAGACACAGCTTGATTGGTTGCAGCTTAGCATTTGCCTTGTTCAGACATGCCTGAGCAGTTTGCAGCCCGTGACTGCCTGAAAGTTCAGCTGCTGAGATTGGCTGAAACTCTTACTTTTTACAAGAATGTACTCTCAAGTTAGGTTGCAGTTTGTTTACATGTTACACTAGGTTACCATTTGGTAGGTATGGAGGCAGCTTTTGGTCAAATAATTTAATTCAGCAGAAGGAACTGTGAATACTCTAACTCCTTCTTTGAAGTAGGTATCCTCTCTACAGACACTTCCAGTTTACATGTAGCCTTCCATTTTTTTAGTCCCTTCTGTGGCCAGAATGCAAATGACCCCTCTATTGATATCATTTTTTTAAAGGCTTGTAGTAAAATACATAATTTTTACCATGGTAATAATTTTAAAGTGTAAAATTCACTGCCACTAAATACATTCACAGTGTTGTACAACCATCACCACTGTATAGTTGTAGAACTTTTTCATCAGCTCATTGATTTTTAAAACCAAAGTCTTTATGACTTTCTCTTTCTCTGGATGTTAATTGACAATCAGCAAGTATCACAGACTATCAGTGAAACAAAGTGAAAGAGTAGTATCAGACATTCATCCAGCAAGCATTTACTAAACACCTAGTATGGATAGCTCATCTAAGAATATCAAATGGGGTTGGAAATCAGGACCCTAAATTCCAGTTTCAGGTTATTCAGCCACTATGTGTACCTACCTTCCCCCTACTCCATGTCGACAATGGAGGGCTTGTAAATAAACTGACCTCTCAGGCCCAAGGTGAGAATCAAATAAGATTATGTGTGTCAATCAACTTTGAGAAGCATAAGGTGCTATGCAAATGCAAGAGGAAAAGAGTGAAAGCTGTTGTGAAAAATTAAAAATCTCATTTGTGGTCCTCCAGAGAGAGCCATATCCAGGAGGTGATTAACAGACATGCATAACATTGGCTTGCTAATGAATTATCACTAATGAGAAGTCGCATAATTACATGGCTTGTTAGCATCATTTTGGAGCTTGCTTCAAACTGGTATCTAAAAGATATATCAAAACTTCTCTAACGCCTATACTCTTATTATTTTTCTTAATCTTCCTTTCTACTCATCCAAACAAGACTCACATTGTCAGCTACATAGGACCTTATGTCTTTGTTAAGTATCTATCTGTGTGAATGAATGATGGACTGTGTGAATGTATGAATAAATTATCTGTGTGCTATAAACGGATGAATTTGCTAGGGAAGCAATGAGCGGTTCATGGCGAATTGCGTTTTTCTATAATTTGTATGGAGAGGAGTGATCGGCCCATAAAATTAGGAGAAGAGAGGAAACACCATTTTCTTTTTCATTCCACAGTTAGAAATGAAAAACACTTGTTCTACATGAAGTTAGTGTAATGCGGACTTGTCCCAAAGATCAGCACTTTATCTCCAATCTGCCAATTTGAGGCAGAAAGAAATGTTACTTTCTAAAGAACTCCTTGCTCCCTCTGCTGGCCACACAGAGTACACCACATACACTAGAAGCTTCTATCATTCTCAAGGGTATGAAAATGAAGATCACGCGGGGCCTTTGGGATGCAAAATCTATTTGGTTGAGATAAAGTGAAGAGTCTCTTACCAGCTGCAACAAAATAATGGCAGAAAACAATAATTAACATGAAAATAATGACTAATATTTGTTAAAACTCACTCTGTTCCAAGGACACTTTGTAGCGTTTTACATGCATTTTCCTGTTGAGGAGTTTTCTCTGTGGCTGGTGACAGATTACTATAATTTGGGTAGGGGTAGGAACAGAAAATAACTATTGGTCAGACACGTTAAAAAAAAGTTCTGTTTGGCCTCAGTTTTAGACCATCATTTTAAAAGAGAGATTTCATTTCAATCTTAAAGATTCAGAATTGGCCGGGCGCGGTGGCTCAAGCCTGTAATCCCAGCACTTTGGGAGGCCGAGACGGGCGGATCACAAGGTCAGGAGATAGAGACCATCCTGGCTAACACAGTGAAACCCCGTCTCTACTAAAAATACAAAAAACTAGCCGGGCGAGGTGGCGGGCGCCTGTAGTCCCAGCTACTCGGGAGGCTGAGGCAGGAGAATGGCGTGAACCCGGGAGGCGGAGCTTGCAGTGAGCTGAGATCTGGCCACTGCACTCCAGTCTGGGCGACAGAGCGAGACTCCGTCTCAAAAAAAAAAAAAAAAAAAAAAAAAAAAAAAATTCAGAATCAAGTAGAGATCTCTCAGGTTAAAAGTCATGGTATAGACATAAATAAATGACGAACTTATTTAGTTGGAGTTTTTCTGTTTTATACACTTAAGACAGACATTATAGACCAGACATCTAGTTTTAAGAGCCCAAGCGGATGTTAAAATTGGTGCGTCAATTGAAATGTATCTAAGTTCTCAAAGCATACATTGGAAACGTTCCTAGACGGACCTCAGTAAAAGGAAACATTCTTCTGTTAGTGTTTTGTTTTCCATCAACTTTTTTTGTTCCTGCTTCAAAATGCCAAATGCTTTGGCAGGAGCTAGTGGAATCATGTTAATATAATTTTAATGTGGATATGTTTTATTTTATAAATATTGTGAGAAAAGAATATGTAGTTAAGATTGTATGAAGGATGAAAAGATGACAGGCTTAGAAATCAAG
The DNA here is from genome assembly GCF_007565055.1 of Rhinopithecus roxellana. Lineage (NCBI taxonomy): Eukaryota > Metazoa > Chordata > Mammalia > Primates > Cercopithecidae > Rhinopithecus > Rhinopithecus roxellana. The sequence goes on from NC_044559.1 coordinate 19,478,172, forward strand.
CAGATGTGGTTTTAAATGTTCTGGAGCATAGGGAAGATTATAATAGACAGTGCTGTTGAAAGGCTGGAGATAACAGTGTCTAACTGGGTTCATGGCGGATAGTGGGTGTGTTAGGGCTCAATAGAAAAAGATAGATAAATGATGATGATGAAGGTGGATGGATGGATGGATGGATGGATGGATGGATGGATAGATAGATGGAAAGAAGGTTAGATAGATTAGATAGGCAGAAGTAGATTTGCATAATGATTTGTGCTTAAGCAATTGTGAAAGCTGGTTAATCAACTTCTGTAAAGCTATTGCCTCAGAGACTGATGCTAGAGCTCAAAGTCCACAAGGCAGGCAGACAGGAAGGGAAGACAGATGTAAAGTAGAGAAGAACAAGGACAAGCAAGACCTGGAACTCAGCAAGACCTGGAACTCAGGAACTCAGTAGGACAAACTATAAACTGTCAGGTCTTATGGCTGTTGCCTTAGTGGTGTGGGTGTCCTGCAGAAACTGGGGTTTTTTTTTTTTGCAAGAGAGCTAAACATGCACATCCAGCCCAGGAGTCCAATAAGCTAATGGAGAATCCAGTGGAAGGTGAAACCATTGCAGTCTTATTGTCTGTATCATGCCAATTAGGTAAGTAAACAAGTAAACAGCAGTACATATGAGCTATCAAAGACCTGCTGCTTTATTCTTTTCAAATCTCACAAAAGAATCTCTGTTTTGGCCCACCCAAGCCAGAAAAGGGAACCTGGAAAGGTAGTTCAGCCTAGCCAAGTTGATAGATCACAAAGCCACCACTGTAGGAATCCATTAACTGATAGCTCTTGGCATCTGTGCGTTATTCATGAGGAATGCCCACCATTAAAAAGTTTAATTATAGGTAACATTATTTAGTTGTGTGGCTTTATTATGTGTCTAGCAATGAGGAAGATGAGATATATTCAGGACAAACAATGAAATACACTGTAGCCTATGAAGTGTCAAATACAGATGGCAAATAGATTTAATCTTGAATTCTAATACCAATTCATTAAGAGTGCTGGGCAGTAGTTCTACACTGAAAAGGATTCTAAACTATATTTATTTAACAAACTTATACTGAGTGACTACTATACGTGAAACGCTATTCTAAATGCTGAGGATATAGCAGTGAACAAAGAGTCAAAACTTCCTGCTTTCATTCTAGTGAGGGAAGATAGTTAATAAGTAAATAAATAAGCCCAACATGTAATATAATAAATATATTTGAGCCTTGAAGAAACGATGCTGTGATCCATGGGCAATGTCTGAGGTTGGAAGTGGTTTCTCAGAGCATGCATATTTCATTCTCGTTTAGAAGATGAACGACATGACAGTGATGCTTCTTGGGAATTTTCAGAAAGCCCTGAGAATTCTGTCCATTGAAATCAAATCCATCTTTCAAATTTCAATTGAAAGATGATTTTCTACTTTCAGAGGTCTCTGCTCTAAGAAATAAATACGGTATTATGCAGTAGTGCATTGGTCAGAATGGTTGAAGGAGAGAGGCTTTATAGAACAGCTGTGGAAGATGTGACTGAAAAGGAAGACTAAGGTAATGTTGAAGAGGACTTGAGTGTAAGGCCTGTTACATAATATCGGATTTAAGTTGCGCAGGATGAATTTTTCCAGAAGCTCATGAAGCCAGCTGTGATAAGGCCCATGTTGGAGTCCAATCTTCCTTCTCTATATGTGGTTGATTGTGAAGACAAAAATCAATAGGCAATTTAGGTGGTTCTTGTTACAACTTAATTGGAATGATTGACTTTCCTCTGGAACGTTTAGATTCCAGAAATCTGTGGGCCTTATTATGGACAGATAAATATTTATTCTTAAAATTTTACAGCATAGAAAAAAGCAGATGCGATCCAAATATTGTGGGGAAAAATGCAAGAAAACTAAGTCTTTATGCAACAATTTAAGGTAATAATGTGTCCAATAAAGAGGGGTTAATGTGCCCTGACTACTGTGAGAACAAATTTATTTGTCAAAATAAAAGTTTAGACACTGGTAAACTCGGGGAGAGGGGAGAGTTATGATCTATAGTGAATGATTCCAGTGTTCTTAAACAAAATGGGTTCCTCTCCACCCCTAGAAGCCTCTACTGCTAGAAGTAAAACATTTTTTTTTTCTTGAGTCAGTAAATACATCAGACTAGTGGACAGGTTTTATATGAGGCAAAAATAGATGTGTCTGAACAGGTTCTTCAAGTCACTGTAGGATCTGTGGATATTGTCTAGGCAGTGTCATATATGAGGCAAAGAGCACCTACTAATAAAATACAAATGCCATTATTAGAAAGAAAAAAGAAAAGAAATAAAAGAAGGTTCAGTCTCAATGATTTGCATTAACTGAAGTGGGATAGCTTGGTAGAAGTTCACATGGCCTAGCAGGGAAGAAAAAATCAAATGCTTCAAGTGATATAAAAATGTAAAGTTCCAAAGTCCTTTAGGATTGAAATTCCAATTTCTGAAACTTGAAGGTCAATACAAATGTTTTATAAGACAATTTCTAAATGTTAGGTAATGAATTATTTAGCTATGACATCATAATTCAAATGATGATTCTAGGTAATACTCTATGATCAATCTTTCCCTTCCTAGTCTTAGACCTGGTACCAGGCCTCGGGGTATTCCGTTTTCAGACCATGCTTTATTTCTGTGAATAAATAGGAATATTTATTTCTATAAATATTTTTAGAAATATTTTTCTCTATAAATATTTTTAGAAATATTTTTCTAAATATTTCTATTATTATATAGAAATATATAATATATATATATACACACACCAAATATATACCAAAGCTTGGACTCCACTAATCCAAACAAACTTGAGGCTTCAGAGCCTAAAACTTCTCCATTAGAGGATTGTTCCTGTCTTAGTTACTCAGTCCTATTTATACTGACATGTTCTAGAGTTTATCTGGATTAATGTTTCAACAAGATGTTCAGAAAAGATAAATTTGTACATATTCTCTGACCCAAATGTGAAGATAACTTTAGTACTGGACAGCATATCTCAATGAATTTTGTGATCAATTTGTGGGAGAAGAAATAGGATTAAAGCACGTGTTACTGGACGGGAGTTTTCTGATTGGTTCATCTGGTGGTTTTTTGCCTACTCAACTGTTTTCCCTTCTAATGTCAGCGCTCTATTTTCCTCTGGGGAACTTCTCTTTCACATGGCACCACTCCTTGTCTTTAGCAATGGATGAAGGCCCAGGTTCGTCCAATCAAACTACCATATGCCCTTGGCCACAGTAATTGTTCTGTTAAACAGAAATGCGGCTCAAAGCCACTCCTCAGGTGTTTTCCCAAAAGTTCCAATGTGAGGTACTCTCCTTTCACTGGATTGCCAAGAAGATTGGATATAAATATGAAGCTATTTTGGCCACCTTGCTTGTTTGAGAATGAAGCCAACACACTGAAAAATACAATTGAGAGCTAGAAAAAGACCAATTTGTGATGATATTGAATGAGAATCCAAATGCAATTTGTGAGCCAGTGAATTATGTTTTTAGTTTAAGACAGAATGGATTATTTTTAGCTACAAATAGCAAAAATTTAATTTGCTTAATATGCATATAACGAAAATATGCAGAAAAAATATCCTAAATAAATAAAAATCTTATAAAAATAAAACTGATGTGACATGATCTAATCTCATGTATAAATTAAGACTTGAGGCAGAAAAAATTTGCTTAGTTGATTTATCCAAAGCCTCGTAACAACTAATATTGTGGTTAGGAATAGAACTCACTTCTTTGGTACATAGTTTTTTAAAGTCTGAAAATAATTCTTTTTTGGTTGAGGGAGGGTGGTTAAGAGCATAAATGCTACCCAGGTTGTTGGTTATTAATGTAGGCTGTAACTGCAAAGCTAGGGTAAGACCGTGTACCATTTCTAAACATATGAAAATTATCTCTTAACGTGAAAATATGCTTTTCACAGTTTCTTCAGGACTTCTTTAAAAACTGGAAGCATTTGATACTCTTTTTCACAGACGAATAACACAATCTATGTGCAGTAATTCGAACAATAATGATTAAATTAAGTTACCCCTCATAATCAACATCCCACTTTAACCAATGAGCTGCCCACAACTGTCTGAAAATGTCTTTAATTCCAAAGTACAATTTGAGTTAATTATCACACTTCATAGCTAAAGATGATTACATTCATTTAAAAAATGAAAGATACTGTCAAATTGGAGGTCCAAAAAATCTAGCGTTAAATTATTCCTTTATGATATATGAGATGTTCAAAATCTGGATAGTGGTATGAAATTAAAAATGCTGAAAGAGAGGTTGATCAATTTAATCTTTTTATACAATTTAGGAATCAAAAGTAAAAATTATTCGAGTTCGCCAGTTATTGACATAATAACTGTGTACAACATGAATTTAGAATGTACCTTCCAACTATGGAGTTCGGTGTGCTTTCCATTACTTTTATCTTTTTAAGTGTCTTCACACCTAATAGATAAAATATATGTCTGGAGCTCTTTCTCCCATTTTATAGATTGAAAATATAAGTTCCATAAAGAAGATTTAAAGAGTAAATTGAAAATTAGGAAGTAGCTTCAAAAAAAATAACAAATGTCAAACATCATTTGTGGACAAATAATTCATACACTTTTATGATGCATGAATAAGAAAAACATAAATATTGTAATTTTAAAAAGGAAAAGGAAATTAATAAACAACACAAAAATACAGCTGAATAGCTATTAGAAAATGTTCAAAATAACTGGTAGTCAAAAAATAAGTTCTAGTATTCTATACTGCTGTAGGATGACTATAGTTAACAATAATACAATATATACTTGCAAACAGCAGAAGGAGGATATTGAATGTTTTCACTAGAAAGAAATGATAAGTATTTGAGGTGATGAGTCTGATCACTGTATGTTATATGTATCAAAATATAACTATGTATCCATAAATATGTACAATTATTTTGTTATCAATTAAAAATAAAAACAAAAATGTAATAGAAACAGAAAAAAATTAAAGTTAAACAATAATGATACATCAGTTTTTTTCTGGTAGATGAACTATTGGTATAAAAGGAAAAACACACTAGAAAGAATTCAAGTATAATATTTGGTGGGATAAACATCAATTTGCCTTCGGTCTTACAAATATTGCTCTAAATTTCTGCTCTACTGAGGTCATGCTGACTCTTCCCTCCCACCCATAGAGTTAGGCTGAATTTCTTTAAAAATTTTTTTCCCTGCTATTTTAAGTGGCTTGGGTTAGCGAAATGAAGCCACATATACTAAGACCATCAACATCTACCTTAAAGAATTTATATATGTTCACACACACATGCACACACACACGTATAACTTGTAATAATAAAATAATATATATCTCATACTACATTATATTATACATATTATATAATAGAACTGAAATAATGATTGTATATACCATACATGAAATACTATTATATTTAGCAGTAGAATTTTTTCAGGTCATATTTTACATAGAATAGTGAAGCATGAAACAGATGAGTGAAACTGCCTTGTCTATAGTGGCCAATGGAGCCCAGGGTCCTACAGTCTCGTCTTCCCTCTAACCTCCTCTCACAGAGTGGATATCCCTCTTAGTGACTATCTTCTATGGTGGGAAGATGATAGGAAAAATAGGTAGCAGTAAAGGGAATTAAGAGATGACTCACATGACATGGAAAGCTGAATTCATATTAAGGTTACTACTTTCTTGTCTCCTCTAATATTTTGATGAAGACCCCTTGTGAAAACCATTAATCAGGTGTGTATTTTGTGTCAATTTTATATACATTTACAGTAGCAAAGACATGGAATCAACCCAAATGCCCATCAACAGTAGACTGGATAAAGAAAATGTCATACCTATATACCATGGAATACTATGCAGCCATTAAAAGGAATGAGATCATGTCCTTTGCAGGGACATGGATGGAGCTGGCAGCTGCTGTTACCAGCAAACTAATGCAGGAACAGAAAACCAAACACCACGTTTTCACTTATAAGTAGGAGCTAAATGATGAGAACACATGGAAACATGGTGGGGAGAGACACACATTAGGGCCTATTGAGGGTGCGGGGTGAGGGGAGGAAGAGCATCAGCAAGAACAGCTAATGGGTGCTGGGCTTAATACCTGGGTGATGGGTTGATCTTTGCAGCAAACCATGGTTACCTATGTAATAAACCTGCACATCCTGCACATGTACCCTGGAACTTAAAAGTTGATTTAAAAAAATAGAGGAAGTATCATGTACAACTTCCTCTTAAACTGTAGTAAAAGGAGATGGCTCCACCTCTATATATAGGAGTTATATATGAGAGGCCAAGTTTTGCAATCCGAATCTAAGTTAGCCCTGGGGGGCTTTTAATATCAGTTCCCACAGCAATCACACTGTTTCTTAAATTCCCTTCCCATACTGATCACCTTTGTCCCAACCAACCTTGATGCTAACTTGGGTGAGATGGAATTCTATTTAAGAATGTTTTCAATTCCTTCAAGTAAAAAGACCTAATGTTCATTCAAACCTCAACTATTCCTAAAACATAAAGCTCCAACTGCCTATCAACCTGTAAATCTGCATGCTTTTTCTTAGTATTTCCTTAATTTATGATAGAGCAAGACTCTGTATAATGAATTTAAATTACTCAACCCTAATAAAACACAATTGTCCAGAAAAAAAAATGTTAAAATTGGGACACTTTAAAATAATGACCCAATCATAGTAAATTTTCTTGGTATTTACTCTAATAACAAGACTCCTGATGAACAATTTGGTATTAATGTGGATGCCAGTCACTTGCACTTTTACAGAATTTTGACTTGAATTCAACTATAATTAACTAGACCATTAATTTAAAGTGTAAGTGCACAAAATAATAAAATATCAGTCATGTATAAGAGACATCTTAGTTCTCCATGAAGACAAAAGACTGTCTCATACAATTGCTGTTTAATTTGTCTCAGTCACAGACAGAGACAAAATCAGCACAGATCTGTTTTGAATAAAACTTTCAGACCAAATGGTTCTACCTTTGGCTTGGTGCCGTTGGTGCAGACATTCTATTTGCATTATAAAAACATAAAATACCATTATATTTACTAATGGCATTGCTTTTTCTAAGTTGTACCAAAACAGGTAGGGCTCCTCATGGGCTCAGTAGGTAAAGAAGAAAAAGAAATGTACTTACTTACCAATAAAGCAAATGATAGCATATCGGAGACTCTAGCTTTTCTGCATATTTGTCACCAGTTAATAGCAATGTTAAGGTTTGCTCAAGGCGTTAACAAACCAGCTTACAGATACAAAGAACTGAGAAATTTGCTAGGGTATTAAATATCTGTTCCTCTGTGTTTCAGCAAGTCTAAATATACCAACCTCTGGGCGGGGCGGGGGGTGGAGAGGGGGAAAGAACTTCAAAATTCGAAACATACACATACACAAGGAATTTGAAAACTTAGAATTACCATGATCAGAATACTGTGACCCCTGCTCGAAATTATCTACCATGTTCTATATGCCCATTGCCATTATTAGATAGCTATCTGGCTTGTTTTATGGAAATTCAGTTCATCTTAATAATCTCCTCTGAATTCTTTCCAAACCTTTTGTATGCCTCCATATTTCTGGAATACAGATATAAAATTAATTATAATGTGCAAAAATATTTCGCAAGCCTAAAACAAAAATTTCCTTATCAATGTATAGAGCTGATGTAATTGTACTTTATAAGGCAGCTAGCTTTTCCTCTTGCACATTTTTTTAAATCTTCCCCTAAAAAGTCTTCTAGTCTATGCTTAAATGAATATTTCCTAAAATGAATATAGCATTTTCATGTATGTATACATACTGCATATTCAACAGAAATTAAGACAATGGAGAAGAACATTGACAAATGCAGTTAGAGTCAAGTGCAAAAAAAAAAGAAAAAGAAAAGAAAAGAAAAGCCTCATCTACCATATCTAAAGATCACATGTATACACATCTGCAATGACAAGGGTAACATTTTGATCTCCAAATAGAGGTCAGAATAGGAGGCAATAGAAAGATAAGCAAATAGGGCAGATAAATATGAACGAGAGAGAGAGAGAGAGACTCACAAAGGCAAATCACACAAATCTCATCTTTAGTCACTGGGAAAGCATGTTTAGGAGCTTTAACTTATCTTTACGTACATGGAAATGTTTCCAGCAATGGGACTTCTTAAGTAATGTAAATCTCTAGACAAGCTAGTTAGAGACATCTTTAATATTATGGAAGACATATCTAGCAGTTTACTGCAGGGAGCATGCAGCACTTAACTGTTATTTAATGGAAGTTGTATATAGAAAAAAAAGATGCTTCTGGCCTTTATAATTGTGAATAAACATGGTTGTAGAAGCTTGTTGAAATTATAGGACGTATATATTTTATATTGCTTTAAGAGGAGTTTATGATATATAGTAATTAAAACTTTGACCTATTATTGTCCAAGGCAAAGGGGAAAATCGGCTTTTAAAAATGGAATGCCAGGACAATAAAATACTCATATAAATTGAATAAATAGTTTGGAACCTATAAATTTGGGTATTCACTTTTAGAATATTCAAAGAACAAAACTCTTTTAGATGTCTAAGTTAGGTGTAAGAATATAAAGGCAGTTCCTAAATTATTAGTAATTCTGATTTCCAGCCTACTGCCTTGCCAGCAGACGTTCCTAACAAAGAACTCTATCACACAGTGCAGTGTGGAACTGGCCAGTCTTCAAAGGTTGAACACGTCCTGATACATCCATATGCTTCTCTGCTGTTTGAATTCCTACTATGCACTGTCAAAGCTATCCATAAATAATCTCCTTTAATCCTCATATCAACACTCCATCACTTTCAAGTAGAGAAAACTGACTCTTTGAGAGTTTAAGCAGCTTGCCCAGGTCACATGCCAACCCAGGTGCTTAATGATCATCTGCCTAGACAGATATTTGAAAAAAGATATCTTACTCAAAGTAGAATTTGATTAGTCCCAGAATATAGGCAATTCCAGGGGCAGAAGTTTAGAGATTTCAGTAGCAAACTTTGGCATCATTCATTTATTCATTAATACAGTTTCCAGATACTATTGAGCACTGCCTATGTACCGTGCACTGTGCTCATGTTAATTATACTCTTAGAGAAGGAGATACGCTGAAAGCTGCTGTATATGTCTTCTAGCAGGTCAGGAGAGAAGAGAGGCTGTTCGTAGGAAACTATAGTTGAGTGTGCAGAAGAAGCTGAGGGAACTATGGCATGAACAATTGGTCACAGATAGGGTGTTTATGAGTCAAGAGTGTTTGTTGCAGACCTATGAAAGTGAGTATTTCATTTTGAGCACCATAACTAATTTACATGTGTATATAGAAACACAGAGAAAAATATGTAAGCAGTAGAAAAGAGTACAAAGAAAGAAAAAATTCAAACAACTCATTTTTTTAATGCTTTCCTAAGCAGCAGCTATGGCAAAGATTTGAGTGCAACTGACCTATGTGGAGGGTGAAATCAGGAAGTACTCTTAGCAGAGTGTGGAATAAAGACAGTGAGAAGAATCCAATGAGGGTGCCTTAATGAATAGTTGACTGCTGAAAACAACTGGAGTTCAATCTGCTGGGGACCTCTGGGAGACAACAGGGACCATTCCTCACAGCTGTAACCCTGTACCCAAGGGGGAAGAAGCTGGAGTGTTTATTCTCTAAATACTATTTATCATTCCCAGAGGGCTGTCCTCCCAACCTGTGTTTTTCCTCACTTCCTGATTATTCCACATATAGGGCTGGAAAAAGATGGGAAGCAGAGTTCCAGAAATTGCCAGTAGAGCACCGCAAAGCTTGTATAGGAAAAACAAAAGCTAGGGGGTATGGAAAGAGCATTGACAACATCTGCTAAGACCCTCCATTCATAGAAAACCACTGTCAACATCCTGGTGAATTTTCTCTATTCTGTTTCTCCATTCCAGTGACACATCAATAAATGCATTTAGCCAATGGTTTCAGTAATATATTTGTGTTAGTTCACTCATGTCTTAGATATCTCCCAAAAAACTCTGTAATTGTAAGCAGCTGCATAATGTTTTATTACGTGTGGCTTATAAATAATTTGTCTGGTTCTTTTATTGATGGACACAATTTGTTTTCAGTTCTTTTCAGTAGTACAGACATTAATGCCATGAACATATTTTCACACATATTATCTCTTTGCTTGAATACATTTCTAGATTAATGTGCATGCATATTTTAAGATAAATATAGTACCATTCTCTAGAAATACTACACAATTTACACAGGTACCGAAAGGGAATAGATGTGCCTATTTCAAATTACCCTTGGCAACAGTGAACTCTGTCTTGTACATACTAGACTTTTTAAATTTTATTTATGAATATCTTTTTGTGTGTTCACTGATTATTGCATTCTAAAATCTCCTTTCAGATGTTTTGCTATGTATTAATGTATTCAATGTTTTCAACTGACAAGTAAAATTTGTATATATTTATTGTGTATTATATGTTGCTTGGAAATATGTATAGATCATGGAATGGCTAGATCAAGCTAATTAACTATGTATTACCTCACATAGTTATTTTTTGTAGTGAGAGCACTTACAGTCTATTCTGTTAGTAATTATAAAGAATACAATACATTGTTTTCAATTATACTCACCATGTTATACAAGAGATTTACTGAATTTATTTCTCCTACCTCATTGAAATTTTGAATCTTTGACCAGTATCTCCTCAGTATTCCCTCACCCCTAGCCTACGCTAATCACCATTCTACTTTCTGCTTCTATGAGATCAACATTTTCAGATTACACTTATAAGTGAGATTACACTTTCTGCACCTGGATTATATTACTTAAAATAATGTCCTCCAGGTTCATCCGTTTGTCCCAAATGGCAGGACTTTTTTTTCCGTATTTACAGTTAATTAGTAGTTCATTGTGTATATATACCACATTTTCTTCATCCATTCATCTACTTAGGTTGATTCTGTATCTTAACTATTGTGCTGCAATAAATATGGGAATGCAGATATCTCTTCAATATATTGATTTACTTTCCTTTAGATATATACCCAGTAGTGGAATTGCTCAATCATATGCAAGATTTTTTTTTATTTTTGTGGAATCCCCATACTGTTTTCCATAATTACTATATTAATTTACATTCCTACCAACAGTGTTCAAGGGTTGCCTTTTCTCCACATTCTCACCAATAATCGTTATCATTCATCATTTTATCATAGTCATTGTAACAGATGTCAGGTGATATTTCATTGTGTTTTGATTTTCATTTCTCTAATGAATAGTGATGTTGAGCATTTTTAATATACCTATTGGCCATATGTATGTCTTATTTTAATAAATGTCTATTCAGCTTCTTTTCCCATTTTAAAAATCTGGTAATAGTCTTTCAAGTTCCTTGCATATTTTGGATATTAACCCCATATTAGCTGCATGGCTTGTAAATATTTTATCCCATTTCATAGATTGTCTCTTCACTCTATTGACTGTTTCCTTGGCTGTACAAAAACTTCTTAGTTTGATGTCATTCCATTTGTTTATTTTTGCTTTTGTTGCTTGTGCTTTTGGGTTCATATAAAAAATTCATTGCCTAGACCCATGTCATGGATAGAGCTTTTACAGTTTAAGTTCTTACATTTAAGTCTTTAATTCATTTGAAGTTGATTTTTGTATACAATGTGAGATAAAGATGTGATTTTATTTTTTTACCTGTTCATATCTAGTTTTTCCAACACCATTTATTGAAGAGATTGTCTATTCCTTATTATCTGTTCTTGGAAACTTTGTTGAAAATCAATTGACTATAAATATGTGGATTTATTTCTGTCTTTCTGTTCTATTACATTGGTTTGTGTATCTGTTTTATGATATAAATGGGTTTTACTATAACTTTTTTTGTTTTATGCTACAAATGATTTTTACTATAACTGTGGTGTATTTGGAAGTCAGGTAGTGTGATGCCTCCTGTTTTGTTCTTTTTGTTCAATGTTTATTTGACTATTCAAAATCTTTTGTGATTTCATACACACTTTGGAATTTTTTTTTCTATTTCTGTGAAAAATGTCATGGAATTTTGATAGAGAGTACATTGACCCTGTAGATAACTTTGTGCAGTATGGGTGTTTAACAATATTCATTCCTTGAAACCATGAACACAGAATATCATTCCATTTATTTGTGTCTTCTACAGTTTTTTTCTTCAATGTTTCATAATTTTGAGTATACAGGGCATTCCCCTCCTTGGTTAAATTTAGCCCTATTTTATTTTTTTTGTAGCTATCATAAATGAGATTTTGTTTCTTTCTCAGATAGTTAGTTTTTAATGTATAGACGTGCTACTGATTTATATTCCTTGATTTAATATTCTGCAACTTTACTGAATTTGTTTATTAGTTCTAATAGGTTTTTGGTAAAATATTTAGGGTGTTCTATAGACAAGATTATATGGGAAATTTTAAGGGAAAATTTAATCATTCCTTTCCAATTTGGATGCCTTTTATTTCTTTTTCTTCCCCAATTGCTCTGGTTAGGACTTCCAGTGTCATGTTGAATGAAACTGCTGAGAGAAACCATCCTTGTCTTGTTCTCTTATAGAGGGAAAGCTTTCAACTTTCACCATTGAGTACAATGACCCATTGGTCATTCTGAAGCAGATTGTTTAAGTTCCATGTACTTGTGAATTTTCTAAAACTCCTCCTATTGTTGATTTATAGTTTTATACCATTGTAGTCAGAAAAGATATGAGGTATGACTTCAGTCTTCTTAAGTTTGTTATAACTTGCTTTGTGACCTAATACATGACCTGTTCTCGAGAATGCTTCATGTACACTTGAGAAGAACATGTATTCTGTTGTTGTCGGATGGAATATTCTATATACGTCTTAGACTAAATGGATAACCATTTAGTCTAAAGTGTAGTTTCTATTAGTCCATTCTCATGCTGGTATAAAGAAACACCTGAGAGTGGGTAATTTTTAGAGAATAAGTCTAATTGGCTCACTGTTCCACAGGCTGTACAGGAAGCATAGAAGCTTTGGCTTCTAGGGAAGCCTCAGGAAGCTTCCGATAATGGTGGAAGACAAAGGGGGAGCAAGAACCTCAAAAGGCAGGAGCAGAAGCAAGAGCGAACAAGGGGGGAGGTGTACACCTTTAAACAACCAGATCTCAAGAGAACTCAGTCACTACACTGCGAGCAGCACCAAGGGGATGGCGCTAAACCATTCAGGAGAAATCCACTCTCAAGATCCAACCACCTCCCACCAGTCTCCATCTCCAACACTGGGGACCACAATTCAATATGAGACTTAGTGGGGACACAAATTCAAACCATATTATTCCACCCCGGCCTCCCAAATCTCATGCCCTTCTCAAATACAATAATCCCTTTTCAATAGTCCCCCAAAGTCTCAACTCATTCTAGCATTAATTCAAAAGTCCAAAGACAAAGTCTTTTCTGAGACTCATAGGTTAGCCGCTTTTGCCTATGGACCTGTAAAATCAAAAACAAGTTAGTTACCTCCAAGATACAATGAAAATATAGGCATTTGGTAAATATTCCCATTCCAAAGGGAGAAATCAGCCAAAAGAAAGAGGATATAGGCCAGGCGCTGTGGCTCATGCCTGTAATCCCAGCACTTTGGGAGGCAGACAAGGGCAGATTACCTGAGGTCAGAAGTTTGAGACCAGCCTGGACAATGTGGTGAAACCCCGTCTCTACTAAAAATACAAATTTAGCCAAGTATGGTGGCACACGCCTATAATCCCAGCTACTCGGGAAGCTGAGGCAGGAGAATCACTTGAACTTGGGAGGCAGAGGTTGCAGTGAGCTGAGATCATGCCACTGCACTCCACCCAGGGCAAGAAGAGTGAAACTGTCTCAAAAAAAAAAAAAAAAAAAAAAGAAAAGAAAAGAAAAGAAAAAGAAAGGGGATAGGCCCCATGCAAGTCAGAAACCTGGCAGGGCAGTCATTAAATCTTAAAACTCCAAAATAATCTCCTTTGACTCCATGTTTCACATCCAAGGCACACTGATGCAAGAGTTGGGTTCTGAAGACTGTGGGCAACTCTGCCTCTGTGGCTTTGCAGGGCTCAGTCCCCATGGTTTCTCTCACATGCTGACATTGAGCGCCTGTGGCTTTTCCAGGCTGAGGGTACAAACTGCTGGTAGATCTACCATTTTGGGGTCTGGAGGAAGGTGGCCCTTTTCTCACAGCTCCACTATGCAGCTCACCAGTGGGGACTCTACAGAGGCTCCAACCCCACATTTCTCCTCTACACTGCCCTAAGTACAGGTTCTCCATGAGGACTCTGCCTCTGCAAAAAGCTTTTGCCTGGACACCCAGAATTTTCCATACATCCTCTGAAATCTAAGCAGGGGTTCTCAAACCTCAACTCTTTCATTCTGCCCACCCACATGCTTAACACCACATGGAAGCTACCAAGGCTAATAGCTTGCACCCTCTGAGGTAACATTCTGACCTGTACCTGGGCCTCTCTAAGCCAATGCTGGAAATGAAGTGGCTGGGATTCAGTAAGCAGTGTCCCAAGGCTGTGCAGTGTAGCAGGGTCCTGGACTCAGCCCAGGAAACCATTCTATTCTCCTAGACCTCTGAGCCTATGATGGTAGGGGCTGCCCCAAATGTCTCTGAAATGCCTTAGGGGCCTTTTCCTCATTGTCTTGACCATTAGCACTTGGGTCCTTCTTACTTCTGCAAATTTCTACAGACCACTTGACATCCTACCCTGAAAATGAGCTTTGCTTTTCTACCACATGGCCAGGCTGCAAATTTTCCAAACTTGTATGCTTGGCTCCCTCTTTAAAAATAAGTGCCAACATTAGGTCATTTCTCTGCTCAGACATATGAGCACATGTTGTTAGCAGCCAATCCACTTCTTGAACACACTGCTACTTAGAAATTTCTTCCACCAGAAACCCTAAATCATCACCCTGAAGTCCAAAGTTCCACAGATCACTAGAGCAGGGGCACAATGCAGTCAGGTTACTTGTTAAGGTATAATAAAAGTGACCTTTACTCCAGTTCGCAATAAGTTCCTCATTTCCGTCTGAGACCTCCTCAGCCTGGCCTTCACTGTCCATATCACTACAAGCATTTTGGTTAGGATCATTCAACCAGTCTCTAGAAAGTTCCAAACTTTCCCTGATCTTTATGTCTTCCTCTGAAATCCTCCACACTCTGCCTGTTACCCAGTTCCAAAGTTGCTTCTACATGTTCAGTTATCTTCATAGCAGTGCCCACTCCTAGGTACTGATTTTCTGTATTAGTCCATTATTGCATTGCTATAAAGAAATACCTGAGACTGGGTAATTTATAGAAAAAGGTTTAACTGACTCATGGTTATTCATGCTGTACAGGAAGCATAGTGGCTTCTGCTTCTGGTGAGGTCTCAGGAAGCTTCCAATCATGGTGAAAGGCAAAGGGGGATTGAGGCATCTTATATAGTGGGAGCAGGAGCAAGAGAGAGTGATGGCAAAGGGCTGCACACCTTTAAACAACCAGATCTTTCAAGAACTTACTTACTAGGACAAGAACAGCACCAAGGAGATGGTGCGAAACCATTCATGAGTAAACCATTCATGAGAAATGCACTCCCATGATCTAACCACCCCCAACAGTCTCTATGTTGGGGATTATAATTTGACATGAGATTTGGTGAAGACACAGTCAAATCATATCAAGTTGAAAGTCAATGTTTCTTTATAAATTTTCTGTCTGGATAATCTATCCATTGTCAAAAGTGGGATTTTGAATTCCTCTAATGGTATTGTGTTACAGTCTATATCTCCTTTTAGATCTATTAATGTTTCTTTACATATTTTAGGTACTCCAATGTTGGGTGCATATGTAATTTTTCCTTTTGATTAATTGACCCCTTTATTATTGTCTAATGACCTTCATCTCATTTTCCAGTTTTGACTTAGTCTATTTTATCGGATATAAGTATAGCTACCCCAATCTCTTCTGCTTTCTATTTCCATAGAGTTATATCTTTTCCACCCTTTCATTTTCAATATATGTGTGTTCCTAAAAGTGAAGTTAGTCTATTATAGGCAGCATATAGCTGCATGCCATTTTATGTCTTTTTATGGGAGAATTTAATTTATTTACATTATAGGTAATGATTTACAGTCAAGGCCTTACTATTCTCATTTTGTTAATTGCTATTTGGTTGCTTTGGAGATTTTTTATTCATTTCTCCCTCTTTACTGTCTTTTGTGAGTAATTAATTTTCTCTAACTGTATGTTTTCTTTTTTATCTTTCATGTATCTATTAAAGGTTTTTAATTTTTAGTTATGAGGCTTACAGAAAACATCTTGTAATAGACTATTTTAAGTTAATAACTTAAATTTGTGCATGAAAATCTCTACACTTTTATTCCACCACCACTACACATTTAAAAAATTTTGATATCACAATTTAAATATTTGTATATTATATATCCCTTAACCAATTATTGTAGTTATTTTTAATATGTTGTCTTTAACTTTCACATTAAAAATATAAGTGATTCATATAATACCAATACAATATTAAAGTATTCTGAATTTGACTGTGTACATTCTCTTGCCAGTGAGTTTTATACTTTCAAACGTTTTTGGTGTTTTTTTTTTGTTTTATGACAGGGTCTTGCTCCATTGCCCAAGCTGGAGTGTAGTGGCATGATCTCGGCTCACTACAACCTCCACCTCCTGGGTTCAAGCAATTTTAGTACCTCAGCCACCTGAGTAGCTGGAACTACAGGCTCGTGCCACCACACCTAGCTAATATTTGTGTTTGTGTGTGTGTGTTTATTTTTGAAAAGATGGGGTTTCACTGTGTTGGCCAGGCTAGTCTCAGACTCCTGACCTCAAGCGATCTGCCTATCTTGGCCTCCCAAAGTGCTGGAATTACAGGCATGAGCAACCATGCCTGGCCTATACTTTCAAATGTTTTTTATTACTAATTAGTGTCCTTCAAGCTTAAAGAAATTTCTTTAGCATTTTTTTTTTTGTAGGATGGGTGGGGATGAACACATCCTCAGCTTATGTTTGACTGACAAAGACTTTATCGCTTCTTCATTTTTGAAGTATGACTTTGCTAGGTACAGTTTTCTTCAGAGGCAGGTTTTTTTTTTTTTTTTTTTTTTTTTTTTTTTTTTCCCTTCAGCACTTTCAGTAAATATGTCATTCCACTTTCTCCTGACCTATAAGGTTTCTGCTGAGAAGCCCGCTGTTAGCCTTTGTGGAAATTCTTATTTGTAATCTACTTCTTGTCTTTTGTTGCATCTAAGATCCTCTCTTTTCTCTTGATTTTTGAAAGTTTGGTAATAATATGTATGTGTCCTCTTGTGTAGATTAAATCTGATTGAAGACTTTGGCCTTCTTATACTTGGATTTTATATATTTATCCAAATTTGGAAAGTTTTCCATTACTTCTTTAAATAAACTTTCTACCCCTTTGTCTTTCTTCTTCTCTACAAACTCAAACTTTTTATACTTTTGGTGCTGTTCAATAAAACCTGTAAGCTTTCTTCATTTCAATAGGTTTTTGGGGAACAGGTGATGATTGGTTACACAAATAATTAGTGGTGATTTCTGAGATTTTGGTGTACACATCACCTAAGCAGTGTACACTGTACCCAATGTGTAGTCATTTTTCTCTCACCTGCCTCTCACCCTTTCCCCCATGTCCTCAAAGTCCATTGTGTCATTCTTATGCCTTTTCATCCTCATAGCTTAGCTCCTACTTATGAGTGAGAACACACAACGTTTGGCTTTCCATTTCTCAGTTCACTTAGAATAATGATCTCCAATTCCATCTTCAATTCCATCCATATAGATAGATAGATAGATAGATAGATAGATAGATAGATAGATAGATAGATAAATATATCACAATTTCTTTATCCACTGACTGATTGATGGGCATTTGGGCTGCTTCCATATTTTTGCAATTGCAAATTGTGTTGCTATAAACATGCATGTGCAAGGATCTTTTTCATATAATGACTTCTTTTCCTCTGGGTACAGTAGTGGGATTCCTGGATCAAATGGATTTCTACTTTTAGTTCTTTAAGGAATCTCTACACTGTTTTTCATAGTGATTGTACTAGTTTACAGTCCCACCAGCAGTGTAAAAGTATTCCCTTTTTGCCACTTCCCTGCCAACATCTTTTTTTTTTTTTTATGGCCATTCCTGCAGGAGTAAGGTGATACTGCATTGTGGCTTTGATTTGCATTTCTCTGATCATTAGTGACGCTGAGCATTTTTTCCTATGTTTGTTGGCCATTTGTATATCTTCTTTTTAGAATTTTCTATCCATGTCCTTAGTCTGCTGTTTGCTGGAATTGTTTGTTTTTTGCTTGTGGATTTGTTTGAGTTTCTTGTAGATTCTGGATATTAGTCCTTCATTGGGTATATAGATTGCAAAGATTCTCTCCCACTCTGTGGGATGTCTATTTACTCTGCTGACTGTTTCTTTTGCTGTGCAGAAGCTTTAGAGTTTAATTATGTCCCATCTATTTATCTTTCTTTTTGTTGGATTTGCCTTTGGATTCTTGGTCATGAACTATTTGCCTAAACCAATATCTAGAAGGGTTTTTTCGGCATTATCTTGTAGAATTTTTATGGTTTCAGGTCTTAGATTTAAGGCCTTGATCCATCTTGAGTTGATTTTTGTGTAAGGTGGGAGAAGAGGATCCAGTTTCATTCTCCTACATGTGGCTTGCCGATTATCCCAGTACCAGTTGTTGAATAGGGTGTCCATTCCCCACCTTTGCTTTGTCAAAGATCAATTGGCTGTAAGTATTTGGCTTTATTTCTGGGTTCTCTATTCTCTTCCATTGGTCTATGTGCCTATTTTTATACCAGTGTCATGCTGTTTTGATGACTATGGCCTTACAGTATAATTTGATGTTGGGCAATGTGATGCTTCCAGATTTGTTCTTTTTGCTTAGTCTTGCTTTGGCTATGTGGGCTCTTTTTTGTTTCCATATGAATTTTAGGATTTTTTTCCCTAGTTCTGTGAAGAAGGATAGTGGTATTTTGATAGGAATTGCATTGAATTTGTAGATTGTTTTTGACTGTTTCATTTGTAATTGAACTTACTTTGATCTTCTCTTTCCTTAGTTAATCTCACTAATGGTCTATTAATTTTACATTTCTTTTAGAAGAACCAGCTTTTTGTTCCATTTATCTTTTGTATTTTTTGTTTCAATTTCATTTAGTTCCTCTAATTTTTGTTATTTCTTTTTATCTGCTGGGTTTAGGTTTCATTTGTTCTTTCTGTAGTTCCTTAACATGTGACCTTAAATTGTCTATCGGTGCTCTTTCAGACTATGAACTTTCCTCTCAATACCACCTTTGCTGTATCCCAGAGGTTTTGATAGGTTGTGTCACTATTATCATTGCATTCAAATAATTTTTTTTTTGAAACGGAGTTTTGTTCTTGTTGCCCAGGCTGAAGTGCAATGGCATGATCTCAGCTCACTGCAACCTCCACCTCCCAGGTTCAAGCGATTCTCCTGCCTCAGCCTCCCAAGTAGCTGGGATTACAGGCATTTGCCACTACCCTGGCTAATTTTGTATTTTTAATAGAAACATGGTTTCTCCATGTTGGTCAGGCTGATCTCAAACTCCCAACCTCAGGAGATCCACCCACCTTGGCCTCCCAAAGTGCTGGGTACAGGGGTGAGCCACCACACCCAGCCTCCATTCAAATAATTTTTTAGATTCCCATCTTGATTTCACTGTTGTGCCAGAGGTCATTGAGAAGCAAGTTATTTAATTCCCATGTATTTGCCTGGTTTTGAGAGTTCCTTTTGGAGTTGATTTCCAGTTTTATTCCACTGTGGTCTGAGAAAGTACTTGATATAATTTCAGTTTTATTAAATTTTTTGATACTTGTTTCATGACCTATCATATGTTCTATCATGGAGAATGTTCCATATGCTGATGAATAGAATATATATTCTGAAGTTGTTGCATAGAATGTTCTGTAAATATCTGTTAAGTCCATTTGTTCTGAGGTGTAGTTTAAATCTATTGTTTCTTTGTTGACTTTCTGTCTTGATGACCTGTCTAGTGCTGTCAGTGGAGTAGTAAAGTCCCTCACTATTATTGTGTTGGTTTTTATTTAATTTCTTAGGTCTAATAGTAATTATTTTATAAATTTAATAGCTCCAGTGTTAGGTGCATATATATTTAGGATTGTGATATTTTCTTATTGGACAAGTTCTTTTATCATCATGTAATGCCTCTCTTTGTCTTTTTTAACTGCTGTTGTTTTAAGTTTTTTTCTGATATAAGAATAGCTACCCCTGCTCACTTTTGGTGTCCATTTGCATGAAATATCTTTTTCCAGTCCTTTACCTTAAATTTATGTGAGTCCTTATGTGTTAGGTGAGTCTCTTGAAGACAGCAGATACTTGGTTGGTGAATGCTTATCCGTTCTGCCATTCTGTTTCTAAGTGGAGCATTTAGACCATTTACATTCAATGTTAGTATTGAGATGTGAAGTACTGTTCTAGTCATTGTGCTATTTGTGGGATGAATAGCTTGCTTTGTTATATTTATTTTGTCTTTGTTTTATTGGTCTTGTGAGATTTAAGGGAGGTTCTGTTTTGGTGTTTTTTGAGGATTTGTTTCAAGATTTAGAGCTCCGTTTTAGCAGTTCTTTTAGTGCTGGCTTGGTAGTGGTGAATTCTCTCAGAATTTGTTTGTCTGAAAACAATTGTATCTGTCCTTCATTTATGGAGCTTAGTTTTGCTGAATACAAAATTATTGGCTGATAATTCTTTTGTTTAAGGAGGGTGAAGATAGGGCCCCAAACACTTCTAGCTTGTAGGGTTTCTGCTGAAAAATCTGCTGTTATTCTGATAGGTTTTCCTTTATAGGTTACCTGGTGCTTTTGCCTCATAGCTTTTAGGATTCTCTCCTTCATCTCAACTTTAGAAAACCTGATGATTATGTGCCTAGGTGATGATCTTTTGGCAATAAATTTCCCAGGTGTTTTTTTCAGTTTCTTGTTTTGGATGCCTAGATCTCTATCAAAACCAGGGAAGTTTTCCTCATTTGTTCTCTCAAATATGGTTTCCAAACTTTTAGATTTAGCTTCTTCTACAGAGATTATTCTTAGGTTTTGTTGTTTAACATAATCCCAAATTTCTTGCAGGCTTTGTTCATTTAAAAAATTCTTTTTTTTTTTTTTTTTTGATACAGAGCCTCGCTCTGTCACCCAGGCTGGTGTGCAGTGGCATGATCTCGTCTCACTGCAGCCTCTGCCTCCTGGGTTCAAGTGATTATCCTGCCTTAGTCTCCTGGGTAGCTAGGACTACAGGTGTGTGCCACCATGCTCAGCTAATTTTTTGTAATTTTAGTAGAGATGGGATTTCACCATGTTGGCCAGGATGGTCTTGATCTCCTGACCTCATGATTCACTTGCCTCAGCCTCCCAAAGTGCTGGGATTACAGGCATGAGCCACTGCACCTGGCCCAAAAAGTTCTTTCTTCCTTGTTTTTGTTGGATTGGGTTAATTCGAAAACCTTATCTTGGAGCTCTGAAGTTCTTTCTTCTGCTTGTTCTATTCTATTGCTGAGAATTTCCTGTGCATTTTGCATTTCTCTAAGTGTATCCTTCATTTCCAGAAGTTGTGATGGTTTGTTATTTATGCTGTCTATTTCACTGAAGATTTTTCCCTTCATATCTTGTATCTTTTTTTGATTTTCTTAAATTGGACTACACCTTTCTCTGGTGCCTCCTTGCTTGGCTTAATAATCAACCTCCTGAATTCTTTTTCTGTCAATTCAGGGATTTCTTCTTGGTTTGGATCCATTGCTGGTGAGCTAGTGTGGTCTATTGGGGGTGTTACATAACCTTGTTTTGTCATCTTCCGCAAATTCTTTTTCTGGTTCCTTCTAATTTAGGTAGACTATGTCAGAGGGAAAATCTGGAGCTCAAAGGCTCCTGTTCAGATTCTTTAGTCCCCTTTGATGTAGTGCTCCCTACATTTGGACTGCATTCTCCCTTGATGTAGTGCTCTCCCCTTTCTCCTAGGGATGTGGCTTCGTGAGAGCCAAACTGTAGTGATTGTTGTTTGTCTTCTGGATCTAGCCACCCAGCAGAGCTACCGGACTTCGGGCCAGTACTGAAGGGTGTCTGCACAAAGTCCTGTAATGTGAACTGTCTTCATGTCTGTCAGCCATGGATAGCAGCACCTGTGCTGGTGAAGGTGGCAGGGAAGTGAAATGGACTCTGAAGATCCTTGGTTGCAGTTTTGTTTATTGCACTAGTTTTGTGTTGATTGGGCAACTGCCAGGAGGTGGCGCTTTCAAGAGAGAATCAGCTGCTGTGAAAGGGTAGGGAGGATCAGGTGGTGGGTAGAGAAAGACCAGCAGGTGGGGGCAGGATTAAGTGTCTGAGCTCAGACTCTCCTTGGATGGGACTTGCTGCAGATGCTGCGGGAGATGGGAGTGTGGTTCTCAGGCCAATGGAGTAGGGTTCCCAGGGGGATTATGGCTGCCGCTGGTGTGTCATGCAGGTTGCCAGGGAAGTTGGAGAAAGCTGGCAGTTACAGGCCTTACACAGCTCCCCCACGCAGCCCAAAAGGCCAGTCTTACTCCCACTGTGCCCCCACAACAGGACCAAGTTTTTTTCCGGGCAACAGGTGAGCAAAGGCTGAGAAAGCAAGCAGGGCTTTTAAGCTTCATGCCTCCCCGCCTGCTGCCCCACCTGTTTCAGCTTCTGTGCTGTGTCTGCACTCCCAATTCAACCCCTCCCCTGAGTTCCATCCAGAAAACTTTGCATTCAGTTGAAATTGTTACAAAGTACAGCTGGAAGTTTCCTTCTCCCTGTGATCTTTTCCCAATTCCTCTGACAGCCATCCCCAACGACCTCTTCAAGACAAAGTCAGAAATGGCTTCCCTGGGGACCGAGAGGGGCCACAGGGCTCTTCCTGCTGCTTCTTCTACCCCTGTATTTCACTCAGCTCTCCAAATTGGTCTCAGCTCCAGGTAAGGTCAAATCCTTCTGTGATCTGAACTTTCAGGTTCCACAGTGAAGGTCTACTTTCGGGGGCAGATGTTCCCCCTTTAACATCTCTCCTGCTAATCTTTCTAATCTAGGCTGACCCTTAGATTCATCTCAATTGCTGAGATAAATCAAGCATTTGGGCATGTTCTACTTCCTAAGAAACCAACAGAATCAATTATAAATTATTTAATAGTATTCTCTTTTGCCAAGTGTCATTGCTCTCATTTATGCTTATTTCATGGAAAGAACAAAAACAAAGTTGGTTGATATTAATGTTGCAATACAAACAATGAAAAAATCATAAAGTAATACCCAGGAAGCCTCAGGAAAATACCTTATAAGATTGGTAGCGGTGGCTCACACCTGTAATCCCAACACTTTGGGAGTCCCAGGCGGGCAGATCACCTAAGGTCAGGAGTTCGAGACCAGTTTGGCCAACATGGCGGAACCCCCATCTCTACTAAAAGTACAAAAATTAGCCAAGCATGGTGGCAGGCACCTGTAATCCCAGCTACTCTGTGGGCTGAGGCAGGAGAATTGCTTGAACCCAGGCGGTGGAGGTTACAGTGAACCGAAATCACACCACTGCACTCCAACCTGGGCAAAAAGAGCAAAACTCCATCCAAAAAAAAAAAAAAAAAAGAACATACCTTATAAGTTGTTGGATTTTTAACAGCTGAAAGCAAATATAAAGGAGTTGACTGGCCATTAACATCACCTACTAGGACAAGCTGAGAAGTGGGTTGGCTTGCCTGGGGAGGGCAACACAGAGCAGTCTCAATAAGCCTTCCTGAATAGAGCGTTTGTGTTAATTCTTTTTAAAAAGTACACTTTGACAACAAAAAATGCTGCTGAAAAGTTGTAGCACTGAGGCTGAAATAAGATTTCATAAATATTAAGACAATTATTACAAAGTAAAAAAATTTGTAAGACATTTAAAATTCTACCACAAGTTAAATTCTATAAAATACCAACATTTCATGATGCAGGACTAGAGGCAGAAAACTATGAACTCGTTGCTCATTTCTGTTATAAACACATTAGAGAAATGTAGGTATACCTTCTGTCTCATCTGTAAACAAAAGTTGACTTTGTGCCTCTCTTAACAGATTAAGTTATTTTCTAACTACAGAGTTTTAGATAACTTTTCTAGGAAGATCCTTGGATATTGGATGAAGGGAGGAAATAACTTCAGGTTCTTAGATTTAGTAAAAAAAAAATACTCTCCCATCCTGGCTAACACGGTGAAACCCCGTCTCTACTAAAAAATACAAAAAAAAGCTAGCCGGGCGAGGTGGCGGGCGCCTGTAGTCCCAGCTACTCGGGAGGCTGAGGCAGGAGAATGGCGTGAACCTGGGAGGCGGAGTTTGCAGTGAGCGGAGATCCAGCCACTGCACTCCAGCCCGGGCGACAGAGCGAGACTCCGTCTCAAAAAAAAAAAAAAAAAAAAAAAAAAAAAAAAAAAAAAAAAAAAAAAATACTCTCTATGCAATATATAAAGCAGAAAATATATATTAAGTAGACATAAAAATAAGAAACTATTTAAATGAATCTAATGGTTCTCAGGGAAATATAAGTCAATCATATTTTAAAGTAAACTTTTTTTCCCCATGGGCTTAAGTGTATTTGGAGAAAGACAAGTGATTCTATGAAGATGAAAGTTTATGAAAAGCTTTGGTCAGGCTCATATAGCTGTTCTTTTTTTTTTTTTTTTTTTTTTTGAGACATAGTCTTCATATAGCTGTTCTAAAGACAAATTTTATGCATCACAAATAGAACAAACTTCTCTGAAGCCCTTTCATCACTAGAAATAAAGTTTAGTTTTGTTCTGAGATCATATCTAAGGGGAAGAAACATATATGTTGTTTTTCAGAGAAAATATATATGTATTTGCAGAGAATATATATCTGTGTGTGTGTACACACATATACATATCTGTGTGTGTGTGTTTGTGTGTATTTATTTCCCAGTTGTAAAGTTAGTTAAAAGAACAAGTATCCTTCTAATGAAAGGGTGAATTTGATTTAAGATAAATAATTATTTAATTAGAGGAGTGTCTGGGATGTGTGTATCAGACATGTTTTTGTGCTTTCCCTGTGACAGAATTCTCACTTAGCACAAGTCGTATTGTTGCTTATGCAGTCATCTTCCAAGGACATTTATGCACTGTTTGCTATTTCTAGAGCATTGTAAATCCCTAGCAGGCATGCTGGGGAAGTGGCATACGTCAGAAATTGGGCAGATTTGTCTCATTCCCCCTGATGGGAGCATTTCTGTTTAATAGGGTGCTGTCAACAGGAAGGCAGAAGGAGTCAGTGTGGTTTGCTTTGAGTATCAGATTTAAGCATTGGGAATAATAAATTTTCACTCCTTATGACTACATAAGTTTCTTCTTATTAAAAGTAAAGGTCACTGATGATAATGAACTTTCATTTTGCCAATTCAGGTAAGAAACTTAGAAAGAAGAAGTAATAGCTAATATTGTCAAATTCTCCTCTCACTTGCCAGATTTTTTTTCTTGTGTGTTCTTTAACCCCCCAAGACAAATTTGAAGCCTAATTTCTATTAAATTATATCTATGTTACAGCAGGAAAGAGAAATAAAGTTGCTCAAGTTCACCAAGTCAGTAAGTGGAGGAACTAGAACTGAAACCCAGGTTTGTCTTAGGTGCAAATTCTTAAGCATGGCATTATGCTGTTCTATAGAAATCCGGGAAGAGAAACAAGAATGCTCCAGTTTTTTTTATCCTTGAATAGTAGCAGTTTATTTGTTCAATCATGTATTAAGGTATTTATTCAATAATAGTTCAACCAGAATCAACTTTATTTCCCAGAAGAATTCTAATAGAGCATAAGCTCCATGAGGATGGGAGGGAGAAAACAAAAGTTTATTGTTGAATTTTTAGCCAGGTAGAATGCCTGACATGTAGCAGGTCTTCAATAAGTATTTGTTGAAGGAATTGAGAATCCAGGCAAGAGCTGAAGGACTTTTCAGATCATGGAATATTGGGTGGAACTGAGTAATTGGTAATGTTTTCCTGGGGTCTCTTTTCTTGAAATTGGAAATTTGATCTTAGAGTAGTGGAAGATGATGTGGAAGAGGAAGTCAGGAAAAAGTTCTAAAATATCTGCTGTTTTTAGAGCTTAATGATTCTTTACTAGTCATGTAGAAAAAAAAACCACATTTTTCAGAATGTGAGCTAATTTTTCCCTTTGTCTTCAGCTTTCATTTATGGCTCTTGGAAAGCAGGACCCTCTCAGTCTTCCTTGCTGCCTTCAGATGCAAGGTGAAATAATTCTCCCTGTCTCAGAACTATTCCCAGGAATGTTTGGATATATTTATAGTATTTGGAGTGTTACCTGCCATGGGCATTTCACAGAAGATAGAGCCTTAAATCCATCAATGAATGTCTAATTGTAGGATTTTACATGTCAGAAATCCTTTGGGAATTATAGTCAGCGTAAGGAAACCAAGGCTGAATATTGCAGATGAAATGCATTCTGTGGTGCTTGAATTGATCCGACTGAGGCATACAGTAATTTTTCTGCTGTTCAGTCAGTCCTTCCATGCTGCAGCATTCTAGTAATCTCCATCTATTTTCTCAACTTTTCTGCCACTAGAATTCATTCATTCATTTCTTCATTCATTTGTTCAAGTACCATCTTCTGTGCCAGGCACTGAAGATATAATGATGAGAGAAAGGAATACAATTCTTGTCCCAAGGGAACTTGCAGTCAGAGGAGAAAGCAACAAGTAAACAAATCCAATATGGCTAAAATGGGATAGGAGCAATAATAGGCATATAATGGGCTGGAAAGCACATCCCAGACAACTCCAGTCTGATCAAAGAGAACCAGGACAACATTTCTGTAATTTGATGTTTTTAAATGAGATCTGAAGGGTAACTGGTTAATAACCAGGCCAAATGTACAGGGAAGATGGTGTCAGTCCATTGAATTTTTTATCTTCTGGTCTTTTTTTTCTTCTTCAAAGTTCAGTTTGGCTGGGGTGGTTAGAAATAAGGTGATGAATGATGAAAGACAAGACTAGAAAAATACTTTCAGAAGCTACGGGTGTCATATGCTAAAGAATGTGGACTTTAACCTCAGCCCTTTGTGAAGCTTCCCGTGGGTTTTTGACAGAAGGTTGGTTTGATCCCCTTGGTGTCTTGGAAGAATTACTCTGTCTGCAGTATGCAGACAGGATTGGGGAGGCACAAGGCTGGATTAAAGGGGCCCAGTAAGAAGGCTGCTGAGTGATTCCTACGAGATGATTGTGGCCTAGGGATACTGCTGGTTTCCAAAATGGCTAACCCAGAATACAAACTTTGTAATAGAATAAAAGTATCTTTAAAAGTTAACTAATCCTCATTCTATGCTGGTTCTACACTTAGCACCAATGAACTGCTTGTCACAAAATGGATTTGACCCTACC
This sequence comes from Rhinopithecus roxellana, assembly GCF_007565055.1. NCBI lineage: Eukaryota > Metazoa > Chordata > Mammalia > Primates > Cercopithecidae > Rhinopithecus > Rhinopithecus roxellana. The sequence goes on from NC_044559.1 coordinate 19,505,692, forward strand.
TGCCTAAAAGCTCTTTTCAACCACTTTGCTTAAATGTAGGTGATGTTCTTTCCCAGAGGATGCTCCTTTTCCGTGCAGAAAATATTTTCTTCTAACGGTCAGCTCTGTAAAAAACCTAGGAAGTGCAACACACAACAGTTACATTAATGAAGTTCCTTTTCTGAATTTAGCAGCTCTAGCAAAAGCAGAGTTCCTTTCTGGAGCTCTCCTTCTCTAGGATGAGAATAGAATGTCAAATTATAAAAATCACTATGCTGTCAGAACAATAAGGAGGGCTATAGAGATATAATGGCATGCATCGTGCTCTCTTACATACAGCATGAAGTAAGCAGAGTTCTTAGCATTTCTTGAGTAAAATACATAATTTATCCTTCTGTGTCGGGGTTATTATTTTTTCTTTATTCCCAGAAGGAGGTCATTTGCTAAATGGAATCTAGTTGCTCTAAAAGGGGCAGAGACCTTCAAAGAAAAGAAAATATTTCATTCTCTTCCTTATCCCTTATTATTGCAGCTTTTAAATGACCCTCCAGTGACTAGTATATAGCTTAGTGTTCAGTTCATGTGGCTTTTCATAGTCTTTAATATTTAGGGGACCTTTTGTTGGGGGTGGGGGTCAGGAGAGGTACATGTCATCATATGGGCATGTGAGTAAATGAATGAATAAAAGCTAAGGCAGTTCTTGAAGTTGGCTGAACAACACAACCAAGAGAGTAACTCCCTGATTTAACTACCTAGCTGTTTCTCTGAATTTCTTCCCTTATGAGCTTTCAAAATCGATCGAGGCTCTGGCTGTGAGCTAACCTGCAAAAAGAGATCTGGTCTCCTGTGGATAAAAAAATGTGCAAAGCTGCTTGCAAGAAATAAAATATACCCTTAAAAGAAATGTTTAATGTAGAGCCAGCCCTAGTGGTTAGGGTGGGCTGCATCAAAGAGATTTTGAAAGCCCAGAGAGTCACTTATTTTAACAACAGCTCCAATGCCTCACAAATTGACTAGCTATTTTAAATATTAACCCAGAGAAAAAGAAATGTTGGTAAGGCTGAAAATGTTGATTAAAAAGTTGTTTCTGAAGGATAAAAATGGCAGAGTGGCTTACAGTCTTGCCTTGTTATTTTGTGACACCAATTTTGAGGACCAATTTGAATACTTCAGTCGTATTTACATCATTATATTTGCATGCAGTTGTGGTTGCTGTTAAAATGGCAGAGTGTTTATTAACATGAGCAATAAGGTGAGGATGCACTTTAAGGTGTATGCAGTGAAACTCGCCACCTGTGGTGTGCTCCTGGGATGCCCGGCAGCTCTCTGATTGATGGATGTGCTCTCTGCTGCATTTGAAAGATAGGAAAATGGTATGTGGGGAGAGTGAAAGAGAGGGAGTAGCTTAATCCACTTTCAAGTTTTCACAGAAATTGGCCCTTGTGGTATTTTTAATTGACATCTGGAGGAAAATAAATGTGGCCACCATTATTAACACATTCTGAAAGAAATAAGTCAAGAGCTACTTAGACTGCACAGGTGTCTGTTATCAAAATCTCAGCAGAAGACTGTTAATATGGTGTGTGTTATTTTAGACTCCACAGGTGGGCTGCAGCTAAGAAGAGGAGAGAAAAGCACTAAGGGGGTGCTTAAATAGAAAAGTGTTAATTTTGAAAGAAAGAAAATTAGTGAAGAAGATTATAGGATTCCATTGGTGCATGAGTTGGAGACTTCAAAGGATAACACAGGAAAATATAAAGCAAATGGCCATTTTACCAGGCAGAAACCTTCTAAAGAGATTTTCTGTAGCAGAGAAAAATACCTCCCTGGTTTTCGTGTCAGCAGAGTCTGCAGTTGATTCAATGCCTTCCTGACAGCTCTTTACTCTTGACCAATTCATAAATGCCTAATCAAATAATATCACTTTGAGTAGAAAACTATTTACTGAGAATCTTACTGCACGGGTAGATTTTTTTATTTGGTATTATTGAAATATTTCAATCACCCTCTGTTTCTTAGGCTTTCTATCTAGAATCAAACAGCTTAGAAATTAGTTTTATAGGGCTCTGATTTGGATATTACATGGTATTGGAATTATAAATGGGGTTACCTTTCAAAATGTAAATGGTAAGTCACATAATAGAACCATCTAATATTGAATGCAAGATCCCTCCCCTAGGAGAATAATGTAGAACATGAAGCTAAAGACAGTTATGCCTTGCCAAAATAACATGCTGCTAAGCAGTGGCCTGTCTGAAGGCACCTCCCATATTTTGGTCATCACACTCACACATCAAACCTTGGCATGTCATGCGGTATGTTTTACATCCTGCATCCAACATTTGGAAGGCAACAAGGATTGCAGTTTGTCCATGTGGGAAATTACAGTGTAGACACGTGATAAGAGGTTGCAACCTATGGTAGAGTATGACCTACTCTGTGTTTGTGAGTGTGTGTGTGTTTGTGAATGTGTGTGTGGTTGATGGGGGTACAGAAGTGTGTAGGCAGAGAAAGGTTTACTTAGTATAAGAAAATGTCATTACATGTAGATAGACAATTTAGCCACTATTGTTTAGCTTTCTCTATGGCAACCAAGCTCTCATTTGAAATTATCACTTCATTTCTCGTTATTGTAACTGTTGTTTAAGAAGTGATTAATGGACCTGAGTCAATCTGCTCTTAGCCAACTACATGGTGGTACCATTTCCTAGCTGATAAGTAGGAGAGGGGCTAATGTATTTGTAATAAAATAGATGCAGTGGAACCAGAGCAATGATTTTGTAAAAAATGAACATTCAGCATCTCTACAGATTTCTCCTGTGAATTAGGGCTGATTCGGAGAAAACACACACACACACACACACACACACACACACACACACACACACAAACCCAGATCATTTCAGATTTTCTCAGATTAATTTCAGTATTCAGGAGGGTCTTAGTTTCTTCCTTAGCAGACAACAACACAGACATCAAGTAAGGGACATTTATAGACCTCAGAAATGGGGCAGGACAAGGGTCTGGTCCTTGTGGAACAGATGCCACCACCACCCAGAATTCGGCAAGCTGGATGCCACCAAGGATAGTGCACTCCAGTTGAAAATAAAGCTGTTTATGTAAGATTATTAATGAGTTCTATCCTCAAATGATCCCTGCTGTATCACTGTTGCCTGGTAAGTATCTTCTCCTCCCTTTGGAGATTTAAAAAAATACAATTCTGTTTCTTCAACAGACTAAAAGAGCCATGTAACAACAGACATTATATGCAAACCATGTAAAATTCTTCCCAAAGGGCCAAATGTGTGCTGAAGTGGCTTATAATGAGGAAACCTAGGGAGAATCCTCCAACAAATAAGCACTATCATAAAGGAGGAGCCATGAGGTCTAATTAATGGACTTGAGTTTATAGAGAGACAGCTTAAAAGGTTTTAAGTACCCTCATTAAATTAAATAATTAATATAAAATAATTTAATTTAAAAGGTAGAGTTAGAAGAATAATACATTTCATAATTATATTTAACCATAGCTGTATTGAGAATGTAACACACAAACTATAAAATTCACCCATTGAAAGTACACAATGCAGTGCTTTTTACAATATTTACAGAACTGTGCCACTATCAACACTATTTAATCATGAAAAATTATTATTATTTGTGTAAAACCTGGGTTCTACAAAAACATACTACTTAGAAGCTTTACCAAACCACTTAATCTCTCTAGATTTTTATTTTTTGGTATGTGTACAGAAGAAAAATAAAATATTTGTTGAAAATCCACTATGTAAACAGGATGCCCTGATGGGGAGCAGTAAGGTAGAGTGACCACTCTATGTGAACAGCTCTGTGAGAAGCTACATTTGAGCTGGAATCAAACATTAAAAAAGAGACAAGCAAGTAAAAATCTGGGAATAAAGCCTTACAGGCAGAGAAGTAAAGCAACAGTAAAGATGGTAAGGTTAGACTAGACTTCCTGGACTGAAGGACAGAAAGAAGCCCAGAGAGGCTAGTGCCAACTGAGTGACGGAAGAATAGTCATGGAGGGTTACCTGGGAAGCTCTCAAGGTCTGTGTAGTAAAAGGCCTTGTTGGAAACTGCAATAGACCTGGATTCTATTCTAAGTTCAATGGAGAGGCATTAACTGGTTCTGAACAACAGTCTCGTGTTTACGTTTTTAATAGATCACTGCTATGTGAAGGAGGGATTTTAGGGAGGGAGTGAAGGAATTAGGAAGATACTACAGGAACCTACTGTGGTAGTCTAGGCAAGTTGTGATGCTGGCTTGGACTAGTGTGATAGCAGTAGAGCTGAGAAGGAAAAATAATACCTGTCTCCAACTACTGGCTTCTTATAGTCTTAATGAGGTTCAAATGAGCAAAAGGGAACTTACATTTATTTTATTAGAAATTTTTTTTGAGATGGAGTCTTGCTCTGTCTCCCAGGCAGGAGTGCAGTGGTGTTATCTCGGCTCACTGCAAACTCCGCCTCCCGGGTTCAAGCAATTCTCTTGCCTCAGCCTCCTGAGTAGCTGGGATTACAGGCACCCGCCACCACGCCCGGCTAATTTTTGTACTTTTAGTAGAGACGGGGTTTCACCATGTTAGTCAGGCTGGTCTCAAACTCCTGACCTTGTGATCTGCCTGCCTTGGCCTCCCAAAGTGCTGGGATTACAGGCATGACCCACTGTGCCCGGCCAGGTACTTATATTTATTAATAAAGTGTTAGGGCTGGGCGCCGTGGCTCACGCCTGTAATCCCAGCACTTTGGGAGGCCGAGGCGGGTGGATGACGAGGTCAGGAGATCCAGACCATCCTGGCTAACATGGTGAGACCCAGTCTCTACTAAAAATACAACAAATTAGCCGGGCATGGTGGTGGGTGCCTGTAGTCCCAGCTACTCGGGAGGCTGAGGCAGGAGAATGGCGTGAACCTGGGAGGCGGAGCTTGCAGTGAGCTGAGATTGCCCCACTGCACTCCAGCCTGGGCTATAGAGCAAGACTCCATCTCAAAAAAAAAAAAAAAAAAAAAAAAAAAAAAAAAGTGTTATATGTAGGTCTCTCTGGACAACATTTTAAAAATATATTTTATTAAATCTTCCCAACAAACCAATGAGACTGGTAACCAACAAATATGAGCAAATTGGAAGGTTGTAAAGTGCTTTGCAAATCTAAGAAGCTGGTATAATTACTATTACTGTCATGATTATTTATAGGATTAGGACTAGCTGTGGAAGCTGCAGTAGGGCTGAAAATGAGTTGTGTCACGCATGCCCTCTTCAAAGAGCAGATTGGTTCCCCTCTTATATTTACCATGAATCTTTTTAAAGCTATGATTGAAGAGAGCTAAACTTAACTGTAAAGTTAATCTGATGTCAAATTTAAGTGCTAAATCTTGTCCATACAGCACGTCATGTATTCAAAAATCAAAGAGCACCATCTTTTCTTTTGTATGAATGAAAAAAGTAAAACAAAATAAAACAAATTTGTTCAATAAATGCTTTCATTGTTTTCCAACTTCAATGAGGTATAATTGCCAAGTAAAAATGTGCTCATATTCTAGGTGTACAATGTGATGATTTGGTATGTGTCTACCTTGTGAAATAAAGTCACTACAACCAAATTAATAAGCATATCTACAACCACATGTAATTATCATTGTGTGTGTGTGTGTGTGTGTGTGTGGTGAGGACTCTTAAGATGTACTCTTTTAACAAGTTTCAAGTAAAAAATACAGTATTACTAATGATAGTCACTATGCTGCACATTAGATTCCCAGAACTGACTCATCTTATAACTGAAACTTGCTACCCTTTGACCATCCACCCACTTTTCATACCCTCCTGACCCTGGAAACTACCATTCTTCTCTCTTCTCGTATGAATTTAACCTTTTTGCTTTTTGTAAGATTCCACATATAAATGAGATCATACACTATTTTTCTTTCTGTGTCTGTCTTATTTCACTTAGCATTGTGTCCTCCAGATTTATCGATTTTGTAGAAAATGGAAAGGGATTTTTGGCTGAATAACATTTCGTTGTATACATACCACCTTTTCTTTATTCATCTGTTGACAGACACTTAGGTTTGTGCCATATAATGGCTATTGTGAATAATGTGATGAACAAGGGAGTGCAAATATCTCTTCAAAGTCCAGATATTAATTTCCTTGGATACATACTCAGAAGTGTGATTGCTGGATAATATGGTAATTCTATTTTTAGTTTTGTGAGGAATCTTCATATTGTTTTCCAAAATGGCTCTACCAGCTTACATTCCTAACAGTGTATGAGAGTTCTCTTTTCTCCACACCTTCAACATTTGCCATCTCTTGTCTTTCTTGATAATGGTTAGCATAATGAGTATGAGGTGATGATTCATAGTGGTTTTGAATTCCATGTCTCTGATGATTAGTGATGTTGAACATCTTTTCATACCTGTTAGTCATTTGCTTGTCTTCCTTTGAAAAATGTCTATTCAGATCCTTTGCCAGTTTTTAAATGGATTATATATTTTCTTGTTATAGAGTTGTATGAGTTCCTTATATATTTTGGATATTAACCCTGTTATCAGATATATTATTTGAAAATATGTTTTCTATTCTGTGAGTTGCCTTTTCATTTTGTTGATTGTTTCCTTTGCTGTGAAGAGGTTTTTAGTTTGATATGGTCCCATTTGTTTATTTTTATTTATTGTTTTGAGACGGAATTTTACTCTGTCATACAGGCTGAAGTGGCAGTGGTGCCATCTTGGCTCACTGCAACCTCCACCTCCTGGGTTTAAGTGATTCTCCTGCCTCCGCCTCCTGAGTAGCCGGGGTTACAGGCATGAGCCATCACATCTGGCCAATTTTTGTGTTTTTCCTAGAGACAGGGTTTTATCATGTTGGCCAGGTTGGTCAGAAACTCCTGACCACAAGTGATCTGCCCACCTCAGCCCCCAAAGTGCTGGGATTACAGGCCTAAACTGCCATGCCTGGCCTCTATTTTTGTTTTGTAGCCTGTGCTTTTGGGGTCATATCTAAAATAATTTTGTCAGTACTAATGTCAAAGAGCTTTTTCCCTATGTTTTATTCTAGGAGTTTTGTGGTTTTGAGTCTTATATTTAAGACTTTGATTTCAGTTAATTTTTGCATACAGTATTCATTTTCATGATTTTCATGTGCATATCCAGCTTTTCCAACACTATTTATTGAAGAGACTATCCTTTCCCCAATGTGTATTTTTGGCATCTTGGCAGAGATTAGTTGGCCATATATATGTGGGTTTCCAGACTATTCTGGTCCATTGGTGTATGTGTCTGCTTTTTTGTGCTGGTGCCATACTTTTTTTATTACTATAGCTTTGTAATATAAATTAATATCAGAAAATGCAATGCCTCTAGGTTTGTTCTTTTTCTTCAGGATTGCTTTGACTATTTGGGGTCATTTGTAATTCCATATGAATTTTAGGATTGTTTTGTCAATTTATGTGAAGAATATCATTGGTGTTTTGATAGAGATTGAATTGAATCTGTAGACTGACCGCTTTGGATAGTATGGACATTTTTAACATTATTAATTCTTACAATCCACAAATGGATTATCTTTCCATTATGTGTGTCTTCAATTTCTTTCATTAAGGTCTTATTGATTTCATTGTCATGAATGTCTTAAAGATTGCAGTTACAGATCTCACTTCCTTGGTTAAATTTATTCCTAAGTATTTTATTCTTTTTGATGCTATTATAAATGGGACTGTTTTCTTAATTTCTTTTTTAGATAGTTTGTTGTTAGTATATAGAAACACAGCTTATTTTTGCATGTTGATGTTGTGTCCTATAACTTAAGTAAATTCATTCATTAGTGCTAGCAGGGTTTCTTTGTGCATATAGAGATAATTTCACTTATTCTTGCCGGTTTATATGTCTCTTATTTCTTTTTCTTTCCTAATTGCTCTGGATCAAACTTCTACTACTATGTTGTTTACAAAAGGTGAGACTGGACACTGCCTTGTTCTTTATCTTGGGGAAAATCTTCCAGATTTTCACCATTGAGTATGATGAACAGATCCTTTGCAATAAGGATGTGTCTTCAGTAGACTAAAAAAACACATACTCTGCTCTCAAGGAGCTCATTGTGTAGTGGATATGAAAATAATTAGCTTAATGAGTACAGTAATAATCATCATCATAATTAGCATCTATTGAGATCTTACCACGTGTCAGGCATTATTCTAAATATTTTACATTTAAAATTATATTCAATGCTCATAAAAACCTCTAGTTTGGCAATATAAATAGTCCCATTTTATAGGTAACAATTTTCAGATGATTCAAGTGACAAGAATTCTGAAAAAATAGGCTGAAGGAGCACAGAACAGAGTGCTTAGATCATTTTTTTAAATAGATATGTGTACTCCCTACAAAAATCTCCACTTTTTTTCAAAGCATCTTAGAAGGCCGAGCACAGTGGTTGACACCTGTAATCCCAGCACTTTGGGAGGCCAAGGTGGGCAGATCACCTGAGGTAAGGAGTTCAGGACCAGCCTTGTCAACATGGCAAAACCCTGTCTCTACTAAAAATACAAAAATTAGCTGGGTGTGATGGTGGGCGCCTGTAATCCCAGCTACTTGGGAGACTGAGGCAGGAGAATCACTTGAACCTGGAAGGCAGAGGTTGCAATGAGCCGAGATCACGCCATTGCACTCCAGCCTGGGCAACAAGAGTGGAATTCCGTCTCAAAAAAACAAAAACGGAAGCAAAACTAAACAAACAAACAAACAAAAAACATCTTAAAATTGAATTAACCTTCACCCCAACATAGTTTCTGCCAATCTATTTTATAGACTTATTGCTACAATCACTTGTTCATCAAGATCAAAAGCAGTTAAGTGACTTAAACTAGTATTAAAGAAGAGAAGTCAGAGATAAAGGAAAACATGGAGTTGGTTGTCAGTAAAAGTATCATTTATTTCTGCTCCGTATTATCAGAGATTCAGAAATTTTTACGTTATCCAGAGTGACAGATATTTCTAACTGGGTCTATCATACAGTATGCATATTATTCAGACCTTTTACATTCCAAATAAATGTAATCCTTTCATTTCAAGTTTATGAAACTATACAGCTGTACTTATTCTTTGGATTTAGAAAGGATAGCATGTTAAAGATAAAAATGTTGTGGTCTAGTGGAGTTAAATGACTTGCTCAAGTTCACAAAACAAGTATTGTATCTGAGATGTATCTGCAATTTTGTTCTTGTTACTCCTGCCATTTCATTCACTCCTGACATTTATTCACTCATGTATTCATTCAACTTTTTATTTATACATTTATTTATACATTTATTCTTCTAGTTTTTATTAAGCACATACTGTGTGCCAGATCCTGTCCTAGGTGGAGGATCACAGCAGTGAATATCCTACTACCACAGAGCTTATATTTTAATGTATGAGATAGGAAATAAACAAAATAAATGAGTAGTAAATATAGATCATATTAGACACTGATAGACATTAAAGATAAAATTTAGTAGATAAATGTAATCAGATTTTTTTTTTCCAGGGGAGGGGTACAATATTTTAGATGGGTTGACAAGAACATCCCTCACTGAGAATGTAACTTTTCAGAAAAGCCTTGAAAGCAAACATAAGAGTGAGTCTTGGGAACAATTATAAGCAGATGGAATAGCTTAGCGAAAATCTGAGGCGCACATGTGATTGCCACATTTGAGGAATAATAAAGAGCCCAATATAGCAGCAATAGGGTAAGCAAGGGTGAAAGTGGTGAGAGAAAATATCAGACATATAAGAGGGGCATGTTCTTCTCTGAAGGTAGCAGTTAGGATTTGGATTTTCATGTAAGTGAGATGGGTTGCCCACGGAGAGTAGTTTCCCATCTCATTTACATTATGCCATAGTGGTATGAGTGACCTCAGCCCTTTATAGGACACAAACTGCCTTTTTTAGTAAAATGGCTTTAGCCCAGTTACAGAAAATAATAATGTACATGTCCTTTCACTTTATGAACCCTATAGTCCTATGAATGATAAGGAATATTAAATAGAAAAGCATGTAGAATTGATTTTGAATTCATTTTAAGACTTCAGTAGAAGGGGTGATATAATTTCTTCAGTTATATCTTTGAAAGAAGCACCGAGCTGCATTTCTAAAGGTACTAAGACAAATAACATTAAGAATATGTCTTGAATGATTGAAAAGTCAAAGCAAGCTGGCATTAAGTCTTAAATTCTCATGGCTTTATATTAAAAAATGTACTAGAAGGACTTAGTTCCCATTATGTACCAACACAATGAAATATGGCATTTTAATGAGAAATGCCACCTTTCGGGGTTATAAAAGGACAAAAAAATGTTAAAAGCAGTTAACCTCACTGTGTTCTTCCCTCCCACCCCTTCATATCGAGGAAATATTGCTCAACATTTACTTATGGCTGTCATTGTTTTTAATATCGAACAGACATAGAATGAATTTTCTCTATGTGTTTGTTGTTCTTAATCAAAATCTGTAATAATAAACTTTATTTTTTTTGAATCCTAGATGTCCTTTACAAATATTACTTAGTCCAACTTGATTGCTCTCTGGAGAAGGTGGTTTGTGCTGGGTATAACTCTCTTATTGACAAGTAAATGAAGATACCAAGACACTGTCACCACTCACTAGGCAGAAGAGAGAAGCAGAAACAGGCAGCTTCAGTGTGCTTCCTAGATTTTACTTCAGTATGGAGCACATTTTATAAGTGGTGTACTAATTCCATAAAGGTAACAGGAATTTGATAGACAGTAACCAATTTAGGGAAACATGGAGGAATTCAGCCATATTAGAGAAGACCAGAGCTGAGGACACTATCTCTTGTTAGTTAGTTATAAAGAGTCCTAAAAGGAGGTAGCTATGTTAATAAAGAAGCAAAACAACCTTCTTGTAACAGATCAAACTGAATCTTATATTATTGACTCCCTTTGGAATTGTCTGGCCCATTAGAGTCCTAGAGCGTTTTATGCAGTCTAATCAAACCACTTGGGAAATTTTATTTTCACCTGTACAGCCAATGAGCTAGATAAGGGACATAAAGTAGTCTCACAGGGATTCACTTTTGTCCAAGATTTATGAAGCTCAAAGAAATCTCTTTTTTCTTTCAGCATTTCACATTTTCTTCTGATTTCAGCCCTCTAGTAAAAACAAAACAAAACAAAAACAGCAACAAACCCACCATACATAAATACCACAAGCGGCAGATGTGGATAATGAAGGAAACATTATCAGGACAGTATATTTTATATTTCATACCAAAACCAACTTTTAACCCTAGGAAATTCATGTAAATGTTTGACCTCTTATATTCTTCAGCCTCTGCCCATAAATGCTGAAGATTCTAGTTGAGAAATCAAATATTCAGCATGCCACGGATAATACACATCTCCCAGGAGAGCAATGCAATATTCTAAGACATTGGAAGAGGAGGTTGTCATACTGTGGCTGTGCTTGATAGGTAATGAGACCCATGCTGGAGAACTCTGAAATTACTTCCTGCAGAATGACAGGGAGTTGGTATATAGTTTGGAACTGATTCCAGACCTCCATTGCTTAAGAGGAAAGTCCCAATGAATTAATAAGAATCCTTGTGGGTTGTTTCAATTATCCGTGTTTGGATTGTCCATCTCTACCTGAAAATAAATGTCTGCTACTCAGGTTAATATTTACTCTTCTGAGATTCAAACATTTCAATAATATAGATTATTGAATCTAGCTTTCACCTTTTCCAGCTGAGATCTGGAGTAGTCACATCTCATAAGTGTTTGGTGGATGACCTGTTCAATCCAGATAAACATCCATGATATAGTGTGAAATAATGCATGCATGCCTACATACGCATTTTAGCCTACAAGCATTTATTTTAGCAAACACCTACCATATACTAAGTACTGTATGCCTTGTGTCTGTTCTCCATGTAACCAGTCCCTGCTCACTTTATAAAACTCAGCTAAAGCATTACCTCCTTCAAATTTCACCTCCTAACCTCCAGCCTGATTTAGAGGTTTCTTTGCTATTCTCCCATAGCACAAATGCAGGTCTTTATCAGCACACATCATCACACTGAAAGGTAACTTTTGAATTACTTGCCTGCTGCCCCTCACACACCCCACTAAACTCTAGCCATGAAAACAGGGATCATGTTTGTATTTACTACAAAATCCTTTTTATATGATAAACTAATGAATTTAAACTTCATCCTGAAAGCATTGGAAAGACAAATAATACTTTTATGTAGGGAAGCTATAGAAACAGATTTGTGTTTCCAAATGTTCACAACATATGCCACGGTGTAGACTATGGCTTTTATCCATACTCTATAGTGATGAATGGCGGTAAGAACAACTGGACAATTATTTTAGTAATCCAAGTAATAAAGCATGGAGTTTGAATAAAGGCAAGATATTGGTAGAAAGTAGAGTTGAGAGAGAAAGAAAAGATTTTTAATATTAAAGCTTTTAGAGATTTGGAGAGTGAATCTACGCTTTAACTACTTATATTCAATCAAGGATATTCATGTGGGTTTCTAGCTTGCACTTTTGATGGCAACAATTTATGAAACAATAAATAAAGTATAAATATACAAAATACAATACATTTTGTTTTTAACATGCTTACCTTGAACTATTTATTTGTATGTCCCTCAGGGGTCTCAAAATGGAAGAGAGCATGACATCATCCAGGAAGAGTATATCACATAGGACATAGGGGGACCTTAGATGGAATTTAAAAGAAATAAGAATACTAAATTTTGAGGACTTGGGGGATTCTAGGGAGAGCGATCCAACTGGTTGGCAACAGAAAGAGTAGCGAAAGAGAAGTTGTTCGTTAGCCTCAGGACAACAGCTTAGGCTCAATTAACTTAGGCAAGTTAAGAACGACGTTAGGCTATACCTTGTGCCATTCTCTCTCTCTCTCTCTCTCTCTCTCTCTCTCTCTCTTTTTTTTTTTTTTTTTTTTGAGACAGAGTCTTGCACTGTTACCTGGGCTGGACTGCAGTGGCCCCATCTCAGCTCAATGCAACCTCCGCTTCCCAAGTTTAAGCAATTCTCCTGCCTCAGCCTCCTGAGTAGCTGGGATTACAGGCACGCAACACCACACCCAGCAATTTTTGTATTTTTAGTAGAGACAGGGTTTCACTATGTTGGCCAGGATGGTGTCAAACTCCTGATCTCATGATCCGCCCACCTCCACCTCCCAAAGTGCTTGGATTACAGGCGTGAGCCACCTACCTTACGCCATTCTTAATCAGCATTGCTGTCATGGGGTCTTGCTCATCAAGAGTTCATCTCTTCCATTCTTAATCTATAACAGCAGTCCCCAACCTTTTTGGCACCAAGGACCGATTTCATGAAAGACAGTTTTTTCAAGGACCAGGAGGGCAGGTCATGGGGGATGGTTTCAGGATGATTCAAGTGCATTACATTTATTGTGTGCTTTATTTCTATTATTATTACGTTGTAATATATAATGAAATAATTATACAACTCACCATAATGTAGAATCAGCGGGAACCCTGAGCTTGTTTTTCTGCCACTAGTTGGTCCCATCGGGGGGTGATGGGAGACAGTGACAGATCACCAGGCATTAGATTCTCATAAGGAGCTCACAACTTAGCTCCTTATGAGACCTAGTGCACATTCCTCGCATGTGCAGTTCACAGTAGGGTTCGTACTCTTAAGAGAATCTAATGTCACCACTGTTCTGACAGGAGGCTGTGCTTAGGCAGTAATACAAGCAATGAGGAGTGGCTGTAAATACAGATGAAGCTTTGCTCACTAGCCTGCCACTCACCTCCTGCTGTGCAGCCCACTTCCTAACAGGCCACCGACTAGGGACTCTTCATCTCTAATCCTGTTCTGCTGAATACTGTATTAAGAACAAACTGTTATTCTCCAATGAGCATACAGTAAAGACCAAAGATTGGATGAGACTCTCTCTTTTCTGTTCCCAGCATGGTTCTTTCATAATAAACCAATTCTTACTTTCATTCCCCCTCTGAAAAACTCAATTCATTGTAAATTGAAACAAATAAAACCCTACATAATACAAATTGCATTCAAGGTGTTCAGTGATTTGTTGGCTGATGATATCAAGAGATTGTTTTATCAACCCTGAAAGCAATATTCATCACCATTTTGGCAGCTTTGTCACATTTGGAAGCATCCCTTATGTTTAACTGAGGAGAAAGGCAAGGATGAGCTCTTAACATAAAAGTGTAGAGGTACAATCATTCTAGGCTTTTCTGCTTAACTTCTCAGATTAAGAAAACAAACAAAAAAGGTGAATAATTCCAACCTAAAAATGTCAATGTTAAGTTCAGGGTGTTATCTCATGCCCTGTAAACATGTAGATGATAATTTCATTTTCCCTGAGGCAAAATATAGAAAATATCAGGTCATGTTAGTAACAAAGTTTGGTCCAGTTGAAGCTGCTGCTTCAGAACTCTTGCCTCAAGTTTTGGCAGTTAAGAAGTTGGTCTGAAGGCACAGCTCCTCAATATGAAACTTTAAGAACAGAGTCACTCATAAGCCCATTTTTCGTAAATCACTTTTGTGTTGGAAGAGCAGTGAGATTTTGCATGAGAAGTTCACAGAACCTTTTTTTGAAGAATGGCAAAAAAAAGTATCAAAAAGCTAGAGGTTATTTCTTCATTCTGTGGTTAATGGTAGCACATTATTTCAACATTAGATGTAGGCTCTCTTTCCTTACTAAATTGCAGGAGTTTAGGCAAAGGTAATGGCAGCTACAAGTGTTCTTTAGGAAACAGAATTCCTGCTGAGCTTTTAAGAAAAGTGTCCACAAACTCTTTGCCTTCAGGACATATCCGGTCCTCATCTCTAATTTAGAACACAATCCACTCTTCTTTGCTCCCTTGGGTTACCCCATGCTATTTACCCAGCATATTTGAAGAGTACACTTTGCCAACTAGTGTTCTGCAGATGACATACTAAGAGTTTAAAATATTAATTGTTTTGTTGCTTTCATATAATAGAAAGCCAGAGATACAGGGTTTAGGCAAAAATATTATATTTCACTAATTGGATGCAGCATAGAAGGTATAGATTTCCATACCTCATGTTCTTTTACTAGCTGTCCGCACTCTTTTCAATTGCAGAGAGCTGAAAGTGTAAAAGGTTGCTCAGGCTTTGTCTCTCTAATGGCAAGTAGCTGCTTAGTTTAGCTTCAATGCTTAGTGAGCAAAAGGTGAAGAGTCAAACTAAGCCATTTTCAGGATCATGTGTGCTTACAGTAGTCAAGGAAGAATTTATATATATATATATATATATATATATATATATATATATATTGCTAGAGATGAAGAAAAGGAGTGTGCAGAGAAGGGAAATAACACATTTAGAGTCACTGTGTGCATTATACCAAACATTTTCTATTCTCCCTTGAAGTTTCATGATAGTATTATTATTTTCTTGCTTTCAGGAGTATCTGTGTGGTCATGTGACTTGTTTTGTCCAATGAAAATTTAGCAAAAGTAATATGGGTTACTTTCATTTAGAAGCATTAAAAGTCATGTGTAAGTTTTTGTACCCATTTTTCTATCGGGGAAAACATGAAAGCAGGGAGATGCAACATCCCTCTGGCTCAGTCCCTGAGTGAGGACAAGTTAGAGCAAAGCCTCCTAGCTGACTCATAATGGGCAAGTACTGAGAGCAAACAATACACTATTTAATGTTTTAAGCCACTGAAACCTGGAAATTGTTTATTTTATTTTATTTTTAGCACTTCTTGTTTGTTTATTTATTATTATACTTTAAGTTCTAGGGTACATGTGCACAATGTGCAGGTTTGTTACGTATGTTCATGTGTGCCCTGTTGGTGTGCTGCACCCATTAAGTTGTCATTTACATTAGGTATATCTCCTTAATGCTATCCCTCCCCACTCCTGTCACCACACAACAGGCCCTGGTGTGTGATGTTCCTCTTCCTGTGTCCAAGTGTTCTTATTGTTCAGTTCCCATCTATGAGTGAGAACATGCAGGGTTTGGTTTTCTGTTCTTGCGATAGTTTGCTGAGAATGATGTTTTCCAGCTGCATCCATGTCCCTACAAAGGACACGAACTCATCCTTTTTCTATTGATTGGAATAGTTTCAGAAGGAATGGTACCAGCTCCTTCTTGTACCTCTGGTAGAATTTGGCTGTGAATCCATCTGATCCTGGACTTTTTTTGGTTGATGGGCTGTTAATTATTGCCTCAATTTCAGAGCCTGTTATTGGTCTATTCAGGGTTTCAACTTCTTCCTGGTTTAGTCTTGTGAGAGTGTATGTGTCCAGGAATTTATCCATTTCTTCTAGGTTTTCTAGTTTATTTGTGTAGAGGTGTTTATAGTATTCTCTGATGGTAGTTTGTATTTCTGTGGGGTTGGTGGTGATATTCCCTTTATCATTTTTTATTGCATCTTTTTTATTCATCTCTCTTCTTTATTAATCTTGTTAGTGGTCTATCAATTTTGTTGATCTTTTCAAAAAACCAGCTCCTGGATTCAATGATTTTTTGAAGGTTTTTTCATGTCTCTATCTCCTTCAGTTCTGCTCTGATCTTAGTTATTTCTTGCCTTCTGCAAACTTTTGAATGTATTTGCTCTTGCTTCTCTAGTTCTTTTTTTTTTTTTTTTTGAGACGGAGTCTTGCTGTCACCCAGGCTGGAGTACAGTGGCCGGATCTCAGCTCACTGCAAGCTCCGCCTCCCGGGTTCACGCCATTCTCCTGCCTCAGCCTCCCGAGTAGCTGGGACTACAGGCGCCCGCCACCTCGCCCGGCTAGTTTTTTTGTATTTTTTAGTAGAGACGGGGTTTCACCGTGTTAGCCAGGATGGTCTCGATCTCCTGACCTCATGATCCGCCCATCTCGGCCTCCCAAAGTGCTGGGATTACAGGCTTGAGCCACCGCGCCCGGCCTCTAGTTCTTTTAATTGTGATATTCCGGTGTCAATTTCAGATCTTTCCAGCTTTCTCTTGTGGGCATTTAGTGCTATAAATTTCCCTCTACACACTGCTTTAAATGTGTCCCAGAGACTCTGGTACATTGTGTCTTCATTCTCATTGGTTTCAAAGAACATCTTTATTTCTGCCTTCATTGTATTATGTACCCAGTAGTCAGTCATTCAGGAGCAGGTTGTCCAGTTTTCTTGTGGTCGAGTGGTTTTGAGTGAGTTTCTTAATCCTGAGTTCTAGTTTGATTGCACTGTGGTCTGAGAGTCAGTTTATTATAATTTCTGTTCTTTTACATTTGCTGAGGACTGCTTTACTTCCAACTATGTGGTCAATTTTGGAATAAGTGCAATGTGGTGCTGAGAAGAATGTATATTCTGTTGATTTCAGGTGGAGAGTTCTGTAGATGTCTATTAGGTCCACTTGGTGCAGAGATGAGTTCAATTCCTGGATATCCTTTTTAACTTTCTGTCTCGTTGATCTGTCTAATGTTGACAGTGGAGTGTTGAAGTCTGCCATTATTATTGTATGGGAGTCTAAGTCTCTTTGTAAGTCTCTAAGGACTTGCTTTATGAATCTGGGTGCTCCTGTATTGGGTGCATATATATTTAGGATAGTTAGTTCTTGTTGGATTGATCCCTTTACCATTATGTAATGGGCTTCTTTGTCTCTTTTGATCTTTGTTGGTATAAAGTCTGTTTTATCAGAGACTAGGATTGCAACCCCTGTTTTGTTTTTTTTATTTGTTTGTTTTCCATTTGCTTGGTAGATCTTCATCCATCCCTTTATTTTGAGCCTATGTGTGTCTGTACATGTGAGATGGGTCTCCTGAATACAGCACACCGATGGGTCTTGACTCTTTATCCAATTTGCCAGTCTGTGTCTTTTAATTGGAGCATTTAGACCATTTACATTTAAGGTTAATATTGTTATGTATGAATTTGATCCTGTCATTATGATGTTAGCTGGTTATTTTGCTTGTTAGTTGATGCAGTTTCTTCCTGGAATTGATGGTCTTTACATTTTGGCATGTTTTTGCAGTGGCTGGTACCAGTTGTTCCTTTCCATGTTTAGTGTTTCCTTCAGGGTCTCTTGTAGGGCAGGCCTGGTGGTGATAAAATCTCTCAGCATTTGCTTGTCTGTAAAGGATTTTATTTCTTCTTCACTTATGAAACTTAGTTTCGCTAGATATGAAATTCTGGGTTGAAAATTCTTTGCTTTAAGAATATTGAATATTGGCCCCCACTCTCTTCTGGCTTGTAGAGTTTCTGCTGAGAGATCTACTGTTAGTCTTATGCACTTCCCATTGTGGGTAACCCGACTTTTCTCTCTGGCTGCCCTTAATATTTTTTCCCTCATTTCAACTTTGGTGAATCTGACAATTATGTGTCTTGGAGTTGCTCTTCTCGAGGAGTATCTCTGTGGTGTTCTCTGTATTTCCTGAATTTGAATGTTGACCTGCCTTGCTAGGTTGGGGAAGTTCTCCTGGGTAATATCCTGAAGAGTGTTTTCCAACTTGGTTCCATTCTCCCTGTCACTTTCAGGTACACCAATCAGATGTAGATTTGGTCTTTTCACATAGACCCATATTTCTTGGAGGCTTTGTTCATTTCTTTTTACTCTTTTTTCTCTAAACTTCTCTTCTTGCTTCATTTCATTCATTTGATCTTCAATCACTGATACCCTTTCTTCCACTTGATCGAATTGGCTACTGAAGCTTGTGCATTTGTCACGTAGTTCTTGTGCCATGGTTTTCAGCTCCATCAGTTCATTTAAGGACTTCTCTACATTGGTTATTCTAGTTAGCCATTCGTCTAATCTTTTTTCAACGTTTTCAGCTTCTTTGCGATGGGTTCAAACTTCCTCCTTTAGCTCTGATAAGGTTGATCATCGGAAGCCTTCTTCTCTCAACTCGTCATAGTCATTCTCCCTCCAGCTTTGTTCCATTGCTGGTGAGGAGCTGCATTCCTTTGGAGAGGGAGAGGTGCTCTGATTTTTAGAATTTTCAGCTTTTCTGCTCTGTTTTTTCCCCATCTTTGTGGTTTTATCTACCTTTGGTCTTTGATGATGCTGATGTACAGATGGGGTTTTGGTGTGGATGTCCTTTCTGTATGTTAGTTTTCTTTCTAGCAGTCAGGACCCTCAGCTGCAGGTCTGTTGGAGTTTGCTTGAGGTCCACTCCAGACCCTGTTTGCCTGGGTATCACCAGCCAAGGCTGCAGAAGAGTGAATATTGCTGAACAGCCAATGTTGCTGCCTGATTGTTCCTCTGGAAGCTTCATCTCAGAGGGGCACCCGGCCGTGTGAGGTGTCAGTCTGCCCCACTGGGGAGTGACTCCCAGTTAGGCTACTCAGGGGTCAGGAATCCACTTGAGGAGGCAGTCTGTCCGTTCTTAGATCTCAAACTCCGTGCTGGGGGAACCACTACTCTCTTCAAAGCTCAGACAGGGACATTTAAATCTGTGGAGGTGTCTGCTGCCTTTTGTTTGGCTATGCCCTGACCCCAGAGGTGGAGTCTACAGAGGCTGGCAGGCCTCCTTGAGCTGTGCTGGGCTCCACCCAGTTCAAGCTTCCTGCTGCTTTGTTTACCTACTCAAGCCTCAGCAGTGGCAGGCGCCCCTCCCCAAGTCTTGCTGCTGCATTGCCGTTAGATCTCAGACTGCTGTGCTGGCAATAAGGGAGGCCCCGTGGGTGTAGGACCCTCTGATCCAGGCACAGGATATAATCTCCTGGTGTGCAGTTTGCTAAGACCCTTGGAAAAACGCAGTATTAGGGTGGGAGTGGCCTGATTTTCCAGGTGCTGTGTGTCTTCGTTTCCCTTGGCTAGGAAAGGGAATTCCCTTACCCCTTGCGCTTCCTGTGTGAGGCGATGCCTCACCCTGCTTTGGCTCTTGCTCGGTGGGCTGCATCCACTGTCCTGCACCCACTGTCCAACACGCCCCAATGAGATGAACCCGGTACCTCTGTTGGAAATGGAGAAATCACCCATCTTCTGTGTCGTTCACACTGGGAGCTGTTCCTATTCAGCCATCCAACACTTATTGTTTTATTGCAGCACAATCTAGCCTATCCTGACTAATATATTCATCTAGCTAGTAGAATAACCAGAGATAGAACCCAAATGTCTTACTTGTATCAGGTCTTGACCTGTACAAAGCTTTGTGTAAAAATGCACACCAACACTTGTGCCCAGTCACATATGGTCAAAGGGATAAGGCAGCAATTCTGTGCGTTAGAGAAGTGATGTTTATGGCTGCTTCATTAACCGGCCTTTAGAAACCATGTACGGCCTTGGTAGTGACACCCACAGTTTAGATGTCACAGAGAAGTGCAACCTTGTCCAAAAGTATGATCATGGAAGGAATTCTTCTCTTGCCCTTTAGCCGTGCATTTATCTCTCTACAACTCAACCCTAACCCTCTTTCTCATGTTCATGTGTCTACTGGGATTGTTTATAATTATCTGTTGAGACTGAATTCAATTGTAAATTACAACAAAAACCAAACTAACAGTACCTTAAACAAATAAGAATTTTTTTTCACATATCAAATATTTAGAGGTTAGCAGCTGTTGATGATATCTTTGAAGTCCAGATCCTTTCTTTATTTTCAGTCTTTGGCATATTACCTTCACTCTTCTGCTTGCAGGAACATGGTTGCAAAATGAATGTTGCAGCTCTAGTCATCACAGCCACATTTAGAGCAGGACTAATGAAAACATAAAGGAAGGCAGTGCTTACAGAGTTCAGTTTAGTCTCATTGGGCAAGACTGAGACTTATGCATGCTCCCTGGGACAAGAGAGGATGGCAAACTGCAAACCAGAACTTTTTTTGTTATCATAGATCAATCCATGATTTGAAAGTGAGCACATTCTTGTCCAGAACAACACTGGGGTTCTTACCGGCAAGGAAAAAGAGGAAAATGAATACAGTATTTGTCATGTCACCTGTTCAGGTTTATTCCAGGTCCTGATATGAAAGATGATATCACCTCAGTATATCTGATGAAAAAGTATATTTCCCAATGCTCCGCAATTGTTAATGTAAGAGCATAGAAATAGAAAGTGCTCTAGGACAATGAAAATTGTGTATAGGCCTTCTACTTAAGGTTCATACAATTCTAGCTACTTTTGTCTTCATGAATTAAGGTCCTTGAGTCATGTTAGAACAAAGATTGAGAGTGCTTGCCTGCATAGCATTGTTGGAAAATTATAGGAATATACTCAATGAGAGATATGACTCGTTAATTCTAGTTCTTGCTAAGTTCATTGGAGTTGTAACAAGCACCAGGCTTTGGATTCATTTAAACCTGGATTTGCCTTAAGGATTTGCTGTTTGACAGTTGTGTGACCACTTGTATAGGTCATTTTACCTCTGTGATTTTCACTTTTATATGTGGATGATAACCCTAAACTTTAGGACTTTCAAGTAATTTAAATTATAATAGAAAACCAGTATCTATGAACATTACTCGTATGTTCTTCGCAAAATAAAAGCACTAGGGAAAACTTAGAAAGTGATGCAGTGGAAGGAAAATCATGAGAAGGTTGCATTTCTTGGTAATAAAATGTTGGCCCCGTGTTCTACCAGGAATTCTATTTTTCTTCACTACTTCAAACACTCCCCATAACCTATGGACGGAAAAAAAAAATCTAAAAATTCCTCCTATTTCTTTCCATTTCTCTAAGCCTTAGCTATTGGTTCTCTAAGTGATTCTTTAAATTATTCTTTATGCCATAGTGTTGTATAATTTATAAAGAACACTCTCTCCTGTCTTGTATTATTTAATTCTCCAACGTGTTTGGAGAGAGGATTTTATATGAAAGCAGTGACACAAAATAAAGCGGCATTGTACCAGTGTCTTGCATCTTTAATAAAGTTGCTCTCAAACAGCATTTCAGTAAATGAAATGTACCCAGGAATGACAAATTTTCATATATCAAAGGTATGCTCCGACCTGCTCTGGGACATAAAGCCTAATGCCATAATAGAGCCCAGAGGTTTGTGTTTGATTTGATTTGTCCTTCTTTTGTTCTTTCCTTCTAAAGGAAGATTACCTACTTTCCAAAATAATAATCCTAAGAGTAATAACCCATCTCATCCAATGACAGAAAAAAAAAAAGCACTATTAAGATGGGAGAGTCAGTGACACTGTTCTATCTGAAATTTTATTGGAAAATGCACACACACACACACACACCCCCCACAATACACACCCACAGGGAAAGTAAAGGGGGCTTTGTCAACTTTAATTATTTATCATACATATCTAGGAGTGTCCCAAACTTCATTCTGCAAGAAACTGACAAAGATGAAACAAAGAAAAAGGAGAGAATCCCTGAAGGATTTAGTGTATTATGAGTGAGAGCTATAATAAGGATATGTGGGTATAGATTGAATGGCTAAAATACAGCTAGGGAAGAAAATGGAGTCAACCCTATTTGGAGTGAGATGGCAGAAAGTGTTTGATGACTGTGATGTCCCCATCCTGATGATAAGCATCATGTGACAGCCATGCCACTAATCAGCCAGCCTCCTTCTCATTCCAGAGTGAGCTGCTAATTGTAGTGGGAAATAAGACTCTTTTAAGGTCATAGAAATGCCATGTTTGTCATCTACAGGAGAGATTTCCTTTTTCCTCGGGCAGGTGTCTCCATGGTAAAAATTGAGGGGCATGGAGCAGAAAGCACTGCTTCTACACAATGACTGATAGGGAACCAAAGTGTGCAAGGCAGTGTGATACTGGTCCATTAAGTCACTTTCTTTTAGAATATGGAAACGTGTTAATCTCCAAGTACAAGTTTCTTCTGTTGAAAAGTAATTACCTCTTGGAATAATAATACCAAAGAGGCTGTCAGGTAACTCACAGGGCAAAGGTCCTATGATGGTGAGAGTAGTAACATGATCTGATATAAGAGCTGGTAAGAAGTGCTCAAAGTCCGAATGTATTTTAGCTACAGCCAACAGGATATACCAATGGATTAAATGTGGGTGTATGAAAAAGAAATGTCAAGAAAGCATCCACCTGCTAAAATACCAGAATGTGGACTGGGAGCATGCCTACCCTCTGTGCTGGCAATTGGCCCTGGAAAGGGCTGAGGATGGAAACGGAATAGAGGACAAGGAGGATTTCAAGGTCATCGATATGTTCTACTTATCATATATGCAAAAACACAAAATAAAAATAAAACATAAAAATAAATACTTTATTAATTTGGACATGAGCTACTAAAAACATGTTGTTCACCAAGAGTCTGGGTGAAAATAGGAATATCCTGAAGCCTTAAATCTGCCTGTAATTTTGATCTACAACCTTGGCCTATTCAGCTAGTAAATTTTGTCACCCTCTTTCTCTTGGTTCAGACCTCTTACATTGGGACACAAGAGACATGATCACCCAA
The DNA here is from genome assembly GCF_007565055.1 of Rhinopithecus roxellana. Taxonomy (NCBI): domain Eukaryota; kingdom Metazoa; phylum Chordata; class Mammalia; order Primates; family Cercopithecidae; genus Rhinopithecus; species Rhinopithecus roxellana. Next base: position 19,529,049 of record NC_044559.1, read on the forward strand.
TTTATACTGCATTATGAATTTGTTGCTCATACAAATTGGCCTCAGGGCAAGATTTATTTTGCTTCATTTAACCTAGTTTGTTTAAATTCTTAACACATTGTGTAAATCTGTATCTGCATGATAAACCCTTTAGAAGTAGAAGTGTCATGTTTAATGGTCAAAATGAATCAGTGATTTCAGTTTCTTTTACTACATGAGAAATGTTTGTGAGAAGGAAATTTTACAGTGACATTGCCATCGTTCAATCTAACTAGAAAACCTGATATACGAAAACAAAGCCCAAAAGTCTGTGTTTTATTCTCAAGTTATTCCATCAAATAAGAATGTCTATTTGCTGTAAAGCCAAGCTTTTTGAGAAATGACCAGGGAAGGAAGAACTAATTCTAAACTTTTAGAACTCCTGTGACTGCGTAATGCTAAGTTAAAATCAAATTTTCTTTGAGAGGGAGGTGGTTCCTTCATCCCCTCAAAGCAAGAAATCCTTCTCAAATGATTGTAATCTTGTCTTAAACTCAAGTATGCTAGGATGGAGTTGAATATTCAGCTCCTAAGCTGGAGTATAGACCATCTAGAATCACAGAATTCTCCAACTCATTCATTTCCAAGTACTGGTGGAGTAGTGTCTGGTCTGTGATGTGTGGCTTCAGGGATCTGCAGAAAACTGGTTTCAATAGAAGATACCCCTTTAATCTCAAAATCCTATTATTTAAGGTTTAATGCAGTATCTCCAAGAGCTTTTCCACAATTTACTTCCATCCTCCTTATCATCTTTCTTTCTTCATGCTCTAAACTTTAACTGCCTGGATTCAAATCTTAGTCTCACCCTTCATTAGTAGGATGACCTCAGGCAAGTTACTCAATCTCAGTCAGCCTCAATTCTCATCTAAAATAAAAAATTCAGAGGGGAGCAAAGTGAACATACAGTACTGCCTCAGCACATGTGAACATTTTCACATCAACTGAGTTCTGGGCAGACACATATTGAAGTCGAAAAGACAGGGAAATAATGAGACATGGCCTAATCAAGACCAAGATGCATTATTGATATGTGAATTGCATTGATACCATGGGAACAAAGTGGAAAAATGGAGGCATTGAAACACAGTATTTGCTAGTCTTTCCTAGCATAGGACAACAGTGTGTTAAAGATTTCATTAAGCATTGACTACATGTGGACATTAGTGGCTTTGTGCTAAATGTGTATATCTGTACTTCTTCAAAGATATTCTCTTTGTATAAGTCCTTCAGTTATGTATGTTCAAGTCATTTGTCCTAGATTCTGTGTAATTGTTCTCCAGACTGTACAATTAAGAGTTATTTATGATTGACGTAAATGACCTGCCTCTATTAGTGAGGAACACCATTATGTTTTAAAGTAAGAACTTTGATGAATTTTTTTTCATTAGATTTCAATTGAAAAACTAATTCTGCTCATTATTGGCTGTCTAAAATTACAAAGAAAAAAAGAATGAAATTAAAATTCCATTTAACTCTGCATAAACTCACAGTTCAGTACATTATTATCTTGATTAATAAAATTCTGACCTTCTTTCTTATTTTATGTATATGCAGGTATTTGTAGATATATCTGTGTATTTGGTTGAGTATAGATTTTTAAGCAAATACAGAATTGTGTGGATATATATTATTTTTTAAGACAGCCTTTTAAAAAGTTAATATTACTGATTAGTTTCTTATTTCAGAAGTAACAAATTATCACAAACTTGGTGGCTTAAAACAACATGAGTTTATTATGTTACAGTTATGGAGGTCAAAAGTTTGAAATGAGTCTTACAGGCTAAAATCAAGATATTGGCAGAACTACATTCTCTCTGTAGCTTCAGGGACAATCTGTTTTCTTGCCGTTTTTGAGCTTCTAGAGAACACCTGCATTCCTTGTCTGTGGTTCCTTTCTCCAATTTCAAAGCCAAGCCAGTGGTAGCATCTTTCTCTCTCTCTGTCTCTCTCTCTCTGTCTCTCTTTCTCTCTTTCTCTCCTTCTCCCTCCCTCTCTCCCTTTCTCTCGACCTCCCTCCCTCTCTCCCTGTTCCTCTCTCTCCCTGTTTCTCCTTCTTTCTCTCTCCCATTTCTGTTTCTGTTACCACACCTTCTTCTCTGATACCTGCATAATTCAAGTTTATCCTCCCATCTCAAGACCTTTACTGTAATCACATTTGCAGATTCTTTTTTTCTATGTAAAGTAACCCATTGACAGGTTCTGGAGATTAGGACATAGACATCTTTGCAAGGGGTACAGTATCCTCTCTGCCACAATTACATTGCACATCTTTGCATTATATGGAAGACTTAACACACACATTTTTGTATACAACTCTGCTAAAGAAACAATAGAAAGGGACAAATACATTTTAGTTAAAGCTATGAACCCCACATGTCTAATGGAATGGGAGAGTAGACCACAGCAATTAAGCAATTTAGAGAGTTTTAGGTAGATGGGAAAAATGCAAAATGATTAAACAGAAAGGAGAAAGTTGAAACATAAGTGCCTACTGTGGAATGATGTCAACAAAATGAAGCTTAATCATGCTCAGTATCCAGGAAAAGTCCTGGATACAGTAGTGTTTGGAAACTCTTAAAAATGTGACAAAACAAAATGAACTCCTAAAAGATTATAAGAGAAGCTATTAAACTACCAGAGATACCCTCTTTCTCTTCAGTTAGGCAAACATACCTACTCTTTCCAGGCTGGTGAGAATTTCCTGGAGAATAATAACTGGAAAGTCTTTGAAGATACATGGAAGCCCAGCACTGGAGGACAGAGTGACATAGTTCACTGACAATTAGGGATTAGCTAACACTCCGTATATAAATAAGTATGACCTCCATTCTCCTTCTTTTGTTCAATCTACAGAATACTGGTTCTGAGGCAGTAAGATGTCTCTGGTAAGAGGATTATAGAATTCTCCTCTGGAGTAAGTGATTAGTCCCCTCAAAAATATTCCACCCAATGTCATTCAGGTTTCTCCAATAAAACAGCTCCCTGATCAGCCAACAATCAGACCTACTATCAACAAATATGGATCTTCCAATCAGCTTTTCAGTGACTTACTGTATATGAATAGACACTAAATCACAGCAGATATTTGAGTGAGGAAGAAAGATACAAAACAACCAATTAAAAAGAAACATGGTCATTGGATAAATAAAAGGTAAGTTCTAAAATAAGATAATTGTTAATAATGTATTGTGTATTTCAAAATTGCTAGAAGAGATAATTTTATCCAAATGATATCTTTAATTTTATATACTTTAGTGATGAGTATTTTCATCAGAAATGGCAAGTAGTTGAGTTGATAGATACATTCATTTCCCTGAGTTGATCATTATGCAATGTATACATGTGTTGAAACATAACAGTGTACTCCATAAACAGGTATAATTATTAAGCATCATTTAAAAACAAAATGAATCTATAAATTACTTTGGGCAGTATGGCTATTTTCACGATATTGATTCTTTTGAGGATGGAATGTTTCTCCATTTGTTCGTGTCCTCTCATTTCCTTGAGCAGTGGTTTGTAGTTCTCCTTGAAGAGGTCCTTCACGTCCCTTGTAAGCTGTGTTCCTAGGTATTTTATTCTCTTTGCAGCATTTGTGAATGGAAGTTCACTCATGATTTGGCTCTGTCTATTATTGGTATATAGGAATGCTGGTGATATTTGCACATTGATTTTGTATCTTGAGACTTTGCTGAAGTTGCTTATCACCTCAAGGAGTTTTGGGGCTAAGACGATGGAATTTTATAATATATACAATCATGTCATCTGCAAACAGAGACAATTTGACCTTTTCTCTTCCTATTTGAATACACTTTATTTCTTTCTTTTGCTTGATTGCCCTAGCCAGAACTTCCAATACTATGTTGAATAGGAGTGGTGAGAGAGGGCATCCTTGTCTTGTGCCGGCTTTCAAAAGGAATGCTTCCAGCTTTTGCCCATTCAGTATGATATTGGCTATAGGTTTGTCATAGACAGCTCTTATTATTTTGAGATATGTTCCATCAATACCTAGTTTATTGAGAGTTTTTAGTATGAAGGGATGTTGAATTTGATCAAAGGCCTTTTCTGCATCTATTGAGATAATCATGTGGTTTTTGTCATTGGTTCTGTTTATATGCTGGATTATGTTTATTGATCTGCATATGTTGAACCAGCCTTGCATCCCAGGGATGGAGCCCACTTGACTGTGGTGGATAAGCTTTCTGATGTGCTGCTGGATTCATTTTGCCAGTATTATATTGAGGATTTTCGCATCTAGGTTCATCAGGAATATTTTGCATCTATGTTCGTCAGGAATCTTTTCTTGTGTCTCTGCCAGATTTTGGTATCAGGATGATGCTGGCCTCATAAAATGAATTAGGGAGGAGTCCCTCTTTTTCTACTGTTTGGAATAGTTTCCAGCTGTGAATCCATCTGGTCCTGAGTTTTGTTTTGTTTTGTTTTGTTTTTGGTTCATAGGGTATTAAGTACTGCCTCAATTTCAGAACTTATTATTGTTAATAATATTAACAATTCGACTTCTTCCTGGTTTAGTCTTGGGAGGGTGTATGTGTCTAGGAATTTATCCATTTCTTCTAGATTTTCTAGTTTATTTGTGTAGAGGTGTTTATAGTATTCTCTGATGGTAGTTTGTATTCCTTTGGGATTAGTGGAGATATCCCCTTTATCATTTTTATTGTGTCTATTTGATTCCTCTCTCTCTTCTTCTTTATTAGTCTGGCTAGCAGTCTATCTATTTTATTAATCTTTTCAAAAAACCACCTCCCAGATTCATTGATTTTTTGAAGGGTTTTTCGTGTCTCTATCTCCTTCAGTTCTGTTCTAATCTTAGTTATTTCTTGTCTTCTGCTAGCCTTTGAATTTGTTTGCTCTTGCTTCTCTAGTTCTTTTCATTGTGATATTAGGGTGTTGATTTCAGATCTTTCCCATTTCCTGCTGTGGGCATTTAGTGCCATAAATTTCCCTCTAAACTCTAAACACTGCTTTAAATGTGTCCCAGAGACTCTGGTACGTTGTGTCCTCATTCTCATTGGTTTCAAAGAACTTCTTTATTTCTGCCTTCATTTCGTTATTCACCCAATAGTCATTCAGGAGCAGATTGTTCAGTTTCCATGTAGTTGTGCAGTTTTGAGTGAGTTTCTTAATCCTGACTTCTAATTTGATTGCACTGTGGTCTGAGAGACTGTTATGATTTCCATTCTTTCGCATTTGCTGAGGAGTGTTTTACTTCAAATTATGTGGTCGATTTTAGAATAAGTGTGATGTGGTGTTGAGAAGAACATATATTCCGTTGATTTGGGGTGAAGAGTTCTGTAGATGTCTGTTAGGTCCACTTGGTCCAGAACTGAGTTCAAGCCTGAATATCTTGTCAATTTTCTGTCTCTTTGATCTGTCTAATATTGACAGTGGAGTATTAAAGTCTCCCACTATTATTGTGTGGGAATCTAATCTCTTTGTAGGTCTCTAAGAACTTGTTTTATGAATGTAGGTGCTCCTGTATTGGGTGCATATATATTTAGGATAGTTAGCTCTTCTTGTAGCATTGATCTCTTTACCATTATGTAATGGCCTTCTTTGTCTTTTTTCATCTTTGTTGGTTTAAAGTCTGTTTTAACAGAGATGAAGATTGAATGCAACCCCTGTTTTATTTTGTTTTTTTCTTTCCATTTGCTTTGTGAATATTCCTCCATCCCTTAATTTTGAGTCTATGTGTTCCTTTGCACATGAGATGGGTTTCCTGAATATAGCACACTGATGGGTCTTGACTCTTTATCCAATTTGCCAGTCTGTGTCTTTTAATTGGAACATTTAACCCATTTACATTTAAGGTTAATATTGTTTTTTTTTTTTTTTTTGAAAAAAACAAATGAACATTTATTAAAGACTTACTATTTGTCAGGCACTCTTCTAAGCATCCATATATATTAAGTTACTCAAGGTGTTTAATCCTCACAACAAATCTCTCTGATCCCATTTTACCTGTGAGGGAATTGATACATTCAGTTACACAACTAGTTTGTAAAGGAACCAACACTCAACAGTTGTCCAGGTCCGATGCCCAGGCTTTTGGTCGGTATACCGTGTTTCCCTAGATTTTGCCAGGAAAAATTATGTGTCTAATAAGGAAGCCAGATACCCTGTGAGCATATCAGAGTTCCTGACTTTTACTGACACTTTGAGTGAGGGGTGCTGTGCTGCATCTTTCATTAGCTCCTCCAGATCCACTTTATCCTGTCTGATACTTCAACAGGCTCCCCTGCCATCCTGAGATCAAGAGGCAAGAAAAGAAGGGTAAGATATTCTCCTCCACCACCTTTACGCCCCCCTCGCCATGTCCCTGGAGGTCAGCTACTCCTCTCTACTGAAGGTCTCAGGTGCTGTCAGGTTTCAATGACCACTTCTTTGTGCCTTCATGCCTGGGGTGTTAATGACTGTATGGTTCTCAATCCCTGAGGTTCTACCACTCCTGTTGCTCCTCTTACATATGGCCCCCTCCTTTGTGAAGAATTCCCTTTATTAAGCCATTTTCATCAGGTTCCCGCAAGAACCCAGAGAGACACAGGCACCTTTTGATGGATGGAGTGCCAGCAGCCCACTTCTCTTTGTATTTATAAGGTTAATATTGTTATGTGTGAATTTAATCCTGTCATCAGGATAATAGCTGGTTATTTTGCACAATAGTTGATGCAGTTTCTTCATAGTGTCATTGGTCTTTATACTTTGGTGGGGTTTTTCAGTGGCTGGTACTGGTTTTTCCTTTCCATATTTAGTGCTTCCTTCAGGAACTCTTGTAAGGCAGGTCTGGTGGTGACAAAATCTCTCACCATTTGCTTGTATGTAAAGGATTTTGTTTCTCCTTTGTTTTTGAAGCTTAGTTTGGCTGGACATGAAATTCTGGGTTGAAAATTCTTTTCTTTAAGAATGTTAAATATTGGCCCTGACTCTCTTCTGGTTGTAGGGTTTCTGCAGAGAGATCCACTGTTAGTCTGATGGGCTTCCCTTTGTAGGTAACCTGACCTTTCTTTCTGGCTACCCTTAACATTTTCTCCTTCATTGAAACCTTGGTGAATCTGACAATTATGTGTCTTGGGGTTGCTCCTCTCGAGGAGTATCTTAGTGGTGTTTCTGTGTTTCCCGAATTTGAATGTTAGCCTGTCTTGCTAGGTTGGGGAAGTTCTCCTGGATGATATCCCAAAGTTTCAGCTTGGTTCCATTCTCCCCATCACTTTCAGGGACCCCAATCCATCGTAGGTTTGGTTTTCTCACATAGCCCCGTATTTCTTGGAGGCTTTGTTTGTGCCTTTGTATTCTTTTTTCTCTAATCTTATCTTCACACCTTATTTCAGTAATTTGATCTTCAATCTCTCTTATCATTTCTTCTGCTTGATTGATTTGGCTATTCATACTTGTGTATGCTTCATGAAGTTCTCGTGCTGTGCTTTTCAACTCCATCAGGTCACTTATGTTCTTCTCTAAACCGAGTATTCTAATTAGTAGTTCTTACAACCTTTTATCAAGGCTCTTAGCTTCCCTACATTAGGTTAGAATGTGCATCTTTAGCTCAGAGGAGTTTGTTATTACCCACCTTCTGAAGCCTACTTCTGTCAATTCATCAAACTCATTCTCCATCCAGTTTTGTGTCCTTGCTGGAGAGGAGTTGCAATCACTTGGAGAAGAGGCATTCTGGTTTTTGGAATTTTCAGCATTTTTGTGCTGGTTTTTCCTCTTCTTTGTGGATTTATCTACCTTTGATCTGTGAGGCTGCTGACCTTCAGATGGGGTTTTTGTGTGGGGGTGTCCTTTTTGTTGATGTTGACGTTATTGCTTTCTGTTTGTTAGTTTTTCTTCTAACATTCAGGCCCCTCTTCTGCAGGTCTGCTGCAGTTTGCTGGAGGTCCATTCCAGACCCTGTTTGCCTGGGTATCACCAGTGGAGCCTGCAGAACAGCAAAAATTGCTGCCTGCTCCTTCCTCTGGAAGCTTTGTCCCAGAACATCAATGGCCTGATGCCAGCTGGAGCTCTCCTGTGTGAGGTGTCTGTCGACCCCTGCTGGGATGTCTCTCCCAGTCAGGAGGCACGGGGGTCAGGGACCAACTTAAGGATGCAGTCTGTCCCTTAGCAGAGCTCGAGCTCTGTACTGGGAGAATCCTCCTTGTCAGTATCCACTGCTCTCTTCAGAGCCAGCAGGCAGGAATGTTTAAGACCATGGAAGCTACGCCCATATCCAACCCTTCCCCCAGGTGCTGTGTCCCAGGGAGATGGGAGTTTTATCTATCAGCCCCTGACTGAGGCTGCTGCCTTTCTTTCAGAGATGCCCTGCCCAGTGAGGAGGCATCTAGAGAGGCAGTCTGGCCACAGTTGCTTTGCCATGCTGTGGTGAGTTCTGCCCAGTCCAAACTTCCAGACCTCCTTAGCACTGTCATGGGAAAATGACCTATTCAAGCCTCGGTAATGACGGATGCCCCTTCCCCACCAAGCTCAATCATATCAGGTCAACTTCAGACTGCTATGCTGGCAGTGAGAATTTCAAGTCAGTAGTTCTTAGCTTTCTGGGCTCCATGGGAGTGGGCCCTGCTGAGCGAGACCACTTGGCTCCCTGGCTTCAGCCCCCTTTCCAGGGAAGTGAATGGTTCTGTTTCACTGGGGCTCCAGGCTGTTCTATCAAGCTACCATTGGATTTCTTCACAGAATTAGAAAAAACTACTTTAAATTCCATATGAAACCAAAAAAGAGCCCTATAGCCAAGACAATCCTAAGCAAAAAGAACAAAGCTGGAGGCATCACACTACCTGACTTCAAATTATACTACAAGGCTACAGTAACCAAAACAGCATGGTACTGGTACCAAGACAGATATATAGACCATTGGAACAGAACAGAGGCCTCAGAAATAACATCACACATCTACAATCATCTGATCTTTAACAAACCTGACAAAAACAAGCAATGGGGAAAAGATTCCCTAATATTGCTGGGAAAATGGGCTAGCCATATGCAGAAAACAGAAACTGGACCCCTTCCTTACACCATATAGAAAAATTAACACAAGATGGATTAAAGACTTAAGTGTAAAACCTAAAACCATAAAAACCATAGAAGGAAACCTAGGGAATACCTTTCAGGACATAGACATGGGCAAATGACTAAAACACCAAAAGCAATTGCAACAGCCAAAATTGACAATGGGATCTAATTGAATTAAAGATCTTCTGCACAGCAAAAGAAACTATCATCAGAGTAAACAGTAACCAACAGAATGGGAAAAAATTTTTGCCATTTATCCATCTGAGAAAGGTCTAATACACAGAATCTACAAGGAACTTAAACAAATGTACTTAAAAAAAATAAAAACAACCCCATCAAAAAGTGGGTAAAGTATATGAACAGACACTTCTTAAAAGAAGACATTTATGTGGCCAACAAACATATGAAAAAAAGCTCATCATTACTGGTCATTAGAGAAATGCAGATCAAAACCACAATGATATACCATCTCACACCAGTTAGAATGGCGATCATTAAAAAAAATATTCAGGCTGGGCGTCATGGTTTATGCCTGTGGTCCCAGCACTTTGGGAGGCCGAGGTGGGCAGATCATGAGGTCAGGAGATTGAGACCATCCTAGCCAAGGTGATGAAGCCTCATCTCTACTAGAAATGCAAAAATTGGCTGCACATGGTGGCACATACCTGTGGTCCTGGCTGTTTGAGGGGCTGGGGCAGGAGAGTCGCTTGAACCTGGAAGAGAGATGTTGCGGTGAGCCAAGATCATGCCACTGCACTCTAACCTGGCGACAGACTGAGACTCCATCTCAAAAACAACAACAATAATAATAATGATAATAATAATTCAACTAGGAAGGTAGATGTTATAAGTAGGAGGGTCTTTCTTCTCTAGGGAGCATCACTCATTCTCTTCCTGAGAATGTTAGTTTTACATGGATTTTCTTTAAGCATCGCTTGGAAATGCTATAAATAATGTAGCTAAGTGTTTAAGCAATTAGGAAATAGGAATGTTTTAAATACAGAATTTTGTACTGCAAAGTATTTAGAAGTATTAAGAGATTGTAGTACACAACTTTGTTGTAAGACTCTAGTAATGTAAATTGATACTAAAGAAAACAAACACAGAAAGATCAAGTGACTTGGATCACACAGCACAACAATTAAGAAAAGGAGGAAATTAATATTCTTTGTTGAATATTTTTCATTTGAATAGTTACAAGAAAATTAAGTATTTGCATATTATATAAAAATTAATGTGTATTGACATAGTGGAAAATAACCATGTGTAAATCTGGAACAATATTTGATATACTTCTGGAACAATATTCGATATACTTACTAATAAATGAAAATTGAAAGCTAAAAAAAAAAAGTCAGGAAATGACAGATACTGGTGAGGATGTAGAGAAATAGGAGCACTTTTACACTGTTGGTGGGAGTGTAAATTAGTTCAACCATTGTGAGAGACAGAGTGGTGATTCTTCAAGGATCTAGAACCAGAAATATCATTTGACCCAGCAATCTCATTACTGGGCATATACCCAAAGGATTATAAACCATTCTACTATAAAGATACATGCACACATATGTTTTTTGCAGCACTATTTACAGTAGCAAAGACTTGGAATCAACGCAAATGCCCATCAATGATAGACTGGATAAAGAAAATGTGGAACATATACACCATGGAATACTATGTAGTCATAAAAAAGGATGAGTTCATGTCCTTTGCAGGGGCATGGGTGAAGCTAGAAACCATCATTCTTAGCAAACTAACACAGGAACAGAAAACCAAACACCACATGTTCTCACTCATAAGTGGGAGTTGTATAACGAGAACACATGGACACAGGGAGGGGAACATCATACACTGTGGCCTGTTGGGGGTTTGGGGGCAAGGAGAGAGAGAACATTAGGACAAATATCTAATGCATGTGGGGCTTAAAACCTAGATGGTTGGTTGATAGGTGCAGCAAACCACCATGGCACATGTATACCTATGTAACAAATCTGCACATTCTGCACATGTATTACTTAAAGTAAAAAGAAAAGAAAGAAAAACAATGAAGTAAATATAAAATCTTTAAAAATAAGATAACTAACATAAGTAAAAGAAACCAGACTTTATATAAAAAAGACAAACAGGAAATAATAATACTATGAACACTACAAACAGGATAGCAGAAATTTAAAAATCAACAGAAGGATTGGAAGATAACTCTGGAGAAACACTACTTAAAATGGAATGATTGGCAGTCTATTAGTTTCCTTGTGCTCCTGCAACAAATTTCCCCAAAGTTGGTGACTGAAAGCAACAGAAATTTTTTTTTCCCTCACACTTCTAAAGACTAAAATTCTGCAGTCATGCTGTTGACAAGGTCCCACTCCCACTGAAGCTCTGGAGGCAAATTCATCCTTACTTCTTGTAGATTCTTGTGGCTCTGGGAATTCCATTGCTTGTGATCGCACCATTTCAGTCTCTGCCTCCATCTTCACAGGGCCTTCTCTTTTCTCTGTATGTCTATGTCTCTCCTTTGCATGTCTTTTTTTTTTTTTTTCCGAGATAGAGATTTACTCTGTTGCCCAGGCCGGAGTACAGTGACATGATCTCAGCCAGCTCACTGCAACCTCCGCCTCCTGGGTTCAAGCTATTCTCCTGACGCAGCCTCCTGAGTAACTGGGATTATAAGTGGACACACCTGGCTAATGTTTTGTAATTTAGTAGAGACCGGGTTTCACCATGTTGGCCAGGCTAGTCTTGAATTCCTGACCTCAAGTGATCCACCCACCTCAGCCTCCCAAAGTGCTGGGATTACAGGTGTTAGCAGCTACACCCGGCCTTGCATGTCTCTTAATAGGATATTTGTCACTGAATTTATGACTTACCTGGATAATCCAAGATAATCTCATCTTGAAATCTTGCACTTAATTGCATCTGTGAAGAGCCTTTTATCAAATATGGTCATACTTCTAGGTTTTGAGGGTTATGATATGGACATACCTTTGTAAAGGCCACCATTAAACCCACCACAGGGAGAAACAGGGTACAGTAGAAAAGGATACAAGAAAATAAAATTAGGAGATCAATTTAGGAGGCTTAACATCTGGGTAAAAGAAATTCCAGGAAAACAGGAAATAGAAAGTAAGAAATTGTCAAATGTTACATAAAAATTCTCAGAACTAATGGGCATGAGTTTTCAAATGAAAAATGATACTTCCAGTTTTAGTTTTAACATGTAAAGAATTTAGAAGTCATTGTTCCCATGCTAACATCAAGAAAAAAGCTGCATAAATTAAAATTAATGATTTTTTTTTTGGGGGGGGGTCCATCAGACACCTAAGTTTGCAGGGTGAGCTGCCTCCTAAAACTCTGGAGAAGCAGGCAAATCAAAAAGTCACAAATAGGATCTGTTCACCTGGAGCAGAAGCTACTGGAAGCATTAATTGGTGGACACAAGGAATGGCAATTCTGATGAATTGCTGAAGTCTGAACATAGACCAGACTGAGTCAGAAACTCCTGGGAGCCTCAGTCTTAGGAAAAGCATCCACACTTTCATGGTCTTTACCTTTAACAACCTCACTAGATTCCTAAGAATGATGATCTCATAAAGATACCCTACTGGCTTAATAGGGAAAGATAAATACTTATATACCAAAAACCAAGGGAAATTTATTACATATATGCAAAGATGGTTTTTCATTAGAAACCCAATGAAATACATCAAAGGAACAGATTAAGGAAGAAAAATTATGTGATTATATCAATTGATGCAGAAAAAGCATTTTTAAAAGTCCTAAAAATACTCATTCATTAAAAAAAATAAATAAATAAAACTCAGCAAACTTGGAAGATGAGAGATTTCCTCTACTTGGTTAAGAACATCTATATACAATCTGCATTTTATATTATATTCAGTGAGAAGACTCTGGACACTGTCTTTCTAAGATTGGTAACTAGGAAAGGATGTTCTCTCTCACTCTTCTATTCAATATCATAGTAGAAGTCCTAGACAGTGTAATAAGAAAAGAAAATAAAGGCATAAATACTGGGAAGAAATAAAACTGTCTCTTTTCTTAATTGTAAAAACAAATCCCAAATAACTGACCAAAAACATCTGGAACTAATAAGTATGGCAAGGTCATAGGACACAAGACTAGAACACAAAATCTAAATACTAGTAATGTAAAAGTAGAACTTTAAATTTAAAAAGCTAGAGCATTTTTAATAGCACCAAATCCATAAAGCATTTACGTGTATTATGTGAGTAGAATATAGGTATAACTCTAACAAAAATTTATATGTAAAAATCTACAAAACTTTAATAAAACATTTACATAAATGAGAGATATTCCACATTTATAGATTATAAGACTCAATATTTTAAGATATCAATTTTTCCTATTTTGATCTATGTGTGGAACATGATCTCGGTCAAAATCTCAGCAAGGATATCAACAAACTAATTCTGAAGTTTTTAAAAAAAGGCAAAATTCTAGAATAGCCAACACAATGCTGAAGAAAAAAATGTTAGAGGATTCAATACTACCTGATTTATTACATACTATTATATAGTAATGCAGACAGTGTGATGTTGGCAAAAGAATAGACACATATATAAGTGGAACAGTGTAAGGATCCAGAAATGGACCCACACAATGTTGTCAGCAACTCTTTGACAAAGGAGCAAAGAACAAAGTCAATTCGATGGAGAAGGGATAGTTTTTTTCAACAGTTGGAAGAATCCATATGCAAACAAAGAAGAAATGGAACCTGGAGACAGACTCTCTAGCTTACACAAAAATTAACTAAAAATGAATCATAGACCTAAATGTAAAATGCAAAACTATAAAACTTAAAAAAAAATAGGAGAAAATCACCTACAGCTTCGGTTTGGAGAAAAGCTGTTAAATATAATACCAACAATGCAATTCATGAAAAACTTGATACATTTAACTTTATTAAAATAAAAACATAGTAAAGAGGATGAAAATGCAAACTGTAGATGGGTAGAAATATTTGCAAAATATATATCTGATAAAGGACTTATATTAAAATTTATGTATAAAACTGAACAAGAAGAAAATAACCACCCAATTGAAAATGGGCATAAGATCTGAGCGAAAACTCACCAGAGAAGATTTACAGACCAGATATTCATATGAAAATATACTCAACATTATTTGTCATTAGGAAATTGTAAATTAAAATAACAGTGAGGTATTACAAAACATCTGTTAGAATGGCTAAAATCCAACATCACCAAATGCGGTAGAGCAACAGGAATTCATTCACTGCTGATGAGAATGCAACTGGTGTAGCCACTGTGGAAGGCATCTGTCAATGTCTTATAAATCTAAATGAAATATTTCCATATAATCTATAATTTTGCTCATATGTTTACCTACATTATTTGAAACCTTACGTACACGTAGAAACATGCTTGTGCATGTTTATTTTAGCTGTATGCACAATGGCCAAAATCTGGAAGCAACCAAGGCGTCCTCAAGAGGAAAATGAATATATAAAATATGGCACATCCACACAACGAAAAATAATTTAATAATTTTAAAAAATGAGCTCTCAGCCATGAAGAGACATAGATGAATCATAAATACATATTGCCAAGTTAAGGAAGCTAGCATGAAAAGGCTTACATACCACATGATTTCAATTGCTTGATATTCTGGAAAAGGCATAGAGATGGGGGATGGGAGGGAGGGTCGAGTAGCTGCAGCACAAGAGAATCTTTAACTTAGTGAAACTACTATGTATGAAACCAAAATGGTGCATATGAGTTATTTTGCATTTGTCAAACTGTATATGTCAAACTGTACAACACAAATAGTGAATCTTAATATATATACATTAAAAACATATATATTTGGAGATCAAGGAATCCCAGAATGGAAGGAAGAATGTGATAAAAGAATCTAATGTGATTACATATATATCAAACAACCTCACTAGGGTGGATAGGGCTATAAGCTACTGGCTTAAGTACTTCAGAAATATTTGGATTCTGGACGACAAAGGGTGCGGTGGCTCATTCCTGTAATCCCAGCACTTTGGGAGGCGAGGCAGGTGGATCACGAGGTCAAGAGATTGAGACCATCCTGGCCAACATGGTGAAACCCCATCTCTATTAAAAAAATACAAAAAATTAGCTGGGTGTGGTGGTGTACACCTGTAGTCTCAGCTACTTGGGTGGCTAAGACACGAAAATTGCTTGAACTCAGGAGGCAGAGGTTGCAGTGAGCTGAGATAGTGTCACTGCACTCCAGCCTGGAGACAGAGCAAGGCTCCGTCTCAAAAAAAAAAAAAAAAAAAAAAAAAAAAAGAGAGAGAGAAAAAAGAAAGGAAAAGGTAAAAGAAACTGTATGTAAGTACTGTACTCTCATTGATAAAGTCCTCCCCCTCCCCGGAGACACAGGTTAATAATTCTGAAATCACTATACACAGGTATTGGAATTAACCATTTCATAAATAAATGATAGATGATAGGAGCCAGGTTTCTCACTTTTGAAATGGAAACTTACAGATAAGCAAGAGCAAGGGAGTCAAATGATCATTGTAGTAATGGTAATGGCTTAGGGTTAGAAACATCAACATCATTATAAACTCATGTATAGTTAAATATAAGTATCAATAGTGAGATAAGTGTGTGTGTGCATGTGCACACATGTGTATATGCAGGTTTAGAACCCACACATCTATCTTCATGCTCTGTTAGCTGAGAGTGCCTGGAAACAACCTCACACTAGTACAACAAGCATATCTAGTGCCCAGATCTTGGTTTCTAATAGCGTTCATTAGAAAGAAGAACAAGGGCTCTTTGAAAAAAATGGGTTATTCTAGGTCTGGTGCCAGAAATATATAAAATGTGCCTGGACCATCATAGTGCCAGAAAGTAAGGAAGTGCTCAAACACACACACATGCACGTGTACACTCACGATGATAGGGGTATGTTAAAGGGAGATAGAAGACAACTGAAAGAGACCCAGTGGCCAAACATTTTGAGCATCAAGAGAAAAAGAATATTGAGTTATAACCCCAATAATAAAATAAATATCAATTTTTTCATATTTTCATATAAATGATTGAATACATATGTAAATATGGGAGAGTAGATAAATATTTCATACAGAAGAGTTTAAATAATTTATATAAATACTCATCCTTAAGGAATTTGAACATAACTTTTCAGTTCTTTTTTTTTTTTTTTTTTTTTTTTTTTTTTTTTTTTTTTTTGAGACGGAGTCTCGCTCTGTCGCCCAGGCTGGAGTGCAGTGGCCAGATCTCAGCTCACTGCAAACTCCGCCTCCCGGGTTTACGCCATTCTCCTGCCTCAGCCTCCCGAGTAGCTGGGACTACAGGCGCCCGCCACCTCGCCCGGCTAGTTTTTTGTATTTTTTTAGTAGAGACGGGGTTTCACCGTGTTAGCCAGGATGGTCTCGATCTCCTGACCTCGTGATCCGCCCGCCTCGGCCTCCCAAAGTGCTGGGATTACAGGCTTGAGCCACCGCGCCCGGCCCTCAGTTCTTAAATATGAGCTGGGCGTAGTGGCTTTATTCCAAAGAGTACAGAATGGAAAATGAGAAAAAAAAAATCAAAAAGCTGTACAGTGAAGAAACCTGACAAATACTATACCAAGCCATGTGATCACAGTTAACATCAACAATGATGAGACATGCTGCTAACATGAACCCTCAATATGATATGATAAAAATAGTATTTTATGTCTGTCTTCTTCCCCAAAACAAGAATAGCACCAGAAGGATCCCCACTTAGGATCAGTCAACAAAATATCTAACCAGCACTCTTCTCAAAATTGTCCATCACAAAAAACAAGAAATGGCTGAGAAATTATCACAGCTGAAAGAACTTTAAGATATGAGTAGGTGTAATGTGAATTACATTAATGTGACTAGGTGAATGCAATCCTATCACAGAAAAAGGACTTTAGGGAAAAACTGAGAAAATCTGAAGAAAAAGCATGAACTTTAGTTAATAATAATGTATCAATATTATTGTATTAATTGATACAAACATACCATACTATTATATAATAATAATAGGGGCAACCGGCTGTAGAATGTCCAAGGGACTTCTGTACTACTTCATAATATTTCTGTAAATTTTACCTGGCATAAAATAAAAATTTTATTAAAAGAAAGAAAGATGCCATAAAGTAAATGTTCAACATGATGAGTGAAAAATACAGTAAAGCACATCTTTACACAACTTATAACACTGGGAAATTTCATCATACTCTTCAACAACAATACTGAAAGTGTATGAAAATGGAACAATGTTTTTTGACTTTCATTATGCTCTTTTCTATTAGAGAGTGTAAAAATAGCAGGGTAGTGCCCTGATTCATTTAGATCTCATAACTTACAGGGGAATTGATAATCTAATCCATCTTTATCTGATACCTAAACAAGTGTTTCCAAAAGCATGTTCTGCAAAGCAAATCACGTGTCAGGAGGTATTTTCTAAAGAAAAGACTCCATCGTCAAATTAATTTGTAAAATGATGAGTAAAACAATGGTAAACTTTTGCTTTGTCTTCCTGCTTTGTGAAGCTCCAAAGGGAAAATCGGTGTAGTATTTCCCAGACATAGGTGATAAAGGAGCCAGCTTTTCACAAAGCATCTGGAGGGCAGATCCTAGCATTTTGGGACATTCTGCTCTAATATTCTAAACAGTAAATATTAGGTACCAGAAATATATGTTTCTAAATATTATTTCTAGAGTAACTGAAAAATCTCAGTAATAATTCAAGAAAGGCCAGGAATTCTAAGTATTAGTTAAGACTTAAAGAGGAGCAAAACATTTCAATATTGGAGGTGGGCATAGGAAGGAAGAAGGAAAAGAAGGGGGAGAAGGAGGAGGAGACCTCTAAAGGGGTCACTTCAGGTCAGACATTCTTTTACCTGACCCTCTACAAGCCTTGTTTCATACCTTGCTTGGAGTTTTTTTGTTTTGTTTTGTTTTGTTTTTTTTTTTTTCCTTCCTTCCTTCCTTCCTTCCTTCCTTCCTTCCTTCCTTCCTTCCTTCCTTCCTTCCTTCCTTCCTCCCTCCCTCCCTCCCTCCCTCCCTCCCTCCCTCCCTCCCTCCTTTCTTCCTTTCCTTTCCTTTTCTTTCTTTTTTTCTTTTTTCTATGAGAGATAGGGTTTATCTCTGTTGCCCTGGCTGAACTGGCACAGTCATAGCTCACCACAGCCTCACATTCCTGACTTGGCTCAAGCAATCCCCTCACCTCAGCCTCTGGATTAGCCAGGAATATAGGCAGGCCACCATGCCCCACTTTTTTTTTTTTTTTTTTGGTAGAGATGGGGGTCTCACTATGCTGCCCAGGCTGGTCTTGAACTCCTGAACTCAAGTAGTTTTTACTCTTTCTAGAGCAACCTAACCTGCAATGAACTGAAGCTGAAGAGATGAAATGTGATCTCAGAGTGCTACTGGAATTTCACTGTAGCATATTCATTTCCATTTGCATTTGAGGAATCTTTGTCAGGAAGCCATTATTCTTCTGTCAAAATATTGCAACCTAATTTTGATCAGCCATTTCTGCACAACAGGGAAACAGAAATGAAGTTAAAAGCTTAATTAGGGTCAGGGACTCCCTAGCCTCTGTGCTCACTATGGTCTTAAATATAGGCTGACGTGCTGTGTATTATTACTTACTCCTGGTTGGTCATGTTGATGCAGTTCAGAATTCTGGATCTAGTTTGACTTTCATTTGCATTTAATTTTTTTGCCTTTAAATATGTGAAAGGGAAATAACATTCAGTGTGCACCAGCTATATGTTTTGCCCTGTGCAAGAGATTTTTATCCACATCAATCATTTAATCAGCACAAAAAACCTGGAAGGCCATTGTAAAGGAACTTTAGTTTGGTCATCAGGAATGGTCTTAATTTGCTTATCACCATTTTCTATGTCCTGCAGGTAGAAGATTGGATAGCTTCTCTATATTAATGTGCTATAAGATTTTATCACTTTTGCTTTGAATGTGTTCTAGCAGGGTAAAGTATCTGCAGAATGCCAATCCTGACCTTAAACTCTCAGTCCTAGACTGCTTATAAAATGTCGTCCAATATCTACTTTGGTCTTATAGCTCTTGCGAAAAGAAAATCCTCTGCCTTCAATTTCAGTATCCAAAACACATATTCTTAGAAAATCTTATTATGTCTAATCCAGGGGTTCTCAAATATGAGTCTGCCATGGAATCAACTGTGGGATTTTTTTTTTAATTGGCAAGAGACTCCAATGCAACAGATCTAGGATATGGACCAGACTTTTACACTTCTAAGACATTCCATCAGTGCTTCTGGGGCTCACTACCTAATAAAGCACTAATCTCATTATGCTTAGAACATAGGTCACATAAGTAAATTTTAGTAAAATTCCATCTATGACGCAGCACAAGTCTGGCTGACAAGCAGAATAATAGGAATAATATTACTATCTGTGGAAAAAGGAACAGAGCACCAGAACGACCCTGTGAGACCATAGAAGCAGTCGAGTTTCAAACAGTGACATGTTGTTAAACATTTGATATATCTGAAATTGAGTAGGTTTCCCAACGTGAACTGATGCAGACTTCTGGGAGCATTTTACTCAAGCCATCTCACACTGGTACTTGAAATCTGCAGTGAAAGTGGAATGGAAGGCTTTGTTTCAATCCGTTCCACTATTCCCTGACATGCACATGAATCCCCATGTAGGATAAATTAACCAGAGAGAATAGGAGCTGAATGAGTAGGACTGGCAGGCAGTCTTTTAAAATCACATACCAGATCCATATTTACACTTCCTATTTGTAACTTCCCTTATAGAAATGGACTCATGTGTGAAACAGGAGAAACGTTGGTTAAACTGTACCTTAGAGATGATGACAAGAGAAGCAAGTGATGGGTGGGCAGCACAGATGCCTACTTAGGCTCCATTACCAAACGAATAAGCATTCTTTTATGTACTGAATTTCTCTAGTAATTTGTGTTGATGATGATTTGGCAGCAAATTAAGATCAATTGATGCAAATTTCCTTTCTTACTGTTCTGAAAAGGTAGGAGAGGGGTTGAAGCAGGGAACTTCCAACTCTGTGCTCTGTTAATTTATCTTCTGAGATTTAGTAACCTTTTTGCTACCCAGATTCAGAACATGAAGCCTTTCTTTTGCTTGTGGTGTTTCTATAGTACTCTGCTATTTAATATGTGCTCTGGTATCAGCAATATTAGTACCATGAGGGAGGTTGTTGTAAATATAGAGTCCCAGACTTCATTCCAGACCTATGGAATCAGAATTTGCATTTTACCAACATCTCAGATGATTTAGGTATGAACCAAAGATGATATAGGTATAAACCATGTTATGGAGGAATTTATGGTCTGGCAAGCCATACTGATAGATAACTTCAGTACAATGAGGCTAGTGCTATGATATAAAAAACTATTCCAGGGATGTTGGAGAAGCACGAAAAAGGGGGCGGGGGCATTTGCCCCATTTGGGGATTAGTATGTGCGTTATTACAGTTTGTGGAATACTGATCTAAAAGACACAAGTGATAATGTCCTGCTACATAGACCATGAACTTGAGATTGTTACACTTAGTTAAATTACCCTGGGGCCAGGGTTTATTTCTTGTATTGAAGGCATGGTACTTTGATAATCAGCTGTTCCAGAAATGATTTGCACATGGTTTATGCTTCTCGGCCTGCAGCCCAGGATTTTTTAGCTTCAGATGCTCCTCCTGCTTTGACTCATGCTATTTCTTCAACATCCCTACATTGTCTCCATGCCCAAATGTGGTAAATGCCTCCTTTTTTTGTGCTTCTCCAACATCCCTGGAATAGTTTTTTATATCATAGCACTTGCCTCATTGCACTGAAGTTATCTATCAGTAGGGCCTTTGCCAGACCATAAATTCCTCCATAACATGTGTAAGGCACTAACAGCAACAGTATGTGAAACACTGTGGACACCAAGAGTACTCCTAATGAATACTGGTTTAAGTGAACAAATAACTTCATCAGCAGAAAAGGAGGCATAGGCTGGGTGACTGGGTGATATAATCAGACAGGTGGCTGCCAAGTGAAAATGTACATATTCAGCAGCCTTGATGAACAAGTGATATCCAGGCAAAGGGAAATAATCATGTAGGCCTACCCTGCCCTCATCTTTTTCATTAAGTTCAATTCTGAGTTTTAATCTCTAAGAATTTTCATATTATTATCAAATCTAACATTGTAAAAACCACTCCAATCTGGGCATCACTCCAGACCAGCTGAATTAAAAAGCCTTGGAGGTGGGGGCTAAGGCTTTATTGTTTTTAAACCCCTAAAGAAATGTTCATAATCCACTTTTCTATGAGGATTGTCTAAAATCATTATAGGCAGAATAGAAACTGAGACACTGAAAGCTTTAGGAAATAAGAAATAGAATTATAAGCCAGATTATTGTGACCATCTTCATCCTGGAAAAGATATGACTCAGAGGAAGGATAAGTTTTCTTTAAGTTCTATAGGAGAGGAGCTATCATGTGGAAAATGATATTTTTAGTGACTCCAGAAGGTACAATAAATATAAGTAAAGAGAAATTTAAGGGAGTTCAATTTAATTCAATACGTAGCAGCTGTAACATTTTTTCAAGATCCATATATATTTAGATGTACAAACAAACAAAAAGAAAATATAATTAATATCTTCATTGTTTTATCTTTCTGAAACTCAATCTCTGTATTGACTTCTACTTAATGTCATAACATGTGAATTTGATGTCAGAATGTATAATTTTTGTCACTTCTGGGTAAATCCAGGTGCTTCAGTGTCTTCTCAGTTATTTCAACTTCAGTTTGGTGAAATCAGCATTTTTCCCATCTCCCTTCTTTTCCTTATGTTCACAACTACATTTTGTGTGGTTTGTCCAGAATCTTGGTTTTTTGAGAGTCGGGGGAAAGACATGTATTTCACCCTCTGTTCAAGGTAGCCATTTGCTGAGAATTAACTACTTTGGTCACTGAATGGGTATGTCCAGTAAAATGTTCGTATCTCGATTTTGTGCTCAGTTTTATGATCCACAGAACTTTTTAGCTCTTGTATACACTCTTCAGGATACATCAACTCTCTCTCAGCCAGGCTTTGGCTGAACCTTTCTTAGGGACACAGGAAAATCTAGCTGTCTGTGAAATTATTTCAACACTGTGGGGCTTTTAGAGCTGCCTTTTCTGGATTGGCCTCACATTAAGTTAACGCTACTGCTTCCTTCCAGAGTTTCAGATGGAAACTTCGAAGTTTTCTTCCTCAAATATATTTGCGGATTCGTTTTTCCCAAAACACATCCAAGTGTAAAAATCATAAGGTAACACTTCAAAAGTATGATTAAATTATGGAAAGGAAGATCTTTTGTCAAGAGTATCTATCAAAAATAAAATGTACCAGATCAAAATGTATTCTATGTCCTATTACAGGAAATTTAAACAGTGTCTAAGTGACTGGTTTTACGGATACGGTTAAGGAAATCCAAGATTATTTTAGAGGGTTGGATTAAACCACTGGTTCCTAAATATAGTTATGCAGTAGAATTCCCTAGAGATGTCAAAGCTTAAATTCTAAGGTCCTCTCCATTTTTGCTTATTCAGAAATTTGGAGAAGAAAGGGTATTTATTTTTCAATATAGCCTCACTACCATAACTGGAATAGCACTGTACGGTTTTTATCCAGAGAATTTTCTCTCCCTGGTAAACATTCTGTGGCAGATCTGTTGACTTTATCTTAAGGAAAAAAACAAAGAGGGCCCAGTGAGCACTGCAGAGTCCTTGTGAGCCATGCCTGTGACCGGCTCCTGGTGTCACCCTCTTGGGTTTCCATGGCTTTAGACTCCTCTGCTTGTCTGAGTAAAATGAGTTGGTGAGTGAGGAAGATCAGGGTTACAACCCTTAAAAGAGAAGCAGGAGGTCAATCAGTGTGGTTTTGCTGATGTACTTCTGCTGAGCTCCGCTTCCAGAGAACAGCCATTCAGAAAACAACCTGGTTTTCTTTCGGATAAAAGGCAACTTTCTCTCTTCTCAAGAGAAAAGAAAAAGCATGTATCAAAACCAAATTTCCCTCACTTCTCTCAGGGAGATTTTGGATGTTCATGTTAGGCTATTTTTGAGGTATCTGCACATGCTTGACAGATAAATGTGATGTGTGTCCAGTGTGAACATATTCCTTGCCTCCTCCTAACCACAGGAACAGTTTTTCATTCAAGTGTTTTTGCATTGCAGAGGTTATCTGAGAAAGATGACAGTAGATATATTTTTATATCTTAAGTGCAGCAGTAAACCAGACCATTCATACATAATCCGGTTTATTTTGTTTAACAACAGATATTATTAAATATTTCTCTCAAGTCGGGCTAGTCAACACAATTCCTTTCTGATACTTTCACCACCAACTAAGTATGTCTTCTCCCTATTTGTTTGTCTGTTTGTTTGTTTGTTTGTTTTTAGGGTATGAGAATCTAAGGTCTATTTTTAAGCCTGGGGAAAAGGAAAATTGCAGAGAAAAGACCGAAAAAATGAAAGAAAGGCTCATAACAAACATGATGCCCTGACTAGGGGTGCCCCTGGCCAGGCCAGAGACCTCCCAGAGTCTGTGTTTTTTTTTTTTTTTTTGAGACGGAGTGTCACTCTGCCGCCCAGGCTGGAGTGCAGTGGCGCCATCTCCGCTCACTGCAAGCTCCGCCTCCCTGGTTCAAGCCACTCTCCTGCCTCAGCCTCCTGAGTAGCTGGGACTACAGGCACCCGCCACCACGCCCGGCTAATTTTTTGTTTTTTGTTTTTTGGTTTTTTTTTGTATTTTTAGTAGAGACGAGGTTTCACTGTGGTAGCCAGGATGGTCTCGATCTCCTGATAGCGTGATCCGCCCGCCTCAGCCTCCCAAAGTGCTGGGATTACAGGCATGAACCAGCTCACCCGGCCCAGAGTCTGGTTTTAATTCCTGAATTATGGAGTCTGGAGTTCTCCACCAGAGTTTCTCTTCCCTGTGACTACTCCTCCCTCTGGGGACAATGATGTTTTCTCTATGCCCTTTGAACATCCCTGAGCCCCACTCATCCCATATCAAGGGCACAGTATGGTCCATGCTTGGTAAGGATGTACATCTTTACAAGTAGGAAGTTGAGAATAGTATACAACCAGTCCAAAAAATGAAAACTGCACTTCTTTGTTTTTAGCTGCTTACATCTCCATAGAGATAAGTAGGATAGAAGGAAGTCCTGCCATTATTTCTGTTAAGTTACCACCCTTTAGTTAGAAAAGACCTTTAACAGGCTGGGCATGGTGGCTCATGTCTGTAATCCCACTACTTTGGGAGGCCAAGGCGGGCAGATCACTTGAGGTCAGGAGTTTGAGACCAGCCTGGCCAACATGGTGAAACCCTGTCTCTACCAAAAATTCAGAAATTACTCAGACATGGTGGCAGATGCGTCTGTAATCCCAGCTACTCGGGAGACTGAAGCAGTAGAATCACTGGAACCTGGGAGGCGGAGGTTGCAGTAAGCCAAGATTGTGTCGCTGTACTCCAGCCTGGGCCACAGAGCAAGACTTCGTCTCCAAAAGAAAAAGAAAAAGAGAGAAGAGAAAAAGATCTTTAACACAAGAAAAGCATGGATGATAAGAGGCAGATAAGAGAAAATCAAAATGAATTATCTTCTACTGTGAGCACCTAATCACTTCAGTCACTACAGGCCCAAATCAAGAGTTAGTTTGT
This sequence comes from Rhinopithecus roxellana, assembly GCF_007565055.1. Lineage (NCBI taxonomy): Eukaryota > Metazoa > Chordata > Mammalia > Primates > Cercopithecidae > Rhinopithecus > Rhinopithecus roxellana. Next base: position 19,553,832 of record NC_044559.1, read on the forward strand.
TGTCCCTGACAAAAGAAGGAGCTAGTTAGAAAAAAACAAAAAAGGAGAGAAAAGTGAAAGGAAAATAAAGATCAGAAAATGGCTAAAACAAAACCAAAGGAATCTATTCCAATTTTATGAACAATAAGGGAGAAACAAATAAATTTCCCAATAGTTTTGTTGTTTTTAATTTTCTTTGACCTTCTCATGTTTAAATTATGCAATACTGCTTGGTTTCCTTTTAGACCCAGAAAGGAAATGCTTTGTAATAGGACCAAAAATTTAAGTAATTTGGTCCAGGCAATACAATTAAGTGAGTGGATGGGTGGGTCAAGATTCAAACTCCAGTTTCAGCCTCAAAGTCCTCTTGTGCAAACTGGACAATTGTACTTATGTGATAGAATCATAGTGAGGATTAAATCTGATTACATACGGAAATTGTGTAGAGCAGACTTTATGATAGAGTAAGTCTTCAAAAGTTGATGCTTAACCATGATGATGATGATTATTATTATTATTAACTAGCAGCTCAGAAGACTGTTAGCTCATCAAACAGGTACTAACTTTCTTTTCATTTTTTTTTTTTGGAAAGAACTCAGAAGCAAAGATGAGGTTCCTATTAACAATGATAATAATAATAATATCAGAAAGAATAAGTTGGTTTAGGCTGCAGTAACAAAGAAAGCTCAAATCACAGTGGGTTAAAACAAAGACGCACTTCTTGAGAGTCATCTGGGAGCACTGTTCCACATCATTCTGTTCTGATTCTAGGTTGATGAAACATCCCCTTCTTTCAATGATGTGCTGATCATTGTGGCAGAGGATGAAAGACAGCAGGATTAAGCACACCCATGCCCTTAAAGATTCTACCTAGAAATAACAGGGCAATTCCACCTCTATTTCATTCACTGAAATAGTCACCTGAGTGGGGAATTACAGTCCTCTGTGTGTCCAGATAGAAAGAGAACTAGAGTACCAGTGACAGCCCTACAGCAGCAGTCATACTGTCTGTATATTGAAGACCGACAAGACAGGAATTATGATGTGATTTTTATACATTATCTCATCCTCATGATGCTTTTCAATGAGGGCTGCTTTCATCCACAATTTAAAGATAAGGAAGCTGAAGTCCAGAGCATTTGGAAGAGTAACCCCAGTGCAAGGAACTAATAAATGACAGAGCCAAGATCTGAATTCAGATATTCTGCTATAGACAATACTGCCTCCCTTATCTACACATGGACTTGGGGATGGTTTAATCTGGATGCCTTCCTTGTTTGAGAGGTACTGTAGAAAAGAGGACACATTTTGAATATGGTGCCATAGCTTTAGTACCAAAGTGTAAACAAAAGTGCTCAGCAGTAATTGTTTGTTTGTTTTAAAAAAAAAGGCCTCTGAATTATAATTCTGCTTCACCTTAATCTTCAATGTCATCATCATTCTCTTATATTAAAAAGAATGTCAAGTTCTTGACAGAACAGAGCTGCCATGCACAATTTGGAAATTATAATGATTCACCTAATAGGAGCTGCTAAGGTGAGCTAGCAAATGTATTAACATCTTTATACATTAGCTCGGTTGCTCTTCCCAGCAACTGTTTGAGAAAGATATTATTATCTCCACTTTCATATAAGGAAACTGTGGCTGAGAGACATTTTGTACTTTGCCAACATACCACAGTCTGCTTAGTTTTGGCTGTGCCATCTTTAAATCCTATAGCCTGTGCTTTTACCCACCACATATTCTTACTTCCTTAGCCTCTGAACACTGTGAACATGTGCTTTTGAGATGTTTATCTTGGATACTCAATCCTAGTCTCTCTGTGTACATTTCTTTATCTCCAAGACATACTATGCTTTTTCCTTACCTGTTTGTGCTGCCCAAATAGGCTTTCTGAAAATTTTCCAGTTTTAGACACCCACATCTCACTGAACATTTAAAAGGCGTGTCAAAAAAAATGAGAGTACATCAAACTTAAAAGCTTTTGCACTCCAAAGAAAACACTCAACAAAATAAAAAGAACAACCTTCAGATTGGGAAAAAATATTTGTAAACTATACATCTGATGAGGGGTTAATATCCAAAATTTATAAAGAGTGCATGCAACTCAATAGTAAGAAAACATATAACCCAATTTTAAAAATGGGCAAAGGACCTGAATAAACATTACTTTAAAGAAGATATAAAAATGGTCAATAGGTGTGTGTGTGTGTATATATATATATATATATATATTAGGTGTGTGTGTGTGTATATATATATATATGCTCAAAATTACTAATCATTAGGGAAATGCACCTCAAAACCACTGTGAAATATCATCACATATCCATTATGATGGCTATTACCAAAAAAGACAAGAAAGAGCAAGTGTTGGTGAGGCTGTGGAGGAAAGGAAACATTTGTGCCCTGTTCGTGGGAATGTAGTTTGGTGTAACCATTGTGAAAAATAGTATAGAGGTTCCTAAGGAAGTTAAAAATTAAATTCCCATGTGACTCAACAATCCCTCTCTTGAGTATATGACAAAGGAAATACAATCATCACCTTGTAAAAATACGTGTACTCTAATGTTTAATGCAGCGTAATTCGCAATAGGCAAGGCAGGGAAACAATCTAAGTGTCCATTGATGGAAAAATGGATAAAGAATGTGATATAGATAGATAGATAGATAGATAGATAGATAGATAGATAGATAGATAGATAGATAAATAGATAGACAGCTAGATATAGACATAGATATAGATATAGATGTAATGGAATATTATTTAGCCTTTTAAAAAGCTGGACATCATGCCATTTGCACACATGGATGAACGTGGAAGACATTATGCTAAGTAAAATAAGCAAGATGCAGAAAGAAACATATTGCATGAGGACTATAGTTCGTAAAGGCATACCTCATTTTACAGCATTTCACAGATATTGCCTTTTTTTGCAAGTGGGATATTTGTTGCAACTCTGCATCATGTGAGTCTATTGGCACCATTTTTTCAACAGCGTGTGGTCACTTTGTTCTCTCTGTCTCAGTTTGGTAATTCTCATAATAATTCAAACAATTTTATTATTTGTATATCTGTTATGATGATCTGCGATCAGTGATCTTTGATGTTACAGATTGTTTTGGGGCACAGAATACCTTGCCCACGTATGACAGCAAATGTAATTGGTAAATGTTGTGTATGTTCTGACTTCTCTACCAACTGGCTGTTCCCTCATTTCTCTCCCTCTCCTGGGACTTCCCTATATCTTGAGATACAACAGTATTGAAATTAGGCCAGTTTACACATTACAATGACCTCTAAGTGTTCAAGTGAAAGGAGAGAATCACATGCCTCTCACTTTAAGTCAAAAACTAGAAATCATTAAGCTTAGTGAAGAAGGCATGTTGAAAGCTGAGACAGGCTAAAACTCTAGGCCTCTTATGCCACACAGTTAGCCAAGTCGTGAATGCAAAGAAGAAGTTCTTGGAGAAAATTAAGTTCTTGCAGTGAACGCACATAAGAGAGTGGAACAATCTCATTGCTGATATGGAGAAAGTTTCAGTGCTCTGAACAGAAGATCAAACCAGTCACAACATCTTCTTTCATGAGAGTCTGCTGTTGATGATTTCTTTTACTTTTTGTATGTTTTATTTTGTATGTTTGAAAAGTCTTTATTGTATCAGGATTTTAAAAACCTATTTTCCTTTTTTAACTTTTATTTTAAGTTCAGTGGTACACGTGCAAATTTGTTATATAGGTAAACTTGTGTCTTGGGGGGGAGCATTTGTTGTACAGATTATTTCATTACCCAGGTATTAAGCCTTAGTACCCATTATTTTTTACTGATCCTCTTCCTCCTTACAACCTCTACTCTCTAGTTGGCACAACATTTTCTTAAGCCAGAACATAATCCAGAGCAAGGCTCTAACTCTTTTCAGTTCTATGAAGGCTGAGAGAAGTGAGGAAAATGCAGAAGAAAAGTGTAAAGTTAGCAGAGGTTGGTTCATAATGGCTAAGGAAAGAAGCCATCTCTACAACATAAAAGTGCAAACTGAAAGAGCATATGCTCAAGTAGAAGCTACAGCAAGTTATCCGGAAGATCCAGCTAATGTAATCAATTCAGGTGGCTACACTAAACAACAGATTTTCAATGGAGACTAAATAGCTATATACTGAAGAAAGATGCCATCTAGGACTTTCAGAGCTAAAGAGGAGAAGTCAATGCCTGGCTTCAAAGTTTCAAGGGACAGACTAACTCTTTTTGTAGGGACTAATGCAGCTGGTGACTTTAAGTTGATGCCAGTGCTCATTTACCACTCCAAAAATGCTAGGGCCCCAAAGAATTATGCTAAATCTACTTTGCCTATACTCTATAAATGTGACAACATAGCCTGGATGACAGCACATCTGTTTGCAGCATGGTTTTGTGAATATTTTAAGCATACTTTTGAGACCTACTGCTCAGAGAGAAAAAAAGATGCTTTCAAAATATTATTGCTCATTGACAGTACACCTAGTAACCCAAGAGCTCTAATAGAGATCTACAAGGAAATTTATGTTGTTTTCATGCCTTCTAACACAACATCCCTCCTGTAGCCCAGGGATCAAGGAGTAGTTTCAACTTTCGAGTCTTATTTAAGAAATACATTTCATAAGGCTGTGGCTGCAATAGGTAGTGATTCCTCTGATGGATCTTGTCAAAATAATTTGAAAACTTGCTGCAAAGGATTCACTATTCTAGATGCTATTAAGAACATCCATGACTTATGAACAGAGGTCAAAATATCGACATTAATAGGAGTTTGATATAAGTTAATTCCAATCCTTGTGGATGATTATGAGGAGTTTAAGACTTCAGTGGAGGAAATAACTGCATATGTGGTGGAAATAGCAAGAGATATAGAATTAGAAGTGGAGCCTGAAGATGTCACTGAATTGCTGCAATCTCATGATAAAACTTTAATGGATGATGAATTGCTTTTTACGAATGATCAGAGAAAGTGGTTTCTTGAGATGGAATCTAATCCTGGTAAAGATTATGTAAACATTGTCAAAATGACAACAAAGGATTTAGCATATTACATCAACTTAGTTCATAAAGTAGCAGCAGGCTTTGTGAGAATTGACTCCAATTTTTGAACTTTTGAAAAAAGTCCTACTGTGGATAAAATGTCAACAAACAGCATTACATGCTACAGAGAAATCTCTTACGAAAAGAGATTAGATCAATAGAGGCAGCAAACTTCATTGTCTTATTTTAAGAAATTGCCACAGTCACCCCAGTCTTCATCAGTCACCACCCTAATCAGTCAGCAGCTATCAACATCGAGGCAATTCTCTCCATATGGAAAAGATTACAGTTCATTGAAAGTTCAGATGATCATTATCAATAAAGCATTTTTAATTAAGATATGTATATTGTTTTTCTAGACATAGTGCTAATGCACACTTAATAGATTACAATATTCCGAAAACAACTTTTATATTCACTGAGAAACAAACAAACAAACAAAAAATGTGACTAGCTTTATTTCAATATTTGCTTTATCGTGGGTGGTATGGAACCAAATCAGTGTCTCCAAGGTGTGCCTGTAATAGTGTATTGCATTCAGAATTTTTGATTAATGAATAGATTGCGGCTGCTCTTGCCACGGGGTAGGGAAATGGGTAATTATGGGAGATGATGTATATGTGAATTTGTTTTACTATAGGAACTATTTTACTATATATATTACATATTTATTATGTATATAGTATAAGATTATGTTGTACACCTTAAATATACACAATAAAATGTATCTTTTAAAGTTGTATCATTAACCTCTTTTATGAGTAGCACATAAGGAACTTCAATAATAAATGTGACATCAGTACCTGGCATAAAATAAGTGTTCAATGCATCTTTAGCAGATAATACTGTAGGAAGGCATATGGAGACTAAGAAAGTTCAATTCCCCCATAAAAAAAATATGTTGACCACCTACTATGAGCCATTGTTCAGATAATATACAAAATACTTGAGTAGGCCTGGTGGCTCACGCCTGTAATCCCAGCACTTTGGGAGGGTGAGGAGGGCAGATCATTTGAGCCCAGGAGTTCAAGACCAGTCTGGGCAACATGGCAAAACTCTGTCTCTACAAAAAAAAAATACAAAAAAGTAGCAGGACATGGTAGCACAAGCCTGTAGTCCCAGCTACCCAGGGGGTGGAGGTGGGAGGATCACTTGAGCCCAGTGGTCAAGGCTGCACTGAGCCACGATCTCACCACTGCACTCCAGATTGGGCAACAGAGCGAGACCCTGTCTCAAACAAATTTAAGTCTTAACTCATAAGAGTTCTCAATAAAGTAAATAAATTTAGAATATAGTTATATGTTTATTTTATCACACCACACATTTAATTTCCCAAAATATCTAGGAATGATGAGATCTATAATTTATTTAAGAAAATAATATCCCATTTGACTCTGTCCTGCTATATATGAGACTTAGTCTTCTCCTACAGGTGGAAATGATAGAAAAAGCAGGTTTTTTGCTATGCTTTTCACTAGCCTTGAGGGCTTTGTCTTCATTCATAAGCACCCATGGTTTAAGGAACAGAGCCAGATAGAATTGGAAATTGCACAGCTATAGGTAGATTTTCAGTGCATTAAGGAATGATTTTCACTTGATCATTGTTTCCAATAAAATAGAAACTGAAGTATTCCCCTATAGCATTGTTTGGGGAATGATGATTTTGTTCTATTGCTTTTATTGACTTGACTCTCTGGGTTTTTTTCCTGGAACATCATTGCCTTTAAATTGTTTAAGTTAAAATAAGTTAAAACCATAGTGATTAGCTATTTGATGGAATTGGGAAAACAAGTGGAGGCAGATCAGAGCATTAATAATGAAAGGGCATTTTAAGGATGCACAAAGAGCACAGATGTTCTACAGAGTAACATCAAGTTTTCTCATCTATTAGGGGTTCATATGTGAAGTTGATAGAGATTGATTGTATCTCTCTCACATCCTTACCTGTATTAATCTACTTCACTTTACAGTAGCCTGAAAACTGCTTATAGACAGCACTTGGCAGAGAACACCCCTTTCAGAGGTAGCTCAATATATTTAAACTTTTGATGTTAGCAGCCTGCTAAAGTGAGTCGAAACACAGCCCAAAATCTCGAGAGGTTAAGTATAGGTGAGTGGTTAAGAAGACCGGTTCTGGTAACACATTTCCTGGTTTTCGTCATGGCTTTATTACTTAACTATTATAATAACTCTAGACCTTTTTCCCTATCTGTGCAATGGAGTTACAAGTGGTGTTAATCTTGTTGGGTTGTAATGAAAGTAAAATAACATAGTACAAGCAAAATGCCTATAAGAAGCAGTGCCTGGCAAAGAATCTGATAAGTGTTATTTATTATTACAGTTCAAGGGCCTCCCAAATACATTTCTTGGTGACTAGGTGACACTCTGTGTATCCTGCTTTTTAATAGGTATTTGTGTGAAAGAAGAATTATTTCTACTTAGGATATGGGAAAAACCAAAAAATCACAAGTGCCTGTTAACAAGAGCTTGCATTAGAGTACAGACAGACTCTGGGGCCAAGTCTAAGGTCCAGCTTTCTCTCTTTTTGTTTTTTTTTTGTTTTTGTTTTTTTGTTTTTTTGTTTTGTTTGTTTTTTTGTTTTTTTGTCTCTAATAACAATACAAAGAACTCTTTATTTCCCCTATGAACAAAATAGTAGGCTTAGCTAAGCCAAGTCCAAAGTTTTTGGGAGAGAAGGGCTGGGGGCAGGAGGCCCATAAGTAGTTATGTTGTGTAATGCCAGAGAACTCAAGCAAGTATAGACTGTTGCGGTCTCAGAGCCCTCAGTAATAGTGCTGTCATCTAGACTTTAGTTAACTACAGGGGCATTTGCAGAACAAGGCCCTTGTTACATTCATTGACAGTCTCATCTCTCCAGTCCCCAAATTTGGACCATACTGGGGCAATTGTAGATTCTTCAATCTCTTGGAGGAAGATACTAATGGACACCCAGTACATCATCTTCATTTTAGAAAGGTGTGAACACTCTACCCTGTTTTGATGGAGGTCTGAAGCATGATTTGGGTTTCATCACATCCACCTTTCCAAAACAGATATTTTGGGGAGAAAGAACTACATATTTTAAAATATGGAAGTGTGAAAAGTACACTGGTTGGGCCGGGCGCGGTGGCTCAAGCCTGTAATCCCAGCACTTTGGGAGGCCGAGACGGGCAGATCACGAGGTCAGGAGATCGAGATCATCCTGGCTAACATGGTGAAACCCCGTCTCTACTAAAAGAATACAAAAAACTAGCCAGGCGAGGTGGTTGGCGCCTGTAGTCCCAGCTACTCGGGAGGCTGAGGCAGGAGAATGGCGTAAATCTGGAAGGCGGAGCTTGCAGTGAGCTGAGATCTGGCCACTGCACTCCAGCCTGGGCGACAGAGCGAGACTCCGTCTCAAAAGTACACTGGTTTTCTATAAATATATGTCAATGGTTTTAGCTTATTGCTCCCATTGTCCTCAAACTACAACATAAGTGTCACATGTTGTCTGTGTCTTTAATTAAAGTGGGATATATAACTGGTATAATGGTAAAATCCTCAGTTGATGGCCCAATTTTGTGTGCTTGAGATTTGACTTCACCACTTACCAATTTTGTCAATTTGAACAATTTGTTGGTTTCTGTAAGCCTCAGGGGTTGAACCTACTGGTCTAATAGCAAGACATTGATTATATCTATTTATTGGGTCGTTGGAAGGATTCAATGTGGTGATATATTCGAAGTGTTCAGCATAGTACGTGGTTATGCATAAATGCTCAAAGACTTTGGCTGTTAATTTCCAGACCGTGAGTAGCAAACTAAACAGCATTTATAAAGCTGCTTTGACAAGTTGAAATAAAACACAAATAAAGATACAAATTCCTGTAAGATATTTTGCTTATAGTGTTTAAAAATAGGTTCTACAGGAAAAAAATCAAAATATCTGCAAATTTCTCTTAAAATGAGATTCTTAAAAACTGAATAATGTCCAAAAATATCTAGGAATAATTTGAACTATTTATGTTCATGTTCACCTTATTTTTATTTTTAATTGGTATATAATACTTGTACATATTTTAGGGATACATGTGATATTTTGATACCTGTATACAGTGTGTAATCATCAAATCAGGGTAATTGGGAAATCTATGACCTTAAACTTTTTTTTTTTTTGTATTAGAGCATTATAATTCTTCTCTTCTAGCTATTTGAAATATATAGTAAATTATTGTTAACTCTAATTTCCCTACTGTACTATCAAATATTAGAATTTTTTTAACTGGAAATTCAAATGTATTTCCTTCAATTCAACTGTTGTTGAATATATTTTAGTAAATATTAAACTACGGGAAATTCTTTAGTCACTGTTAATTTGAACAGTGCTTTCCAAATTTGGATTATTATCCAAATTGTCCAGGGGCTTTCACATACAGATTCCCGGAATCTATCCTAAGAAATTATGAAATGTGAATCTATAAGTTACAGAAATGTTTTGAAAAACCTTCAGAATTGATTCCAATGACTTGTGAGATTTTTGGAAAAAAAAAATACTAAATTCCTTCATATGCTTCAGGTCAGGTCTGAAGTCTACACATTTCTTTGCTTTACACTCATGAAGTCAAATATAGTTAATTATTTGTGTAAAATCTCTCTGACTTGTAATATTTTTTTCCTTTGGCCTGCATCTATCCTGGTCTAAATCATGATCTTAGTCTAAATCAGTACCTAAGCTATCACTGACGTAGCTTCACAGCTGTAACTCTACCTCTAGTGTCTCTGTACTCAAAGTCATCCTTCCCTAAGGACTCAGTAATTGCATTTTCATTTTCTTTACAAGTAGTGAAAATATATTTTATAGCAAAGAAAGGTAAGATGCAGTCAGGGGGTAAATATGAGATAGGTGACCACTATGGATCAAATAATGTTCCCCCAAATTTTTAGAAACCCTAACCTGAAATATGACTGTGTTTAAGCTTTTAGGAGGTAATTGCAGTTAATGAAGTCATAAGGATGGGGTCTTAATCTGATAGAATTGGTGGACTTGTAAGAAGAAGAGAGAAAGATCTATCTCTGTAGCCACCCACATGCACTGAACAAAGGCCACATGAAGACACAGCAAAAAGTCATCTGTCTGCAAGCCAAGAAAGAGCCCACTCCAGAACCCAACCATGCTGGCACCCTGATCTCAGATTTCCATTGTCCAGAACAGATTAAAAAACAAATTTCTGTGGTTTAAGCCACCAAGTCTATGTTATTTTGTTACAACAGCCTGAACTGACTAATACAGTGATAAACAGTGAAATGATTATTTTGAGTATATACATATTAGATTTTGTAAGAACAGATAAGACAATATAATATGACAGCAAGGTACAAATAAGTAAAGATGCCACTAGCATTGCTATGTAACATACATAATTCCATAAAATATATGGGAAAAGTCAATAGTTCATTGTTGCTACTAATCTTTCATATTGAAGCAGAAGCAGATTCCAGGTAAACATGAGAAGAATCGTGTTCTGCTGTATTCTGCAGAGGGCAGAAGGGTTGATGCCTAGAGCTAACAAAACCTCTCTTGAAAGCATCCAATCAACTCCTGTCCTTCATATGCAAACTCTATCCAAGAGACCATGTGGAATAAAGGATGCTTATGCTTCTTTCCCACCCTTCTTATTTTCTCTAGGACACATTTTGATAAGTGCAAATACCATGTGGCTTGATAATTGCAAAATAAATGCTGCTATTTTGACATGGAGAGGTGGATCAAGGAGATGAAAAGACCTTGTGACTCAGAATATAAAATTTCATCTGTGTTAGAATCAAAATCTATTTACATATTTTGGTTTACTTAATGTTGTTTTTCAAATATAAAGAAATAACCTTTTCTAAAAGTACATTGATATCACTCTATTTCTTGAGAACTAGAAATGCATATCACATTTAAATGTAAAGTGTGTATTTTTTTATGTTTATGTTTTCTATCATCAAAGTTTCAAAAATCCAAAGATGAGTCTTTCAGCCTAGGCCTACATGCAGAATACAGCTTTGTGGGGCCATTTACAGTTGCTAGGTCCAGTGCAGTACCCAGGTTGTCATTTTTGAATTTTACCACTGGACATAAATGGAAGTTATTGATTTTCTGTCCCACTGAATAATATAATAAAAATTCATTTTAGGGGTTATTTTGTTGCTTCTCTGCAACTTGTAGAATGGTGTGTGGTAAAAGTTGAGGTGAATGAATGTCACAATATATATTAAAGAAATTTAAAGGAGAGAACAAAAATGCAATGATCTAAGGACTCAAGGAGCCTACATGGAAAAGTGGGCTTGATAGTTGGGTATGGTTTGAATTTGCAGAGATTTCCAGTCAGGAAGATCAATGTATATATGGCATTGGAAGCAAACTCTAAACACGGTTTAAATTAACTGGTTTATATATTTGGTTTTGTGTTTGCTGCTTATTTTTTCTGTGTACATTTTAACTGAGGTATATTATGAAGTATACAACATGTTGTGTACTTCACAAGTATGTATATCATGAAGTACACATACTTGTGTAACTACTAAAGAGATGGACGATATAGGCATCTTCAGCACTCAAGTTTGCTCCTTTATACCCCTTTCCAGGCAATATTCAAGCTCCCACCAAATATGATGACTTCAGTTACTTAGAATAATTTTCTTTCTGTCCCTCTCTCTCTTTCTTTCTTTCTTTTTGTTTTTGTTTTGAGATGGAGTCTTGCTCTGTTGCCAGGCTGGAGTGCAGTCGTACGATCTCTGCTCACTGCAACCTCCATCTCCCGGGTTCAAGCAATTCTCCTGCCTCAGCCTTCTGAGTAGCTGGGACTACAGGAGCACACCATCACACCCGACTGATTTTGTATTTTTAGTAGAGACAGGATTTCTCCATGTTGGTCAGAATGGTCTCGAACTCCTGACCTTGTGATCTGCCCACCTCGGCCCCCCAAAGTGCTGGGATTACAGGCATGAGCCACTGTGCACAATCACTTAGAATAATTTTCTAATTCTTGATCTTCATAGACAGAAAATCGCATAATACATACTCTTTTTCATCTTGCTTCTTTCAGGGCTTTGAGATGCATACATGTTGCTTCATGTAGCTCTAGACTTGCCAATTTACGTGCTTTTTAGTATTTCATTGTATGAATAAACCAAAATGTACTTATTCATTCTCTGTTGGATATTCAGATTGAAGTTTTTTTTTTTTTTTCAGTTTTGATCTTCTGTGAACATTTTGGTAATTGTCTTTCAGCGAATATAGGCTTTCATATTTTCTGGAAATATGCCTAGGAGTACATATGCTGGTTCATAAAGCAGATATATGTTTTACTTCAGACGAAATTGCCAAATCGTTTACAAACATGGTTATAACTATTTACCTTCCCAGCAGCAGTGTTAGAGAGGTCCAATGTCCCACACCTTCATCAACATTTAGTATTGTCAGTCTTGTAATTTTTACTCTCTTGATGGGCAGATAGTATTTTGTGTAGTGTTAATTTTCATATTCCTCATGATTAATGCTGTTGAGATCCATTTTGTATGGTTTTTGGACATTGCATATCTCTTTGGTGAAGTATCTGTTGAATATTTTGCCCTTTTAATGATGTTGCCCTTTTTGTATTGATTTATAAATGTTATTTATATATTCTAGGTATTAATTTTTGGTTAAATATATGTACCCAAATCTTTTACCAGTCTAAGATTTGTCTTTTCTTCCTCTTTATAGTATTTTATGATGAAAGAAATACTTAGTAAAATGATTTTATTCTTTTTCAATATTTTAGTGTTTGTATCTATTTTATATTTTTTGAATGTTTTATTACAACAAATTTAGAATTATCTTTCCTGTAGACTGGTTTTTTCATTATGTAATATCTTTCTATAATTCTTGTAGTACTTACTGTGTTAAAGTTTATAATGTCTCATTTTAGTATAATTACCCAAGTTTTCTTTTGCTTAGTGTTTATACCTTTTTTAATCCTTTTGTCCTCTGTTCTTTATTTCAATTGTGTCTCTTATAAGCACTAACGTTTTTATCCTGCTAAAAGTCTATATCCTTTAACTGAATTATTAATATTCAAATTTTCCACGTTTAATGCAATAGGTAGTATATTTGAGTTTATATTTACCATAATAATATTCATGTCTACATTTCTCATGTGTTTTTATTCTCTATTTTATATTTTGTTTTATTTTCTTACCTTTATTTGCATTAATCAAATATTGTAATTATTGTTATCATCATTATCATATTCTCGTTTCTATTGATGAGAGTACTATACTTTTGTTGTTGTTATTAGTTTAGGGTTATCCTAGATAGTACAATCTGTATCATATAAACATTAACATTTTGATTCTGATATAAATTTTAGTACCCCCTGGACAATGCAAGAACCTCATAAATTTTAACTTCATTTATCCCCTTCATATTTATGTGCTACTGTTGTCCTTTATTTTATTTGTAAATTTTAATTATATAATACATTTTAATTAATTTACATACAACAAACATAATTTAAATTGACTCATATTTATACATGTATTGCTTTTGATTACCTCCCATATTATTGTCCTTCCAACTAATTTTTGCATAAAGAATTTGCTCTAGCATTTTGGATGAGGGTGAGATTGTTGACATAAAATTTATCTGTTTTTATTTGCCTGAAAATGTGTTGACTTTGCCTTAATTTTTGACGGATGTTACCGATGGATATAGAATTTTAGGCTGTCCGCAACATTATTTTAGCCCATTTCAGATAACATTTTATTTCTTCCTATATCCAGTCTCATTCACAACTGAGTTGTCTATCTTTTGTTACTCTTTTAAGAGTAATAATGTTCTCTTTGGCTTATTTAAAGACTACATCTTTATATTTGATCCTTAATAGTTATTTAATGTATTTTTCTAGTGTGCCTATGTGTATTTTTCTTTGATTACCCTGTTTGAGGCCACAGTCTAACATCAAATATAAATTTGGGGGGAGTCAATATCTCTTCAAATATTGTACATTTCTTTCTCTTATCTCCATCAAGCTCCAAAATGCATTTGTTAGATTTTTGTTGTATGGTTCATCAACCCTTACTCTCTTTTCTGTATTTTTCATCCTTTTAAACAAATCTCCATTCTGAATATTTTGTCCTGGCTTGTTTTTCTAATTCATTAATCTTTTCTTGTAATTTGTCTAATATACTATTATACCCATTACTTTTTAAAATTTAATTGATGGTATTTTAGTTCAATAATTTCCCTTTTTTATTCTTTTATTTATTTTTATTTATTTATTTATTTTTGAGATGGAGTCTCACTCTTGTCTCCCAGGCTAGAATGCAGTGGCACCATCTCAGCTCACTGCAACCTCCACCCACCGGGTTCAAACCATTTTCCTGCCTCAACTTCCTGAGTAGCTGGGATTACAGGCATGTGCCACCATTCCCAGCTAATTTTTGTATTTTTAGTAGAGGCAGAGTTTCACCACATTGGTCAGGCTGGTCTCAAACTCCTGACCTCAGGTGATCAGCCCGCCTCAGCCTCCCAAAGTGCTGGGATTACAGGCGTGAGCCACCGTGCCCAGCCTTATTTTTTGTAACTGTAGCTCTTTGGTAAAATTTATTATCCTCTTAGTTTTTTCTTAAAAAATTAAATATCATTTATTTTAAAATCTGTATCTGAAAACTACAGATCTGAGTCTATTTCTATTATATAGTTGGTTTTTATTGTTGTTTGGTTTGATATCTTTTTTGTTATTTTTCCCTCTTTTCTTATTGGATTGTTATTACTTGGTCCTGTCTCCAGGTATATCTGGTGTTCTTGTTTTAAGCTGAATTCTGACCCTGTGGACAAGAATTTTCAAAGACTCTAAGGTGTTATCTGTATCTAGAGAGGGTTTTGTGTTCTCCTTGTATATTTAATGTAAAGGAAGATGGCCTTAATCCAGTTAGCTTTTCAAGTGACTCAAGCCTGCAGCTCATTCTTTGTGAAGGTATCTGAAATGTGTGCGCTGTGTGGAGGTAGCATTTTTACATTCTCAACTGATAATCTGGGTTTTACCAGGGCTTCAACTCCCTGTTGCTGTCTGCTCCAATTTTCATTCTCTCAGTACTGTGAGATTACCAGAAGCTCAGCCTAGCTTTTCAAACTCTTACCTTTCCCTTTCTCCTGCCTTCTGACCTTCTTGCCTCACAAAGGTTAGGAAGCAGCTAATGCCTTGTGGAGAAGTGATGCTGAACACCAGACTTCCTCGTACAGATTTCCTTTGCTCCAGGATTTTGGCCTTGGTAATACAATTTCTAGTTTTTATATCCCCAGCCCTATGAGATTGCTGAAAGCTCAGATCCCACAATTTTGATGACCATGTTATCCCAGTGTTTAGACATGACAACTGCCTTGAGGGAAAAAATGACAGAGAAGTTATGGCTCACATCACTGTGACCAATCACTTAGGGCTCAAGATCCCTCAAATCCTGACCCTCTTGGTTGATTTCTGGTGCCTTCAAAAAGCTGTTTTTGTATTTCTTTAAACTTTTATAGCTTTTCTCTGTAGAAATGGTTTGATTAAAATTACTCTGCCTTACTGAAAAGCATTTTTCACTTGCAGTCTTTTTAATTTTGTCAAGTAATCAGGTATCAAGGTATTCAGTTTACAAAATGAGTTAAACTGAATATGACAATCAAACCTTTATTTACTGACTGATACAGTACTAGCAAGGGGCCAAATAAGCCCCCCTGTTCTGTTCCATTGCTTCCCGGGGAAGGATACCAGGAAAGGGTCAGGTGGATGCCACACAGACATAGGGGAATCATCCCACTTCTAGGGATCCCTGAACAAAATGATCTTGTCTCTTTATGGGCCCCTGGGCAGAAGCAAGGGCATAGGGAAGGCATAGGAGTGAAAAGGTACTGAATCAAACTGGAACAAAGTCCTTCAGCCAAAAGCCCCAAAAAGGTAAACTTGGTGAAGATGCCAGAGAAGGACTTTACCTGAGGCACCTAATAAGGTGGTGTATTAGTCAAGGTTCTCTAGAGGGATGGACCTAATGTTATTTATATGTGTATATATATATGTGTGTGTGTGTGTGTGTGTGTATAGTTATATACATATAGTGAGATATATATATATATATATATATATATATATTTGAGTTTATTAAGTATTAACTCACGTGATCACAAGGTTCCACAATAGGCCCTCTGCAGACTGAGGAGCAAGGAGAGCCAGTCAGTTCCAAAACTGAAGAACTTGGAGTCTGATGTTTGAGGGCAGGAAGCATTCAGCATGGGAGAAAGAGGTAGGCTGGGAGGCTAGGCCAGTCTCTCTTTTCACATTTTTCTGCCTGCTTATATTCTAGCTGAGCTGGCAGCTGATTAGATGGTGCCCACCCAGATTGAGGGTGGGTCTGCCTCTCCCAGTCCACTGACTCAAATGTTAATCTCCTTTGGCAACACCCTCACAGACACACCCAGGACCAGTAGTTTGCATCCTTCAGTCCGATCAAGTTGACACTCAGTATTGACCATCGTAGGTAGCTTCTTAATAAAGGGCTGAGTCCTTGACTGCAATTTCCTTCCTTCACATCCAGGCACTTGCTGAACACCAAGTCTGGTGTGTGAAGGGTGACTTCCTCCCATGAAGGACAGGCAAATCTTTGCGAATTGCCTTTTGTTAATTGAAGGATCACACATAAAATTTTGGCCTATAGCCAAAATGGAGCATGAGGAGCCAGTGCATCTATATCCCCCCATGCAGCTACTGTTCAAACCATACACATTCCTCAGCCCCATCTACTTTTACTTTCTACGGTTTTTGTTGTTGTTAGAAAGTTCAGTACAGCCTACTTGGCTAAGTATACACCATTTCCTTCTGATTCAGGAGTCTGTCTTCCTATGAAGATAACTCCAGGCATTGACAATCCAGGCCCTATATTTAGAGTCTGTTAGGTTCATCCAACATCCAGTTTCTTTATGGGCATTAGTTAAACTTCATTTTGTTAATACATATGTTATATCTATATTTTTATATGTATGTGTATATATATAACATGTGCATATATATGCATACATAATATATGTACATATGTAATAAATACTATGTATATGTTAACAAGTTGATAGATGATTCTCTGAGAGAAATTTAATATACAGACTAGTTTTTAAAATTTAGTAGAAGAGTAGAGAAATAAATTTTACAACTTCTACATCTGCAAGGGTTTATCCTTCTGTCTTGATTTTTAAAGATATCTTTATTCCTGCCTGTTAAAGAAGAAATGCCTGAAATCAGTAGTCCCTGGATGACACTGCTTGAGGTTTTACTTTTCAAAATTATGAGTAGTATCTCTTAAATTCTGTTTACTCATTAGGGGATTTAGTCAGCCCAGGAGTCCGACTTAGCACATCCCCTCCTTAGTAGAAAATGGCTCCCTGTGGTGGTGTTGCAAGGCCAATTTTCTGGTCATTAGACAAGAGAAGATGACTTAAATTTTAGAAAAGCAATATTGTGCGGCAGAAATATAGCATATTGTTGCATGCAGCTAAAATAATCATACCTCCTACTCTGTGCAAGATAAGTGTTTCCCCAAATCTGCTTTCATTTCCATTAGCGCTGCATCATCATCCTTTCTCCCATATCAGATTTATAGCATGTATACAGTCTGAGAAAATAAGATTTGGAGTTTATATTAATAACGTAACTTGCAGCCCAAACTCCCTGATCTGGTAACTCTCAATTTCTTTGTCTATTTTAACATTTCAACAAAATAAAAATGATTCTCACTTGCCCCTATCCCTCATCCCCACCATGGCACATATACCCATTGCCTGGTTTAATCAGGTCCTGCAATCATTCTCCAACATTTACCAAAGGAAAGGAGGGATGAAATCAGATTTGCTGAGGTCTTCAGACTGCATTTCAGGATTGACTGCTGACATTGCCACATTGATGGTGGCTACAAACACACATGCACGAGATCATGAATATGGAAGACGAAGTTAAATGCAATAGTCCTCTGCGTTATCTGGGACTCAACATTTCCCTTATTTTTGATTCTTGGATCTGAGAACTGAGGTCTGTTTACTGATATAAGGGCTCCCCCAAACTAAGGAAGAAGGCCATGTAAATGTGCTAAGACGAACACCACACGGGATATTCAAGGTATGTGTGCATGTGTAGTAACAGGAAAATGCTGGTGAGAGCATCTTGAACCTTTCAGGTAAACCTAAAATGAGGTCAATTTCTCTGTGACATGTTTCTTATCTTTAAGTTCAAAACCTGAAGTTCAATTTAGTAAAAGGTTCTTGGTCTTTCAAAACTAGTAAGATGACCTTGTGAGTCTCTCAAGGTCAGGGAATATTTCTACCTTATCAGTTATGTCTTTGCCCTTATATTCTACATTGCCTTGCCAGGAGTGCTCACATAAAAGGAATTTAATATTTGTGTATTCTTGGTGGAGAATTCAGAAATCTTTCTCAACCTTGACTCCCACTGATAAGAAGAAGTAGGGCATGGAAGAGAGAGTTCTGAGATCACCTCTCCCGTGCACTCAACCCAAGGAGTCCTAGATTATCCTCCTGTGTTTTCCTTGGACATTGAATGCCTTTAAGACATCTTGGAACTTCACCAACATACAATTGCTGATTAGACACACATTGTCCATCTTTTTCTTGAGCATGTAGAGTTTAGCTGTAAATCTCACACCATTCTGTATGCAGCCTGCTTAGCAGGCTTGTTAACTGCAACACAAGAGGGTAAGCATTTGCAAATAAAGCATCTGTCCTCTCAAATCAATCCATGTGCCCAGAGCTTACAAATCTGAGTATGTAAACACCAGCAGTACTACACAAAGCAGACATGGGCTCTAACCATAGCAAGGATTATTTATGTGGAACATTTTAGCAAAAATTACTGAAATAAAAATAATTTCAGGGGTAAATTTTGTGAGTTGACTTTTTAAAGTGTGCATTCCCTTGAAATAAAATCCATACTATTAACAAACATGTTCACAAATCAAGTTTACAGCTAGATACATTTTCATAAAAGGAAACAAAACCTTCCAACATACACAAGGATCAAGAAACAAAAGTTACCAGCACTCTAGACCACTCCAGACCACACTCATTCATTTCTGAACTTTTACATAAACGGGGTCAAGCAGTTTGTCCTCTTCCATGTCTGACTTATTGTGTTCAATATTGTGAGTTTCATGTGCACTTTTGCTTGAATCATAGTTTATTGTTATTTCAGTCTACTTTTTATTATGTGAATATACTACAATTTAATCATTCTACTTTTAGACATTTTAGTTTTCTTTAGTTTGGAGATTATCAAGAAGAGTGTTGGCATGAGCAATCCTATGTGCTTTTTGGTAAACATATGTCCTCCAATTTGTTGTGTAGAATTTTGAAAACTCAGGAGTAGAATTTCTGGGTGAAAGTTTATACATATGATCAACTTTGATATTCTCGCCAAATATTTTTCAAAAGTAGTTGTAGAACACGTAGTGTAGAACATAGTGTTCTACAACTACTTTTGGACAAAAATAATGTATATACACATTTCCATTTACAGACAGAAATATTTCTACATATGTAATATAAATAGAAATATTCCTAAATAGATTCTATATATAGAAATTTTTTTAAAGTAATTATAAAACACTATATATATACTTGTGTGTGTGTGTATATATGTGTGTGTGTGTGTGTGTGTGTGTGTGTATATGTGCAATTTTTGTCATTTAAAGCATGATTTTTAAAAGTGGTAATACAGATTTATCCTCCCTCAGAAGAGTGTGACACTCTCAGCTGCTTCATGCCTCCACTAATGCTTTGGTATTCCCTCTTTTTACAGTTCACCCATTCTGGCAGGCATTCAGTTGCAAGGCATTGTGGTTTTGCTATAACAACATGAAGTTGAGAAACTTTTCAATGTATTTTCATCATTTGAATAACCTTCGTTGTGAAGTATTCATTCAAGTTGTTTGCCAATTTTTACTTGGTCTCTTTTACCCTATTTTTTTTATTTTCATTTTTATTTTTTTTGAGATGGAGTCTTGCTCTGTGGCCCAGGCTGGAGTGCAGTGGCCAGATCTCGGCTCACTGTAAGCTCTGCCTCCCAGGTTCACGCCATTCTCCTGCCTCAGCCTCCTGAGTAGCTGGAACTACAGGTACCCACCACCATGCCCGGCTAATTTTTTGTATTTTTAGTAGAGACAGGGTTTCACCATGTTAACCAGGATGGTCTTGATCTCCTGACCTCGTGATCCACCTGCTTCGGCCTCTCAAAGTGCTGGGATTACAGGCATGAGCCACCACACCCAGCCCACTCTAGGGAGTTTTTAACAAAATTTTTGATGAGTCCTTTGCTTTGTCAATCTCATTACATGACTTACTTATGGTATATTTGGATTCATAGAAGTTCTTATTTAAAGAAATGCAAATTTCCATTTTATTACATAGTAGTACATTTGTGTTCTGTTTATGAAATACCTGTTTATCCTCAGTGTCATGAAAATAGCCTATATTTTTTTCTAAAACTTTTATGCTTTTACCGTTTATTTATAGATCTACAATATATCTATAATTTATTTTTATAAAGAGTGGGATATAGGAGTCAAGATTCCTTTTTTACCCTATGTAGGTATTTAATTGGTTTAGCCACAGTTATTGAAAAGGCCATATTTTCCCCTACAACACAGCAGTGTCATTTTGTCATAAACTAGGTAAATCTGCTTATGAGTATTCTATTCCACTGGTTTATTTATTCTCGGAGCAATACCATCCTGTCTTGATTATTATAGCTTTAAAATAAGCCTTAATATTTGGTAGTATGATGCTTCAGCTTTGTTGTTTTTCTTCAAGTTTTTCTTGGCTCTTCCTGAGCAAATTTCTTGACTATTCTTGAGTTTCATATTTCCATATAAATTTTAGAAATCAGCTTGTCAATTTTTACCCCCAAAACGTTTGGCAATAATTGATTGAAATTCTTTTAAATCTATAGGTCAACTTGGTAAGAATGAACATCCTCATATTAAGTTTTCAATACAAAATATGATGTATTATTACATCTTATCAGGTCTCTAATTCCTCACAGTAATGTTCGTAACATTTGGTGGAGAGGTCTGGCACGTCTTTTATTAGATTTATTTCTAGGTATTTGATGCTTTTTGAAGCTATGGTGATGAGTTCAGTTTTAATCTAAAATATTATGAACTAGAACCTACATCTTCAGAGAAAAACATTGGCAAAGAATAGTCAAATAGTGAGAGAGCTACCTGTCCACTGACAGGTCATTCCCAACATACAAAGTTGAATGTAAAGTTAATACACATGTTCTAAAATTAGACTGTCCAGATTTGGAATCTTAACTCTACCATTAATACATGTATAGCATTTGGTATTTTATCATTATTTCTGTGTGTCTGTTTCCTCATCTGTAAAATGGGGTGATGACAATATGTACCTCCTTTTGTCTTCAGTGGCTTAGAGACACTTCTTGCAAAGCACCTAACATATAGCCTAGCAAATAATAAGTGCTAAACAGATGATTATGATTTTAATGATAATGAAGATGATGAGGATAGTGGTGATAGTTGTTGTGATTTTAATGGTAATAATTACCATTACATATTTATGAGTCTTGAAAGAAAATTTTTTCCCTCCCACTGTTACTGGTCTTGTTCAGAACTCATCACACATGTTCCAAGGGCACTGCTGTTATCTTTACCTTCTATACTCATATACAGGCAGGTCCTGAAGATGCACAAGTGACGTTTCTCTAGCAAATCACATCTGGAGGATCAGCAATTCACCAAGCCCCTCCTTGATTTTCATGTTAATTGTAACACTATATTGATACATTTCAACAAAATACCATAATTTAAAAAGGATATTCTTACACAGTTATCCCAGAAAGTGTCAGACTTGATTTACATTACAGAAGACCACCACTTGGAGTGTGGTCATCATGGAATGTTGGAGTGTACTGAAATAACTTGAAAGAGGTAAGTGAAACAGATATTTCTATGTTACTCTTTTTTTCCTTTTTTTTTTTTTTTTCTTACTGTTTGCGCAAAGGCATTTCCCTGAATGAATAATCTTGTAGATTATCAACTTAGGTTTTTAAAATTCTGTTGACAGAAATTGAAAGCTTCACTCTACCACCTGCATTCCTAAATATCCTCTGAAGTATGTCCTCTGTTAACCAAGCAGTTATATGCAATGCAATGTATGATAAGGTAGAAGTTCTTGCGCCTTTGTGCTCTTGCTATTGCTCCCTCCTCTTCATGCACTTTGTCTAGTAAAGAACTGCATGTGAAATCACAAGCCCTACTTCTTCTCTGAAGCCTTTCCTGGATTGTAGTTTTTCCCTTTTGAAGTCTTTATGTCCCATGATTATGCAACAACAAAAAATAATAATAATAATTTTCTCTGCAGTCTCTTAACAAATCTTTCCACTCTCCATGTCCACAGACTCTACATGTACAAAGGTCAGTATGTGTATCTTTTCAATGACTGTATTATTCATAATATGTAGTATTTCTTTTAGGATTTGAGACCAGCTTATGCCACTACCCCATTTTGAGGTATTTCTTTCCACAGAAAGGGCCCTCTGCCATGTTTGCACTCTCTGCATGGTCTGTGTCCTGGCCATTGTTAAGCGGATCAGAAAAAGGGACTGAACCCTATACAGGCTGAAATAATTTCTCCTGAGAATCTGAAGAAAGGTTCAGAGGTACTAGTTGTTTTTGGCACATGCTAAAATTGGGGAGTGTTGCGAAGTCAGGATGAGAGCCGCCACATCTGGCATATCCATGCCATGGAGGGAAAGTCAGTGTAGAGAGAGGAAATGTGGAGATGTCACTTTGAAACAAATCAGTAAGCCCATGGGGTGCTAAAGAAAGTGAAACAGTAACACTTGATTCTAGCTTTCTGTTTGTTGATTCATTTCCTCAGGACTCCCTATGTAATTATTTACTTTTGGATTACCTGGCTTTCTAAGATATTCCCCCAAATTCTTCCAATATAATTCTCTTCTCTCCCCCATTTTATGTATAGCAATTTATGCTTTTCTGCTACTTGCAGCTAAGAAGAGTCTTAACAAATATATGGCAAGATTATGCATGAGAGATCAGACAATTCCCCCTCCCTCTCAACGACCTTTCCAAATTGTCCTTAGCAAAGCTACGGACCAAAGGAGGTTGGATTCGTTTTCCCATTTCTTCTACCCTCAGTCTCGTTTCTCTCAAATGTACTTATTACAATCATGTTTCAAGTCTAAATATCTTAACACTCATGGGAAATGTGCATTTTAAAACAGAAATCTGCAGATGTAGGTTAATACAAAGAAATGCCGCAATTAATATAATTCATATATTAATACTTCCTTATATTTATATAAGATATATAAATATATATCATGTGAATTTTTATTATTATTATTATACTTTAAGTTCTAGGGTACGTGTGCACAACTTGCAGGTTTGTTACATAGGTATACATGTGCCATGTTGGTTGCTACACCCATCAACTCGTCATTTACATTAGGTATTTCTCCTACTGCTCTCCGTCTCCCAGTCCCCCACCCCCTGACAGGCTCCGGTGTGTGATGTTCCCTGCCCTGTGTCCAAGTGTTCTCCTTGTTCAATTCCCACCTATGAGTGAGAACATGCGTTGTTTGGTTTTCTGTCCTTGTGATAGTTTGCTGAGAATGATGGTTTCCAGCTTCATCCATGTCCCTGCAAAGGACATGAACTCATGCTTTTTTATGGCTGCATAGTATTCCATGGTGTATATGTGCCCCATTTTCTTTATCCAGTCTATCGTTGATGGACATTTGGGTTGGTTCCAAGTCTTTGCTATTGTGAATACTGCCGCAATAAACATACGTGTGCATGTGTCTTTATAGTAACATGATTTATAATCCTTTGGGTATATCCCCAGTAATGGGATGGCTGGGTCAAATGGTATTTCTAGTTCTAGATCCTTGAGGAATCGCCACACTGTCTTCCATAATGGTTGAACTAATTTACAATCCCACCAACAGTGTAAAAGCATTCCTATTTCTCCACATCCTTTGCAGCATCTGTTATTTCCTGAGTTTTTAATGATCGCCATTGTAACTGGCATGAGATGGTATCTCATCGTGATTTTGATTTGCATTTCTCTGATGACCAGTGATGATGAGCATTTTTTCATGTGTCTGTTGGCTGCATAAATGTCTTCTTTTGACAAGTGTCTGTTCACATCCTTTGGCCACTTTTTGATGGTTTTTTTTTTTTTTTCTTGTAAATTTGTTTAACTTCTTTGTAGATTCTGGATATTAGCCCTTTGTCAAATGGGTAGATTGCAAAAAAATTTTCTCCCATTCTGTAGGTTGCCTGTTCACTCTTATGGTAGTTTCTTTTGCTGTGCAGAAGCTCTTTAGTTTGATTAGAACCCATTTGTCAGTTTTAGCTTTTGTTGCCATTGCTTTTGGTGTTTTAGTCATGAAGTCCTTGCCCATGCCTATATCCTGAATGGTATTGCCTAGGTTTTCTTCTAGGGTTTTATGGTTTTAGGTCTAACATTTAAGTCTTTAATCCATCTTGAATTAATTTTTGTCTAAGGTGTAAGGAAGGGATCCAGTTTCAGCTTTCTACATATGATTAGCCAGTTTTCCCAGCACGATTTATTAAATAGGGAATCCTTTCCCCATTTCTCATTTTTGTCAGATTTGTCAAAGAGCAGATGGTTGTAGATGTGTGGTGTTGTTTCTGAGGCCTCTGTTATGTTCCATTGGTCTATACATCTGTTTTGGTACCAGTACCATGCTGTTTTGTTTACTATGGCCTTGTAGTATAGTTTGAAGTCAAGTAACATGATGTATCCAACTTCGTTCTTTTTGCTTAAGATTGTCTTGGCAATGTGGGCTATTTTTGGTTCCATATGGACTTTATAGTTTTTTCCAACCCTGTGAAGAAAGTCATTGGGAGCTTGATGGGAATGGCACTGAATCTATAAATTACCTTGGGCAGTATGGCCATTTTCATGATATTGATTCTTCCTATGCATGGGCATGAAATCTTCCATTTGTCTGTGTTCTCTTTTATTTCATTGAGCAGTTGTTTGTATTTCTCCTTGAAGAGGTCCTTCACATCCCTTGTAAGTTGGATTCCTAGGTATTTTATTCTCTTTGTAGCAATCATGAATAGAAGTTCATTCATGATTTGGCTCTCTGTCTGTTATTTGTGTATAGGAATGCTTGTGATTTTTGCACATTGATTTTGTATACTGTACTCTTTTTTCTCTAAAATTCTCGCTTTATTTCATTAATTTGATCTTCAATCACGAATACTCTTTCTTCCACTTGATCGAATCAACTATTGAAACTTATGCATGCATCACAAAGTTCTCATGCCATGGTTTTCAGCTCCATCTGGTCATTTAAGGTCTTCTCTACACTGTTTATTCTAGTTAGCCATTTGTCTAATCTTTTTTCAAGATTTTTAGCTTCCTTGCAATGGGTTCAAACATGTTCCTTTACCTCAGAGAAGTTTGTTGTTACCTACCTTCTGAAGCCTACTTCTGTCAAATTGGCAAAGTCATTCTCTGTCCAGCTTTGTTCTGTTGCTGGCGAGGAGCTGCAATACTTTGGAGGATAAGAGGTGCTCTGGTTTTTTAGAATTTTCAGCTTTTCTGCTCTAGTTTCTCCCCATTTTGTTGTTTTATCTACCTTTGGTCTTTGATGTTGGTGACCTACAGATGGGGTTTTGGTGTAGATGTCCTTTTTGTTGATATTGATGCTATTCCTTTCTGTTTGTTAGTTTTCCTTCTAACAGTCAGGTCCCTCAGCTGCAGCTCTGTTGGAGTTTGCTGGAGGTCCACTCCAGACACTGTTTGCCAGGGTATCACCAGTGGAGCCTTCAGAACAGAAAATATTGCAGAACAGCAAATATTGCTTCCTGATCCTTCCTCTGGAAGCTTCGACCCAGAGGGGCACCCGCCTGTGTGAGTTGTCTGTCTGCCCCTACTGGGAGGTATCTCCCAGTTAGGCTACATGGGAGTCAGGGACCCACTTGAGGAGGCCATCTGTCCATTCTCAGAACTCAAATGCCGTGCTGGGAGAACCACTGCTCTCTTCAGAGCTGCCAGACAGGGACGTTTAAGTCTGCAGAAGTTTCTCTGCCTTTTGTTCAGACATGCCCTGCCCACAGAGGTGGAGTCTATAGAGGCAGTAGGCCTTGCTGAACTGCAGTGGGCTCGGCCCAGTTCGAGCTGCCTGGCCTCTTTGTTTGCCTACTCAAACCTCAGCAATGGTGGATGCCCCTCCCCTAGCCAGGCTCCAGCCTGGCAGGTTGATCTCAGACTACTGCGCTAGCAGTGAGCAAGGCTCCTTGGGCATGAGACCCACCAAGCCAGTCACAGGAGAGAATCTCCTGGTCTGCCAGTTGCTAAGACCATGGGGAAAGCGCTGTATTTGGGTGAGGGTGTCCTGTTTTTCCAGGTACAGTCTGTCATGGCTTTCCTTGGCTAGGAAAGGGAAATCCCCTGACCCCTTGCAATTCCCAGGTGAGGCGATGCCCCATCCTGCTTCAGCTCACCCTCCATGGGCTGCACCCACTGTCCAAAAAGTCCCAATGAGATGAACCAAGTACCTCAGTTGGAAATGCAGAAATCACCCATTTTCTGCGTCGATCACACTGGGAGCTTTAGACCACAGCTGTTCCTATTTGGCCATCTTGGAACGGAGCCCCTCACACGGTTTTTGAAGCAACTTTGACGTGGATTTTCTTTCACACATAAGACACATTCTGAGGGGAACTAGAAGTCCCATCCTTTCAAAATATCTCTGTAGCTGCTTTCCTGATACATGTGTTCAGTATCGCTGATGGACATTGGGGATCTATCACATTGTTAAACTGCTTCCTTTATGATGCAGTTATTTTGCATGCAAGGGCTACAGGACAGGAATGAGTAAAAAGTGTACTGGACTTGATCCATGTTTTTTTATTACCATTTCTGAAATTTCCTAGCTGTGTGGCTTGAGACAAGTTGCTTTGGAAGCAAAGTTTCCCACCTCATCACATAGGTGTGGCAAGTCCTGGCGGGGCACCATGCCTGATGCAGTGACCCAAATCAACTCATTTTTCAAGGTCAGTGCCTGCATGACACTTTCTCCAGGCATTGCAGTGATCTCTCCTTGCTCTGAATTCTGACATTTAGATAGCTTTATCCAAATATATAGTACTCAATTCCAAACCAGTTTCTTCCAAATTGTTTGTATTCTGGAAGAGTACTCAGCAGAATGTTAATAGATACTGAAAAAAGCTGTGTGTGTGTGTGTGTGTGTGTGTGTGTGTGTGTGTGTTGTAAATATGTTTCCACCTCATACAAGTCTAAGTAAGACAGAGTTGAATAAGTTGTCTTTATTTACTGCAAGACTTCTCAGAGGGTTTGATGTGTTAATATACCATGTGGACTTCCAAAAGGAGATTATAGTACCAAGTGTTCCACTCGACTCTAGAATTAGGGGAGGGCAGACATGGCATATCCACTGTGATCTCTTAGAACATCATTCCTTAAAACATAGTTTGGGAAATGTCAGTCAAAATACCTTCATTTTTTATTCAAATTATAAGTAGTCACCTTATCTAAAAAGTTTAGGAAAATAATCAAAGTTACCTAATCCCTTAATATTCTGTTGTGTGAGTTACCTAGAAAACATGCTTTCTAGAAAAGGCCTTTTTAGGAAAGGTCTTTGAAAATCACGGAATTAAGGAACTTATGGGGATCTTAGAGAATTATTACTGTTGTTTTTAAAAATGACTATTAGTAGAATAACTTGCTGAGTCTAGAAATATTCAGCAACTTGACCAGGATTATTCAGGTAGCTAGTGATTGAGCCAGGGCGTGAATCCAGCCACAACACCAGCAGTTCATTGTCTTTCTGTCAGTTCACCAGGACAGCTCATGCAGGATCACCTGGGAAGGAATTGCCTTCTGAAGCCAGTGTCCTTTACAAATCTCCAGAACACTGGCCACACAGCTGGAAAAAACTGAACCATGCAAGCACAGGGTCATCTTCTCTCCATGCTCTTCCAGGAATAAGAGAAAGCCTTAGTGCTTTTCCACATGGATGTCAACAAATTCAAATTATGACTGACAAATGAAGAAATTAGATTGGTACTTGGGGACAATAGAATTCAGTTACAAAACAATTATTTCTATGTATTGGCTTCATTAAACAACACACACACACACACAAAAAAATCCCAGGCTTATAGGATATAGATTAGAAATAGGGAAGAGTAGCCTTCTGAATTGATAAATGTTTTGGAAATAAATTCCAAAACCCAATAAAATGTATTATATGTGATAAAGATGGAAAAAAGTTGGAGGAGGAGGAACTAACTGGGTGCATGATCCTCCAAACAAATAAATAAAAATAACAGCAATACAAAGAGTTTTAGAAAAAGTTGAAATAAATTAAGACTTTTGAGGAGGTAGAAAAAGAGTTACAACAAAACTTCTTAATGCTACAGTAGCCAAAACAGTGTGGTACTGGTACAAAAACAGGCACATAAGCCAATGGAACAGAATAAAGAACTCAGAAAAAAAAAACTACACATCTATGACTAGCTGATCTTCAACAAACCTGACAAAAACATGCAATAGGGAAAGAATTCCTTATTCAATAAATGGTGCTGGGATAATTGGCTGGCCATATGCATAAGATTGAAACTGGACCCCTTCCTTACATCTTATACAAAAATTATCTCAAGATGGATTAAAGACTTAAATGGAAAACCCAAAACTATAAAAACTCTGGAAGACAACCTAGGCAATACCATTCAGGACATAGGCATGGACAAAGATTTTATAACGAAGACACCAAAAGCAATTAAAACTAAAGCAAAAATTGACAAATGGGATCTAGTTAAATTAAAGGGCTTCTTCTGCACAGCAAAAGAAGCTATCATCAGCATGAACAGACAACCTACAGAATAAGAGACAATTGTTGCGAACTATGCATCTGACAAAGGTCTAATATCAAGTAACTATAAGGGACTTAACTTTACAAGAAGGAAAAGAAACAATCTCATTAAAAATTGTGCAAAGAACATGAACAGAAGAAGAGATACATACTTCTCAAGAAGATGTACATATGGGCAACAATCACATGAAAAAAATTCTCAGCTGGGTGTGGTGACTCAAGCCTGTAATCCCAGCACTTTGGAAGACTGAGGTGGGTGGATCACCTGAGTTCAGGAGTTTGAGACCAGGCTGACCAACATGGTGAAACATGGTGAAATCCCCGTCTCTACTAAAAATACAAAACAAATTGGCTGGGTATGGTGGCACACACCTATAGTCCCAGCTACTCGGAAGGCTAAGGAAGGAGAATCGCTTAAACATGGGAGGCAGAGATTGCAGGGAGCTGAGATCACACCATTGTACTCCAGCCTGGGAAACATAAGCAAAACTCCATCAAAAAAAAAAAAAAAAAAAAAAAAAAAAAGCAAGCTCAACAGCATTCATGCATTCATTGATCGTTAGAGAACTGCAAATCAAAACCATAACGATATACCATCTCACACCAGTCAAAATGGCATTATAAAGAAGTCAAAAGCTGACAGATGCTGGCAAGGTTGTGGAGAAAAATGAACGCATATACACTGTTGGTGGGAGTGTAAATTAGTTCAGTCATTGTGGAAGACAGTGTGGCAATTCCTCGAAGACCTAAAGACAGAATTACCATTTGACCCAGCAATCCCATTACTGAGTATATACCCAAAGGAATATAAATTGTTCTATTGTAAAGACACATCCACTTGTATGTTTATTGCAGCACTATTCACAATAGCAAAGACATGGAATCAACCTAAATGCCCATAAATGATAGATGGGATAAAGAAAATGTGGTACATAAACACCTTGGAAAACTATGCAGCCATAAAAAAGAATGAGATCATGTCCTTTGCAGGGACATGAATGGAGCTGGAGGCCATGATCCTTAGCAAACTAATACAGGAACAGAAAACCAAATACTGAGTGTTCTCACTTATAAGTGGGAACTAAATGATGAGAACATATGGACACATGAAGGAAAACAACACACACTGGGGCCTATCAGAAGGTGGAGGGTGGGAGGAGGGAGTAGATCAGGAAAAATAGCTAATGGTTACCAGGGTAGATACCCGGGTGAGTAAATAATCTATACAACAAACCCCCATGACAGCAGTTTACCTAGGTAACAAACCTGAACCTGTACCCCTGAACTTAAAAGTTTAACAAAACAAGAAAAAAGATGGTGTATTTACACAGACATATATCATATTGATTGATAGCTAAATGGCAGCACCGTATGAACTAAAGATTTTTTTTTTTTTTTTTAGACAGGGTCTTGCTCTGTCACCCAGGCTGGAGTGCAATGGCAGGATCTCAGCTCACTGCAATCTCCACCTCCCAGGCTCGAGGGATCCACCCATCTCAGCCTCCCAAATAGCTGGGATTACGGGTGCACACCACCATGCCCAGGTAGTTTTTGTATTTTTAGTAGAGATGGGGTTTTGCCATGTTGCCCAGGCTGGTCTCCAACTCCTGAGCTCAAGCAATCCACTAACCTCGGCCTCCCAAAGTGAACTAAAGATTTTTAATATATTATCTTATCTAATCCTCACAATATCACTATGCTGTAGACCACAGTGTGCCCCCACCCAGACCAGCACAATCAGAAACATGTGGTAATGTTTTAAAAATGCAAATTTGCAGTCCTCAACTCAGAATTTCTGAATCAGAAGCCCTGGGATGTGACTCTGCCATTGCCTGGTGCACTGATCCAAACTCTCCAGGTGATTCTGACGCATTCTGAAGTTTGAGTATTCCTGCATTATGTTCATCTTAAAGATGCAAAAATTAAGGATATAGGAACTTAGACAATTTCCCTTAAAGTCATCCAGCTCAAATGCAGGAGAGAGGGCACTTAGACATGTGTTCCTCTGCATCTAATGCCCATGCTCTGAATCAACATAATGTATTGCCCGTCTCTGGTAACAGTATTCTTTTGTATTGAAGGCCTTCTCAGAGCTTTAACGCATAAGCAAATAAGGTATTAGGATAGAAAATGAATTCTCCCAGGGAAAGAAACAAGGGAAAGAAGGTAATAAAGCCTTCCTAGCAGGCCACAGAAAGAGACAGCTGCAGAATCTATTCACCTCCATGTAAACAGCTCACCAATAGGGAGGCGTTCAGGAAGGCAATTGGGGTGAAAGCCCTGAAAAATGCCCCAGTCTTTCCCTGCAGGGTTTATGAACCACTTTGGCAGGCTAACAGCAGCACATTATATGTAATTGCTGGTTTACTCTACCTTGTCTGCCTTTTATTTTCACAAGGAATCCTTGTTATTCAGTGGAATTAGCAAAGGAATCCATTAAGTGGTGGCTACAAAGACTGCACAGTATTTATTCCAGTAATAAAAAGTCTAATTTTGCAATAACATGGCAATCTTTGGGAAGCACTGGCTGATGGAATCCAAGTCTGGCAAAATTAGCCTCTTTTGGTGGTGCTTACTATTATGGTGCCTGTGAGAAGGGAGAGGAGGGGGAGGTTATTTGCCAAGTAAGCACTTTTGCAAAACAAAACAAATTCTCTTTCACACAATTCTGAAATGGAAAAATGGGGAATCAGCCATCAGGCTCAGAGAGCAGAAACAGCAAGGGGCAGGCTCTTAATTAATGTAGGCTAAGGCTAACTGCGTTTAGAGGCAGGGATGTGTTCTTGGCAAACGTGCAGAGTAGTTTGCCACCTGGTCCTATTCCTCCCTTCCTGAGCCAGTGGCAGGTGCCTGGTGCCGTCAACATGCCTGTGGGCTCTCTGTACCATTTATGATTCAGTGAAAATCAAACTTCGTTTAGCGAATCACAGAATTTCAGAGCTTAAAGGGACCTTAGACCTTACAGATAGTTAATAGGTAATGTTAGCTATTAAAGACACAGCACCAGGACTTTAAATCGTCTCTAATGTTTCGTTTCCCCTTTCTTTTCCCACAGTTTCATCAATTAGTGTTGATTTCACATCATTGTTTCTTCATTGTACCATTAACATGGAAGGTCTAGACCACATGAAAGTGGAACCATACATTCAGAACTGCTTGTTTCAGAAGTGGAAATCCTCTTGGTATTTATTGATTAGTATGGCAGTTGCTTCTTTCTTGATCCAAAAGATGTTTTAAAATTCAAATTCCAGCCTGAAAAATATGAGCTATGCATCTCCAGAGTCTGCCAAGTCTAGATTGAGGACAACCTTTTGTTCTCATTCTATATGCCTCAAGAGGCATAAACTACAAACTTACTTGCTTTTGTTTCTTAAACAATGGCTTTGGGTGCTGGAATAATTTAATAAGCTTGCTGCAAAGCTTTAGTTCTTATTGCAAAAAAATAAATGGGACCGACATGTTGTGACTGCATATATAACTAACATTCCAATTAACCCAGAGACTCTAGGATCTCAGAGAGAGAGCTTCATTTTATACACATAGTCTCGCTAAAACACAAATTCAGATTACTATCAGTGGGAGTGGTTATCATAGAATTTAGCCAGAGATTACTAACTGCAGTCCAAAATAGAAAGAACAAGCACTGTAAAGCGCCTGATATAGTCATCGAAACACAAATAGAAATTTAAATCATGTCTACTTAAGGTTATGTCTTCTATTTATCCTACATATTCCTAATGTAACACCCATTCTTAACATCAACAATGATTAACATTTCGTATACCATTACTTAGTAAAATGGAGAGTAGATTCATATTATTTTAGCATAACTAAATATTATCCCACTTATACAATTTATACTGAAATTGAAGAGCCCAAAATTAGTTTAGATTTTAGCCAGAAACCATCAAGTGGAAAGATGGACTCCTGGTTTATGTTTATGATGAAGGATAAATGATGCTTCAGTTTTTGTCCCCACTGGCAAAGCTATTATGTGAGTTTTGCTTGTAAAAGCTTCTTTCTAGGTTATAACCACTAGTGGTCATTAGGAATTGTTAGTAAATGAACATGTGTTTGAAATTCATAAGTATATTTGTAACATCTAAGTTCATTCAGCAGTTTAACTCATGGGTGCCTCTGATAAAGCACGTTTCAGATAAAGAACAGTTTAACTTGAACAGTTAACTTGAGCTGTGGCTTTGCTTGTTCTTACTCTTGTGCCATTGCCTACATCCTTCACAGCCTGGGCCTTAACCCTTTCCCTCCCTTTTGACTTTCCCTGTCACCTTTGGTGGAACATTATGGCCTTCAATGAAAGTTCTAAAATAAAAGGGACATATTGATTATCTAAATTCTATTAGATTCTTTTGTACGTTACCAGGTCCATGGACTCTGTGTAATTGCTTATAGTAACATAGCAGCATAAGGGAAATAAAAAACAAGTGTTGTATTTTCAGGACAAGCTTTTAGCTATCACTTGGTAACAACAGTTCAGAATGTAAGTAACATTTAATGGAAAAGACATGGAAAGGAATGTGATGTATGTTTTTTGGTAACTAGCGTCCCTCTAATCCTATCCAACCCTTCTCTTCCACACAGACACACACACACACACACACACAAATAAACATCTTAGACTCATAAAGGATTGAGTCACTTTTGTTATTGTCACTGATATTATAATTATTAGTATTTCACATGGATTCCAGGGGCTCTACAAGAGATCCAACAAGGATTTAACACCTCTATGTAGTAAACACTAAGGAATAGCTTCTTTATTTCTCTTAATTGAGACAGGATAAAAGTATCATTGGTCAGAAAGATGAATGTAAGCTTTGTTTGGGTATTTTGCAAACAACTCATTCTGAAAAGAGGAGATCCTTCCACTACACAAATCTTCCTGGACAAGATTTTACAATTTCTTTAAGGATAGAAGAAATGCAATTGTGGAT
Source organism: Rhinopithecus roxellana (assembly GCF_007565055.1). Lineage (NCBI taxonomy): Eukaryota > Metazoa > Chordata > Mammalia > Primates > Cercopithecidae > Rhinopithecus > Rhinopithecus roxellana. The sequence goes on from NC_044559.1 coordinate 19,587,782, forward strand.
AAACAAGCATAATGATAATACATTTTCAGAGATTGCTCTAATGTAACCACAACAGAAAGACATTTAAGAGAGCACAAAGTTTTTAAGTCATTGTGCTGTTCTATTTCCCACATTCCTGTTCTGCAACAGCAGTGCTTTTTGACTGTTCATCCTGCCACCCACACAGCAACGTATTCATGTGTAAAGGTTAAAGCTGCATAATTATGGTAGAAACACATAAAAGCTACACAGCCTCACGGCCTGATGTGTTCAGCACATAATATTGGAGAGAGTAAGGGACCATATGCGTATATATATACACATAAATATATATACACATATATATATGCACACACATACATACATACATACACATGCATTCATGCATATATATATATATATATATATATATATATATATATGCAAAAGAGGAATAGACAGAGACAGACAGAAACAGACAGATAAAGAGAAATAGGGGTCAGACAGAAACAGACAGATAAAGAGAAATAGTGGTGGGGGGATTTTTTCCATTTTGGATATAATTTTTTCCTGCAGAAAAAATTAAAGTTTGCAGTTCTGCATTAGAAAATGGCCACATGTTCCCAACTAGGCTAAAAGCAAATCTGTCTCTAGGTTTGGAAGAAATCTTTGCTTCCCAGACACCCAACTACTATTTCTCTAAGGACAACTCACGATAATACCTGTGATGGTTTTAACTTACCAATGTGTGCATACTGATTCTAGCAAAGATCCAAGTGGTCTAGTTTAAGATTTCTTTTTAGAAAAGGCACTCATTTAGGCACATAGTAGTCACAAAGTACATGCTGGTTGAATGAAATAACTTTTATCTGGGAAATTATGTTACAGATATATAGTTGCATTGTTTTGAACTAAAATGTATTTCTGGGGAGAATTTCTGAAAAGTCATTAAACCTTATAAAAGACTTTGCTGCCAGTGAATTGGGAATTAGTTCTGGAAGATGTAATCTGACTGAAAAGGAACATAGATTGGTAAAAGAGGGAAAATCACTTGTAGAGTAGAAATGTTAATGGCGGTGATTGCCTTCCTTACAAACAAACAAGAAATTAGTGCTTTGAGTGTAACTTACACACTGTAACTAAAAGAAGACCCTGATGAGATGTTCAGTACTTACATTATACATCCTTACGTTAGATTCTTTTTGCTTTTTAATGCAAGAGGCCTTTAATGACAAAATTTCAGATAATTCCTACAAGCATGATCCTAGCAGCACCGCTGTATTTCATGGAATAGCATAATTCACTTGACAGAAACTGAATAATAATTTTCAACACGTTGACATGACATTTATTGATTTCTTATAACTAGTCCAAGTTGAGAGAGAAAGGAAGGAGAATAACCTATAACCCCAAGGCATTTAATGCTGGAACTACAAGTGATCTTTTGATTTATTTAATATAAAATGCCTATATTATGAATGACATGAAAAAAGCCCTCAATGATTGCCTAATTTTGTAAGTGAGGAAATGAATGCTCACGAAATAATCAGACCTGTCTCTTCTGGCTTTTCTTTCAGAGCTTCTTTGCCATGTTCATTCATGAACTAGAAAATCGCAGTCAAAGTTAATAGCTTCCACAGGTCCTAGTGTTTATCAGCGTACTGCTCATTCTTGCCTAACTGCTAGTCAGTTTTCTTCCTAACTTAAGCCACAGAAATTTATGGGATTCCATCTCCTGGTAGAAGCAATGCTCCTCCTCTAAAACCTGGAAGTGTAGGGTTACTTATAGACAGAGACATCCTGGGCTTAGGAACAGTTTCTGGTGATTTGTTCATTTATAAAGCAGTGACAACCAGCTTGAGTGTACAGATCTAAATGAAGACAGGATAATGCTGATGAAGATAATGATGATGCCTGTAACAGCTCACATATGTTCCTGTCACTGTGCTAGGCACTCAGTCGTTACAACTCTATCAGCACTCTCCATTTATAGTGAAAAGCCAAGATGTAGAGAGAGAGATTAAGGATGTGCATGGCAGAATCCAGATCTAAATCTGGGTCTCACTGACTCAAAGCACAGAGCCTTAACCACTATAAAATATTGCTACCCACATAGAGAAATCATAGAAATAATCCTCATCTCAAATCCAGCTGGATCACTGGAAATTTCCCCAGAAATCCTCTTCCTGATGCTCTTTCTCCAGAGGAGTTAGAGATGTTCTTATTTATTAATACAGTTTTCTTGAAAGCCACACAGGGTGGTATGTTATTGGTCTTATTTATTGGCTGAGGAACTAGAAAGAGAAAAACATAATAAGGTCAGTGACGAAGTCTACCATTGAATCACTCAAATCCCCATTCGCTTTCCTAATTTAGGTATCTCACTAAATAACTATTTATACCACATTTAAAATATGTGCATATAAAAATATACTTTACTGTTTAAATTTGATTTTAGTTCTAAATTCTTCCATTCCAAAAGTTATTATCAATAAATTGCCATGCAGTTGCTTTTCTTAACCATGCTGATGAGTAACGTGTGGCTACAGAGAAAATGAAAGTATAAAATCACTCAGACAGTGTGAGTATGGAGCCATGATGGTGGAAATAAAATATTCAATTCTTATTTATAAATGTGGGAGTATTACAAAACCCTCTGGACTTTCAACCTGATCCAGTTATAATGAAAATCCAGTAAGTTCCTAGAGACTTGGAATTCTTCATCTTGTTTTAGAAATCTTCTGGATTAACTTTGTCAGTCTATTTTTTTTCGTTGGCATTATTGCTTAAATATAAGACTCTATTGGTCTGAAATTGGGGCGGAGGGAGAAAGTGTGGAGTCATCATCCCTTACTAACCCCACCTGGATGAACTTCCAGCAGCACAAAATCCTAGGTTCTGTTCAGCGAGAAACTCTGACATTCAATGGAACTAAAAAAAAGAGTGTTTTTTAAAATATTAACTTTTATGGCTACTCAAAAATGTAAATGTTTCTGTCCTACAGGGGTGGGGTTAAGATAATTCTGAGGTTTGAATGAAGATACTCACTTTTGACTTTTTAATTTTATTAGTATACTTAGTATTGTTGAACACATAACCACAATAAAACATTTAAAAAATGCAAAATTACTGGGAAAACCAAACCAAAAAATAATAGTAAGAAGATATTTATTTCACATTTATTTTGTATAATTCACTTGTGTATGCACTGTACATGGATTATCTCATTTAATCTTTGCAACAACTTCAGGAGACAATAGTTTTAGTATTCTCATTTTATAGATCAGAAAACCAAGAATTAGCAAGGTTTAAATGATTCATCCCATGTGATCCAACAGATAAATTGCACTTAAGTCATAATTTCGTATTGCATGCTTCCAAAATGAATGCTACCACTATCTTATCCTGTGTAGCTATTTTATGGGAAGAGATCAAGCCTTTATTTAAAAGAGATTCATCAGATTTTCATTGAAGAAAGAAATACAGGCTATTCTAGTCTCCAAAAAAATAATAATTCAACTAGAAGAAATCAAACATAAGAAATTCCAGTCCTAATGTAATATTTTGAAGAAAGTTAAAATGCAGAAATAGAGTCTGTATGTGTAATAGCCACCTCAATCTTAACTGTCCTGCCTTTACTTCCTGACTCTAATTTTGTCTCAGGTTCATGTTTCACACATACGGAAAATACCAGTTATTCCCAGAAACATGTAATAAATGGTTAGGAAAAGTTATGATTTCTTTTTCCCTTAAGGTATATGCCCCTTTGGACAAAACTACCATTAATTTCCCTACTGCTCTTCTTTTGCTGAATTTCAAGATTGTACGAGATTTTGTGACTTGCTTCCGGAGCAACTTAAATTGGAAAATGTTAAAATAAGTGTACATTTTCAACTTGATCATTTTTCTTTACTTTGCTTCCTTCTGTGTATAAGAAACAGTTTTTTACCTCAAATCTTTTCTGCATCTCAAAGACTTTCAGAAAGGTGTGGAGTTAAGAGAAAGAGAAAGTTTTCTTTTGCCAGTCTACACTAGTCTAAACAGAGACAAAGTATAGTACTTTCACTTTCATTACAGACACTGCCTCTTTAAGGCAAAACTAATGAATGTGACAGATCTTGCTCACTCCACTACATCTATGAGAGGTTGCTTAGCAACCACAGGACATTGGAGAGAGGGCAATGTTAGAGCAGGTTGCAGAAAGAAGGAACTATCATTAACTCTGCAGATGTTAGATACGATCCATCCGCTATCTCTCTTTCTTTCATGTTACCTATCGGTCATTTCAAATGGCAAGTCCTACTGCTACCTAGAACTCGAGATTTACAATTTCATCCTTAACCTTCCAAGCCAATGATCTGACCCAACCAAAGATCCTGTGAAAAGCATTCTTTCACAGAGTGGAGGGAGCGTTACAGTTAAAAATAACAGTGACCTCTTTGAATCTTATGTCTCTGATCTTTCTCACATTTTTCAAGTGAGAAAAAAAAATTAACCAAAAAGCAAAATATTTTCAATGGTTTCATTGGCTGATTTTGGTTTTGCACATTTCACTTTGTTATAGGATATTGGACCTATTCTCTTGCTCATAAGATGGACTTGACCTTATTAGAAACTGATTTATATGAGGTTTTTTAGTCCATTTATGTGAGCTCCTGATTCCCTTGAGAGCTTGCTGCTACAGGGTTCTTTCATTATTGGTTTATACGTTTAATCCTCTATGTACATAAATAATTCTTATTAACCTTTATTTGACTGATATATCTTACTAATTTCAAAAAACTGTACTTTTTAGTCCTGGAAATAGATATTCAAATTTAAAAACAATTCTAAGATCATAAAGTATGGGAGAGCAAATTTACTTCCTGGGGTAAAGAGTGACAAATGAGGGCAAATATTTTATTCTGTATTTATTATGTGCCAGGCTCAGAGCTAATTCCTTTAACAAAATATAGCATTTATTTCTCATGGCAACCCTATAACATAAGTACTATTATTGTTAGTCATTTTAAGAAAAAGGAAACCAAGGTTTACTATCTTGTTCAAGATCGTAGTAATGTTAGTCATGAAAGCGGTAATTGAGCCTAAGTCTACCTACACCCAGAAGCCAAACTGGGAACCCAAACGCTATTCTATCTCTCTAAATGTTAAAGGCTCCACAACTGATTCTTCAAAAATAATAACAAAATAGACAGAAAGAAAGAAAGGAGGAAGGGGGAGAAAGGAAGAAAAGAAACAGCAAAAAATATTATCACCTTGTATTAGGATCTTAACAAACAAGAAAATGGTTAAAAAAAAAAAATGCCCTCACATTTCAATAGGGGTCAGAGAAAAAGCATCAGATCACTTCTACATGATGAAATCCAGGAAATGTAAATATTAAAACATAAACCAGAGATGTTTATGATATGGTGAAAGCATTCATGTTTTTTAATCCAACAGATCTGAATTCAAATCCAATTTCTATTCCTGGTTCTGCAGTTAACCTCTAAACGTCTCTTAACCTCTCTAGACTTCAGATTCACAATCTATAAAATAGTTATAGCAATACTAGGTTTGTTATGAGAAAGTGAGATTACGTACCAAAATTGCCTTGTTCACTTCCCATAAGTAAAAGGCACTCAACAAATATTGGTTAATATTTTTAGAAAAATGAAATAAATGTGGGTAAATAAGGAACTACAGAAATAAATGAGAAGAGTAAATAATCTCTGATGTTATTATGAGAAATCCCACAAGACTGTCCATTATTGATTTCCATGGTTTCCTAATTATTTACACCTATTTAATTGTTCTAGAAGTGATACCTATTCTTTAAATGCAAAATTCATTTATACACACTGTAACACCGATTCTTTTTTTTTTTTTTTTTTTTTTTTTTTTTTTTTTTTTTTTTTTTTACTATACTTTAAGTTCTAGAGTACATATGCACAACGTGCAGATTTGTTACATAGGTATACATGTGCCATGTTGGTTTGCTGCACCCATCAACTCATCATTTACATTAGGTATTTCTCCTAATGCTATCCCTCCTCCAGCCCCCCACCCCCTGACAGGCCCTAGTGTGTGATGTTCCCCTCCCGCATGTGTCCAAGTGTTCTCATTATTCAATTCCCACCTATGAGTGAGAACATGCGATGTAACACTCCTTCTTAATGACATACTTTCTGTATGCAACATGCTGTGGTATATTTTGTGTTCAAATCAGGCGCAAGAACCACACAGTCCCTTTCATCAAGGGTTACAAAAGGAGAAGGAAGGCACACACACAAATAAATACAACAAGGCAAACAAACAAAACTGCTTAGCAGAGTTTGGAGAGAAAGGTTTCACTTCTGGCTGGGATGTCAGAAAACAGTTCCTAAATGAAAGAAAATATAAACAAGGTTTCCTCAGTAGGCATTTGTAGTTTGGTGATGGATTTTTATTTTTTTCATGTAGCAACCACTTATCCCATCTGCTACAACAGATTCTTATGATCTCCCTTTCATGTGAGGAATTCCCTGTCTAGAGCTCACTCTCAGCTCTTGTGATTTGGTGCTGCTAATTCTATCCAGTGATACTTGAGCACCCAGCAAGATTTGGGCCAGTCAACAGAGTCCATGGCCCTGGTCACAATGTTTGGTTCAGTGGCGAAAACATAATCCGTAACAAGTCAATCAGCCTAGTTGTATCTTTGACCCAAGAGGAAAGCTTCTTTTCTCTTCTACAGGATTAAGTGCCTTTCCATGGTATTGCTGTGTTTCTATACCTAAGCTCTATTCTCACATTACTATTGTTGATATCATTTAAATTGAACTCAGCTATACTGAAAGCTGAACCTCCACCTCTGGACTTGCCTGTGTATTTTAATTATCTAAGTCCACATATATTTTGTCGTACCTGTTGATTTTGTTTTACTTTTTGTGGGAAATGAAACACAGTTTATATCCCCAACTGATAAAGCTTTGAAGAACAACTAAAATTTCAGCAGGTGGAGAGGGTGGAAAAGGGCATACAAATAGAAAAAACACAGGTGAGGGCATAGGCTGGAGAATCTATTCAGGGAGAGGGAGCCCAATGTCCAGTCACCCTCCTACTGTCCTCCTGCCTATACCCACTAATCCATGTGCCCTTTTACTGGTGTCACTGAGCTAAATGAAACCCATTGCCTTGCAGTTTAGGGTCTGGGACTTTTTGACCATCTCTAGAACACCAGCATCAAGTTTTTGATGTGTTTTCTATCCTTTCCTGTGTAGCCATCTGGACTCCAGTGAAGAAGAGAGTACATTTAGTGTCACCACATAAAGAAGCAGCTGTAGCCCTATCAAACAACCTCATAAAGTTAATTAGATGTGATGAGTTCTTTTTGTTCACATTTATCTACTAAACCTGAAAAGAATGTTGGAGAGACTTGCTTGGCAGAGCTCATCACGCACCCCACAACTCCCACAGATGGGAGGAATGAAACATATAGCTGGAAAATGCGCTCAAATTCTTCTCTTTTCTTATCAAGATATCTCCTCTTGCATACTTTTCTGGAGAGTTTAGTGAGTAGATAAAGGAATGTGTAGCAGTTAATTAGACAGAAAAGTGACCCACACTTCTTTTTCCCAAATGTCAGCTCACTGCCTTTCATTCTGTTTCATAGGATCAGTGTTAAGGTCTAGAGAGAGTGGCATGTTCAACATCTGGCCATTAACGGGATGGCTTTATTTTCTCTTTTCTGACCCACTCATTAAAAGCTTGGTTCAGACCTCACCTGCTCCATATTGCCTTCCCAGAACACTCCAGCCACAACCTGCAGCTATGGGACCCAGACCCTGCTGTGGAATCACACTAAGGTGGCAGGGGAGGCAGTGAAGCATCACAAGTAATCCATTACCAGCAAGTCATTTGTGAATAATTTACATTTTCACAATTTAGGTCAAATTCAAGCTTAGCCCTATAAGAACAATATTCTCACTCTTTTAGATATTGTCAGAAAATTCTCTCATTTCTACATTATGTATCTCAAATCCTGCACAGCTCTTACCTCCACCATTCATCCTCCCAAGTCCCAGCTTTCATTTGAACTTCTACTATCAGTCTGATGCCTACCCTGGACTGTAAACCACACATTTACCTCTCAAATACTTCCCAAATGTCTATGAGATCGTTCCATGTCATGGCCCATAATCCTCCAATAACTTGCCTACACATTGAGACTACAACCCTTGTCCACCAGCTTCTATGGGATCTGGCCCCTGGCCTTCTCGTTATACTAATTTCCCTCACTCTGTCTTTGTTTACTCCACATCAAACCAACTGACCTCCTCGTTCGTCCTTGAAAACATCAAGTACATTCCAGTCTTGGGAACTTTGCACTCACCATTCCTTTGACAGGAATGTTTATCCCCCAGATAGTAACATAGCCTTTCTCCTTCACTAAACCCAGGACTCTGCTCATAGGCAAACTCCTCAGAATTATTTCCTGATGGTGCAATTTAAAATGGTACCTGCTCCACTCATTATACCTTTACCATCAGAGCAGGCATTATCGTTTGATATCCTCGGACCATGTATCTCTTTACCTGTCTCCCAACCAGATTATAAGCTCCACGATGGCAAAGACTTTGTAATAATTACTACACATAACAGTATCTTGAACAATGATTAAAGAAAGTAAGTACTCGGTACTTATTATTAAACCAAATTAATAGCCTATATTATGTCTTCTCTATTTCAAAGCCAGTGATGTGTTTAGCATGTAAAGGATAATTATGATGTGTTTCCTGTACAAAACTGTGGTACCTGGTTATGCCACCGTTTACTTATACTAACAACACCAAAGCTTAGAATAACACTTGGAACATAGTAAACACTATATAAGTATATGCAGAGTATTTTAATATATAATATGAATTTAATTCTCACAGCTCTGTCAGATAGGCACTATAATTGTCCACATGTTAAATATATGGAATCTGAAGCACATATAGTTCAAAGATCTTGACTAAGGTCATGCAGTTAGTATATAGCAGAACTAGGATTTGAACCTAAGTAGGCGGGCTCCAGATTCTGTCATCTTAACTAGCCAGCTGCATACTATAGTATTACTAAATTGTTTGAGATGATATGATGTAAGACAGTGATTTTATCAATGGTACTTAATCAGGTATGGTTTTTATTTTATTACTCTTTGTACCATCTTTCATCTACTCAATGAAGATAATACACTCTGAGCAAGACCTGGGTCTTCTGTAACTCCACTGTGCCACACATACAAGACATACACAGTGAGGATTTGTTGATTGATTGTTTAAAATGCGTATGCCCTGGAGGGACTAGGTCTCAATCTTTTTTTTTTTTTTTTTTTTTGATGGAGTCTTGCTCCATCGCCCAGGCTGGAGTGCAGTGGCACGATCGGTCCGCTGCAACCTCCATCTCCCGGGTTCAAGGAGTTCTCCTGCCTCAGCCTCCCGAGTAGCTAGGACTACAGGCGTGTGCCACCACACCCAGTTAATTTTTGTATTTTCAGTAGAGACGGGTTTCACCATGTTGGCCAGGATGGTCTCAATCTCTTGATCTCGTTATCCGCCTGCCTTGGCCTCCCAAAGTGCTGGGATTACTGGTATGAGCCACTGCACCCATCCAGCCTACACATTTATTGACTCCTAGTTGAGAATAAAATGTTTAAAAACCAGAACTCTTGGCATAAACACCTAGTTGTGAGGGAACAATAAGGAATATGTGAACAGAGAAGGGAAGAGAGAATACTTATATCTAACTTGGTCTTCCTTATAATTCTGTTAATGGAGTTAATGTTTTTACTTTTCTGTTCTTTGGAGTAAACACAAAATGAAGGAACTTCTCTTTTAAGACATGTGTATCTAAAGAAACAGTTTCTGAAACAGAACATACTAGGGCCCACTCAAATTTGTACGTTAGCACCTTCTCATGCTTCTGTGAACCAGGAGTATGCCTCTATGCCCGGGCTTTCTTAACTAAATGAATTGTCCTGTGACAGCACCATGTCAGGCATTAACATTACATATATTTTTCAAAATCTATTTTAAGAAGGAGTAATTTCCCATAAAAAAATATTTGCAATAACAAATGTTCAAAATCATTATAGTTCTTCCATGGTGAAATAATCTAAAATGGTAACATCAATTGAATCAGTCATTTATACTAATGGTATTCATACTGCATTCTTTGGCCTTTTCCTATTCAGCATATGCTATTTTATTTGAAAGCAGTCACAATGACATTTATTGGACAATTCAAAGGTCTTTCACAGCTAAATTTAGCCCTTTCTCCTATTTAAATAGAAAGGATAAAAATGTTTCTTCCTGGGAGCTACTTAAAACATTCCCCTAGATTAACTTGCCTTCCTTCTTCTGAAAGAAAATGTTATATTCTGTTTAGGAGGTCGTGAGTCAGAGATCTAGAGATTTAAACTAATCCTGATTTGAAAATTTTAGCTGTGACCCCAGAAATCTTTCAAAATGTCTCGCCTTGATATTTGAAATAGATATCCGAGATAAGAACTGAATCCATCAGCTTGGATTTCCTAACTTGCCCTTAGCATCCTTCTGATTGGCAAAAGTGATGCTCCCCCCACTCCAGCTTTCCTGTCTGTCTTTATTTTTTACCCTATTAATATCTCAAGTCCTTAGCACTTTTCCTTCTTTATTCCTTCCCCTCATTTTCTACCGTTTTAAATAGAAGGAACTTTATGAGTATTAACTTGACTCAGTTTCTTCTGACTTAATAGAGCTAGGCAATAACACAATACACAAAATTATCCCCCTGAGAATGCTAAATATCAAGACAAAATTTTAAATGTAAAAAATGTCACCTGGACAGCTAAATGCAATAGGAAGATTGTATATGTGCATGTGCGATTGTGTGTGTGCATACACACACACACTTTCTGCCTTTATGGATGAGTAAATTCTAGTCATGTAGTACAATTTAGGTAAGCAATGCTCTCTTTAAACACCTAGGGTCTTCTCTAAATGATGGCATCACAAATGTTTGATTGAGTCAATTTAGTGAGAAAATCAGTCAAAGCAGATATTTGGCACCACACAGACAAAATGATGAGCTGATTAACTAAGTTTTCCTACTTAACTGGTGGTTGTTGGGTATCACGTAGGCTTGGTCCCATAGCAACAAGCTAAAAGTATAGCCTTTCTGATATTTACTAAGTAGTTATTTTAGTGTTAATCCCTTGAAATTCTGTATATTATCACAATAGTTTTAAACTATTTTCCAGTGAAACCTTTATTCCACATCATTGATTTACAGACTACCACAGATGAAATGTGCAAAATATTTAGTTATAACCTAAAAATTCATAGGCTCCCTTGATATATACCAAGGAGGATTATTGTGTTCCTGTTCTCAGCTCTATCAGGCTATGAGCTCCATTTACCTGACAACATATTGAAACAGTTATCTACATTCCCTGCCTCATATTTTTCACTTCCCATTTATTCCTTAACCAAATGAAGTTTTGCATCATCATCTCTCCAAGGCTGCTCTCTCAAAAGTTAGCAGTAATCTTGGCATTGTCCGATGCAATGACTTTTTCTCAGCCTTTATCTAGTTTCAAGTCTATGTAACTTGACTCAAGTACTTCCTTTTTGAAACATTATACTTTGGCTTTTATGGAACAATTCTCTTCTCTTTTTCTAGTGCTTTGGCCTGTCTCTCTCAGTATCTTCCACTGGCTCCTTTACCTTAAGCTGCTCCTTGAGAGTTAGTATCAACAGAAACACAAAAATAGCATTTTATCACTTCTGTGTGAAATCTAAAAAAGTCAAACTTAGAAAACTGGAAGGAGAATGGTGGCTGACTGAGGCTATAGGGTGAGGAAAATGGGAAGATATTGGTCAAAAGAGTATAAAATTTCAGCTATAAGATGAATAAATCCTAGAAGATCTAATGCACAGTAATGATAACTATAGCTAACAATAACATATTGTTCACAGAAAATGTGTAAGTAAATTGTAAGTGTCCTCACCATACATACACACATACACACACGTACACGCCAACATAGTTTGTATATTTGCCCCTGCCCAAATCTCGTGTTGAATTGCAATCCCCAGTATTGGAGGAGGGGCCTGTGGGAGGTTACTGGATCATGGACCTGGAGTGTGGATTTCTCACAAATAGTTTAGCACCACCCTCTTGACGCTGTCCTCAGTGGCTTCTCTCGAGATGTGGCTGTTTAAAACTGTGTAGCACCTCTCTCCCTCTCTTGCTCCCACTGTGTGAGAAGTCTGCTCCCCCTTCACTTTCCACTGTGATTGGAGGCTTCCTGAGGCCTTCCCCAAAGCAGATACTGGCACTGTGCTTCCTGTGCAGCCTGCAGAACCATGAGCTAATGAACCTCCTTTTCTTAAAACTTACCAAGCCTCATTATTTCTTTATAACAATGTAAGAATGGCCTAATTCATACACACACACACACACACACACACACACACACAAAGGTAACTTATGTGAGGTGGTGGGTATGTGATAGCTTGATAGTGGGAATCATCACACAAGGTCTGCTTATCCAAAGACTGCATTGTATGCCTTAAATATATACAACTTTTATTTATCAGTTATAGCTCAATAAAACTGAATAAAAAGGAGTAGGTGTCAAAAGTAAAGAACTCACTGTTTTTTGACCTCTTCCCTCTTCCCACACACAATTTTTATTCATGGCTAATCTCAGTCATTTATAGATGTAAAATCTATGTAGGTCGCCTGTCAAATAGAATGCCCCTAGCATAGATCTCCCTCTAGACTGGATTTAAAAATTTGAACTGCCTGCCCAACATTGATACCTGTATATCCTATGGACACTTAACACTCAACACACTCCACACCAAATTTTTTATCTTTTCCTCCAGATTTCATCACCCACCTCTAAAGAGTAAATGGATATTAATATACTCTCTATTAATTACACTCTGAAGATTTAACATACACAAGTTCTTCCCATGTTCAAAGGATTTTACATATAATGCCATTAAATCCTTATAACTACCCTTTAAGATAAGTACTACCATTATGATTGTTTTTAATGAAACACAGAACAGTTGAATAATTGTCTAAATTCATACAACTAGATAGTAGCGGACCTTGGCTTTGAACTCAATCTGGCTAACTGTGTGTTCTTAAAATATGTACTAAACTAGAGAAAGAAGGGAAAGGCAGAAAAAAAGGAAACAGAAAGAGCACTTCTTAAGCAAAAAGTTGACAGAAATATACTATTCATTGCATTCTTCACTTTACTGCAACCTAATTCAAACTGTATTTACTAAAACCTGTGTTGACATATAAACTAGGAGTGATTTAGTTTTGAGCGATATGTCTTGCAAACATTTGGTTTATTGTTGAACCATCCCTTTGATATAGATGCCTATATATGTATATATGTGTGTATATATATATATATAGAGAGAGAGAGATATGTAGATATTTTCCTCATTATTTTTAATCTTGTTCTTAAATAGTAACAGATCGGCCGGGCGCGGTGGCTCAAGCCTGTAATCCCAGCACTTTGGGAGGCCGAGACGGGCGGATCACGAGGTCAGGAGATCAAGACCATCCTGGCTCACACGGTGAAACCCCGTCTCTACTAAAAATACAAAAAACTAGCCGGGCGACCTGGCGGGCGCCTGTAGTCCCAGCTACTCGGGAGGCTGAGGCAGGAGAATGGCGTGAACCCGGGAGGCGGAGCTTGCAGTGAGCTGAGATCCGGCCACTGCACTCCAGCCTGGGCGACAGAGCGAGACTCCGTCTCAAAAAAAAAAAAAAAAAAAAAAAAAAAAAAAAAAAAAAAATAGTAACAGATCTTCAGAGGTGAACAAAGTTAGCAATCATCTAGGATTTCTTTATTTTATAAAGGGGTCTAGGGAGTTTAAGTGATTTGTCCATAGTCACAGAGCAAGTTAGTGACTGAGTCAAGAATAGAATCCAGATCTTGAACCATTTCATATTGTGTTTATTCCAATACTGAATATATATATATATGTGTGTGTGTGTGTGTTTCATAACATATGGTACATAAGAATAATAGTGTCTTCTGTGTTTAAAGTACTAATTCACAATTTGAATCTTATGTTAACTTTGTAGTGTAGAGTTCTGTCCCTTCTTAGTTAGCCAATAGATTGATTAAAGATCTGATTGGCCATCTGTTATGTGCAGAGACTTGTTTTATTCACATCCCAAGCAGCTTTTAGCAGGCTTTTTGCTCCTGAAGAGCCTGTAGAGGATTAGAGAAGCTCAGCATGAATTCTTCTAAAAGCTGGGCCTGAACTGCCCCTGGCTGTGTCCAGGAAATAGGACCTGGTTGAAGAGAATAGAGTTAAGTATCAAGGGAGATAGTGTGTGCAGCACAGCTGAAAAATGAGGGTAGGAGAAGATAGAGTTCAAGTTGGCAGCTCTACCTTTTTCCTGTCTGAATCACTCCCAGGTGGTAAAGAAACAAAGAATGGGCCCTGTCGTGCCTGAAGAAAGACAACCATGCATCAGCAGCATCTAGCTGATCCGCCACTATTCTGGCTAAGGCGTCCATTCCTCAAAATCAATCATGGGACCAGCCAACAGGCTGCATCTCCTGTAATAGGAGCTAATGACCCTCTCTGCAAGAGTTTATACCCTTGACTTATGCAGATTATAAATCAAGCAACAAACACTATCACTTGACTTTTAAAATTTATTTATTTATTTATTTTTATTTTTATTTTATTTTATTTTATTTTTTGAGGCGGAGTCTCGCTCTGTCGCCCGGACTGGAGTGCAGTGGCCAGATCTCAGCTCACTGCAAGCTCCGCCTCCCGGGTTTACGCCATTCTCCTGCCTCAGCCTCCAGAGTAGCTGGGACTACAGGCGCCCGCCACCTCGCCCGGCTAGTTTTTTTTGTATTTTTAGTAGAGACGGGGTTTCACCGTGTTAGCCAGGATGGTCTCGATCTCCTGACCTCGTGATCCGCCCGTCTCGGCCTCCCAAAGTGCTGGGATTACAGGCTTGAGCCACCGCGCCCGGCCATTAAAATTTTTTTATTTTTAATTTTTATGGATACATAGTAGGTGTACATATATATATATATATATATATTTGGGGTACGTGAGATATTTTGATACAGGCGTATGATATGTAATAATCATATCAAGGTAAATGGAGCATCAGTCACCTCAAGCATCTATCATTCTCTGTGACTTAAAAAAATATTATACATTGGGAGCTGAATGTGGTAGCTCATGCTTATAATTCCAGCTACTTGGGAAGCTGAGGCGGGACGATTGCTTGAGCCAGGAGTTTGAGACCAGACTCAGCAAAATATCAGAATCATATCTCTAAAAAAAAATGGTGGTATACACCTACTAGAGAGGTTGAAGCAAGAGGATCACTTGAACTCAGGAGTTCCAGGTTGCAGTGAGCTAGAATCATACTATTGCACTCCAGCCAGGGTACTAGAGAAAGACCCCATTTCCATTAAAATAAATAAAGTCTACATTGCTTTATCGTGGACTGGGTTTGCAATATACAGAGCCCGTTCATGAATCTCCTTTTATTTGATTCCTACAGAAGCCAAAGGGTTGCAGCAGGGCAAGGGTTATTATTCCACTTACACTTAAGGAGATTGGCTAAGCTCTACACTAACGATCAGAAAACCAGAGATGATTCTGGCTTCACCACCAATTAACTTTAGCAAGTCACTTTAGTTCTTCAGAATCAGTTCCTCTTTTTCTGTGTACCTTTCAATCCTAACATTCTGAATCTAGGATTCTCAAGTTAATGGTATAGTAATGATATTCTTATCAATTCCCTCTGTTCTTATCGAGAGGAAGAAATAAAGCAAATGCCTAATAATTTTTATAATTATTTAACTTTCCTTTAATCTTTTAAGATATTGCCAAAGCAACATACTCAGAAAAAAACTGAGTAGTTTGTTCCTTTCCCAAGAAGAAAGTCAGGCTGACAGACTGAGTATTTGTTCCTCCACTATACTTAATACTAGGGACAGATTTGTGGACAAGTCCTCAGGCATTAAAGAAAAGAGTTGTATTTAAAAAATAGTATAGCTTCAACAGCATTCTTTGCTTCTCATATCTGATTTTGGTGCTACATCTATTTGGGCAAATTAGAGGTGACCTTAGCTAGTTCTGCTCTAGGTCTTGTCCATATGCAAATATTATATTTATTTAATAACCGTGACACAAATACAACTTTCCTTCTTTTTTCATTTACAATCATAGCAAAACCATGAATGTTAGTGCCATCTCCTCTAGCTGCCTAATTATGCAACTAGTTAAGGCAGCAAAATCTAATTCTTGGACATTTAAATTATTTTCAAGCTTTCAAAAAGTGTTATCGTAAGCAATCCTGAAATAATACACAGTTTTATGCCTGTAGCATATATACCTTTGGTGATACAAATTTCCCTTAAGTAAATTCCCACAAGTGGAATTAATGGCCCAAAGGCTATGATTGTTGTTACTGTTTTTATAAAATATATTAAGAAATTACTTTATAAAAGTACTATAACAATTCAAAAGTTTAGATTCCCACTAAGTCAACACACTTGACCATCAGCAAAATTAAAAATCTCCTCTAGTTCCTGGAAACCTCAAAAACAGGGAACACAATTTTATTTTCATGTCCTAATGAAGTGCTAGAATTAGGTCTATCATGTATCACTTAATAGTTCTAAATGGAGGCTTATTCACTAACAGTGGGATGTGGTTGATTGACTCAACACTTAACACCATGAGTTCAGCATTATAAAACATCAGAATTAGAGAGTGTTGCTTTAATGCATCATAGATATGGTGTTTTCTTAGGTTCTACACAAGTATACCCTGAGATAAAGACTTAGGTACAATTTGAGAGTAGATCCCAGGAAACTCAAGTAAATGGAGTGGGAAAAGTCTGACAGGTAACAGAGGGAGCCAATAAAAGGTGTGCTAATGAGTGAGTGACGCCTTGGGAACCATTAGTTGCCTTTTAAAATGTTCTACATAATTACCTGTCATAGAAGTTGGGAAAGCTGAGTATTTTTCTATCAGCTTTAATCAGGTTGTCCTGGGTGTGTCACATTCCAGTATTTTCAGGATGTTCTGCTCTCCTGGCATTGGAAAAATTTGTGAGACAGGGAAACAAAAATACAACCCTCTGTGGTGAGAGGCTGTTAAGGTGTTTAGGATGTGTCCACTGAAGCTATAATTGAATTCAGAGGTGGCCAAGTGAATATGTAGCATCTGCTGTACCTGGGAATGAGAACCTCTTGCTAATAGTGTTTATTCCAAAGGAAGAATGAAACGAAGAACTCAGGACTTTCCTCTAGGACTTTGCCAAGCTACAGCAAGCTCTGGCCATTGTACTATGATCGAAAGTATAAGAGCTATTATTATATTATATATTTGGTATAAATATGAATATATTAATTGGTCAGAAGACTTTGGAATAGGAGAATCTGGTAAACTGAATTTTCAAGTTAAACAAAAAAAATTAAAATAAAAGTATCTGGTTTTAATACTTGATAAAAATAGTTTTCCACAGTCAGAGTTGTTTTACCTGTGTTTTTAAGTTAAATTTTTTATTTTGAAATAATTGCAGATTCATATGTAATCATAAAAATGTAGAGAGAGCCTATGTATCTTTTACCCAGTTTCCCCTAGTAATAACTTTTGCAAAACTGTCGTAGAGTATCAAAACCAGAATATCAAGAGTAATACAGTCAAGGCACAGCATTTCTATCACCACAAATATCCTTCCTGTTGCCCCTTTATAGCAACACCCACTTCACACTAGCCTCTCCTCCTCCTTAACCCAAGGCAGGTTTACAAGCACATTTTCATCACCCCAGAAAGAAATATCATACCCGTTAGCAGTCACTCTTCTTTCCTCCCTTTCCCCAGCATGTGGCAATCACTAATTCACTTTCTGTTTTGTTTCTATGGATTTGCCTATTACAAGGGACATACAGTGTGTGCTCATTCATATCTGGCTTCTTCATTTAGCATAATATCTTCACCCATGTGGTAGTATGTGTCAGAATTTAGTTCCTTTATATAGCTGCGTAATATTTCATTGTACAGATATACCACATTTAGTGTGTCCATTCATCAGTTGGTGGATATTTAGGTTGTTTTGGCTATTATGAAAAATGCTGCTGTGAACATTTGTGCACACGTTTTTGTGTGAATGTTTTATTTTCTTTTCTTGTTTGTTTTATCTGTTTTAAAAAGGACAGCTCAATACATGTGAGTAAATAGTTTGATGTTTAGGACCTGAGAAAGTATTGAGATTATCTTTCTGAGAATCAATTGTTTTAGTACACAGACCAGGTATGAAACACTATATGGAAGTTTGAGCTGAACATGAGTTAAGTGTAGGACATACCCTCAGGTTTTATAATTTCTTTAACAAATCTTCATTTATTGATATTTGTTAATGTTTATAATAAGCCAAGTGTGCAGACGTAAGTGAATATACACACGAAGTCATATTTTTTATGTTCTAGTTCTTTGAAATTTTTACATGACTGAAAATAACACACAGAAATGCTTGGAACTTGAACTGCTCTCTGAGCAAGAATCTAAAGATGAATTAAAAAGTTAGTAGAAATCATTTTAAAGAAATAGAGATTTTGGTTAAAGTAAAGCTAAACTAAAAATATTCAACATACTATTACAAAATAAAGATAATTCTGCCGGGTGCGGCGGCTCACGCCTGTAATGCCAAGACTTTGAGAGGCCGAGGTGGGCAGATCATGAGGTCAGGAGATCGAGACCATCCTGGCTAACACAGTGAAACCCCGTCTCTACTAAAAAAAATACAAAAAATTAGCCGGGCGAGGTGGCGGGCGTCTGTAGTCCCAACTGCTCAGGAGGCTGAGGCAGGAGAATGGCGTGAACCCGGGAGGCGGAGCTTGCAGTGAGCTGATAAGCCTGCACTCCAACCTGGGCGATAGAGTGAGACTCCGTCTCAAATAAATAAATAAATAAATAAATAAATAAATAAATAAATAAAAATAAATAAAGATAATTCTGTTTAACATAAGCGAGATTGGTCTGAAAACAACAAGAGAAAAATCATAATCACAAGAAAAATGTTGGCTGTGTCTCTCCAAGCTCCACTGGGGCAGAGAGAATTAGGTCAGCGATATTTGAGTATTATACTACCATTTGCAAGGCTATCCCTGCTGTGGAGATGGACATATCAGGCTGTTTTTGTATCATACCATTAAGCCTAAAATCGTCTAATTCACTCTCTTTATTCTAATTCCGTACTAATCAAGCGACCTTCTGAGTATAATTTGGTTTCCCACACTGTTCTGTCTACAGGGTGAAAATGTGCTGGCCATTCTAATGCGAGTAATCCAGGCCACAGGGTGACTGCATTTCTCACTGTAAGTTAATGAACCATCATCCTGATCTACATTATTCTTGTGAGACACAGTGCTTGTCTTGTGATGATGTGATCTAGTTTGTATGCCCAGAAGACTGAGGTCCACAGATATTTTTCACCACAGATGCTTCTCAGTGGGGCTTCTCAAAGCATCCCCATTGAGCCCCAGGTCCCAAACTCCATTTCCTATTCAAACATCTGTTTGCTGTTGGTCATGACCATTAGGCTGAAAACGCCCACAGTAAAACTTTTATTGTAAAAATTCAAAAGGTCTTTGTCTCTCATTACCATCTATTTCAGTACTTCTTTACTGATGAGACAGGAAAAAGGAGATTTTTAAAAAATTATTTCTGGACATCATTTCTGAAATCATTGGACAACTTCATACAAACTCAGTTCCCAAACTTCCTGAGAAGAGGAAAGGTCAGAGAGGGAGAGGACAAGAGACTATGTGGCAGCTCAAGGGAGTATGTGAGATCAGAGACCCTGGAATCTCACTGCTTGGATTTTAATTCTGGCCTCACCACATGTGATCTTTACCAAGATATGCGAGCTTTTCTATGCTGTAGAGTCCACATCTGTATTAATAAAATGGAGCATTGATAGCATCTGGCTTGTAGAGTTATTATGAGCATTAAATTCAAGTAAAAGTTTTAGTTAAATGAACACATAGTGAGTCTTCACACTTTTTATTTTTTAACTTATTGTACCTACAAAATATGTTAAACTGTTGGCTTAACCTACCAAGATTTGACCTACCAGTTTTATAGGCCTTAAGTACCAATCTGCAACATTACTTTTCTGGGTGGCTGTTGTAAAGCAGTGTTAACTTTGCGCCTCTGTTAAACTCACATTAGAAGCCTCTTTGATTCATTCTCTGGGATTTCAGCTAAAGCAAGTTTACTATGCTGAGGCAGAGGATTTATCTCTGTGCAGTGTTGTTGGACTGTACTCTCAGATCTGCCAAGGGAAGCTTTCTAACTTGGTCTTTATCTGAAACCCTAGTCTACGCTCCCAGATTCAGTGGAAGAACCAAAATGACAAGTAACGGTTGAATTTATTGACCTGTAAGATTCCTTCCAACTCTGGCCCCTAGGAGCCGTGTCTGTTAACATCCATGCAATTTCTTTTCCCTCTTACTGGTCCGTGGTCTCAGATCAAGCTGAATCCATGTGCGAACCAGTGGGGATTCTTCCAGAGAATAAGAAACCTGATGGCCTGCTATTGCTCTGCGTTATGATGTAGGTTCCCACAATTTTGGAACACAAAGACCTAAGGTTTGAATTAATGTTATGTAAGCATTTTATTTTCCTGTAGGCAAAAAAAAAGCTTGTGGTAATTTTTATCTTAATCTGCTGACTGCCGTTGCTACTGTCCTGCAGTGTAGACAACACCAGAAGTGGGCATGTATAAAAAACAATAATTTCCATAGCATTTTCTGGACTTATTTGCATTACAATTTGTCAGCAACAATTATTCTATAGGTCTTAAACACAATAGATAGCCTACTTGGGCATTTTCCAAGTGATAGTGAAATGACTAAAAACAGAAATGTTCTGTCTTCCTACATTCCTGTACCTTGCTTATTGTCAGTGGAGTTGCTCCAGGTATAATCTCAAGTATTAAAATTGGAAGAATGTCAGTTTCACTCGATGTTTGCCAGATTCAATGTGATGTAAAGTATTTTAAAATCTGCAATGATGACTCTTTGTGTAATGCACTATTCTGTCTCAACTGAAGGAAACAATTACATTTTAGTGCTAGGTAGATAATTGTCTTTTTATGTTAACATGATTCAGACTTATGCACCTACCTTTGCAATTCAGAATATTACTTTTGTGTAGTAAAAGTGAGCATCTTTAGGATTTCTTAATATACAGGCAGCACTGGAAACTTCACTTTAAAAATATATGCAACATATGCTAGAAATATTGTGATAGAGATATTTACTCTTACTACTCAGTTTACAGAAAAGCAATATATCTGCTTCCCAAGTGCCTAGTTCTTACACTCAATGAACCTAAACCATTCTGTAACATTCACAGGAAATGAAAATTTATTTTTGGAAGAGCAGTAGATTAAAAGTAAAAAGAAGATGAGCCAGAAGGTGTTATCTCTTCATCCTGAGCATCTGTGTATCCAGTGTCTTTCAAACTTCTGCCAAGTTCTTCTCAAATTTTGGGCCTTCCAGGTTGTCTTTCCTGCATAAATGGAAATAATCTTGAGGATAAAATGTCTCAGCAATTCGGTTTCTATATGAAAAGCATGGTTTTTGTTTTTAAATCAGTGACTTCTGCAAACAGCACTGGAATACACCTGTGGTCCCCAAACTTCGTTCCTAATAGCAGCTTGTAATTCTACTGTTAAAATAGAATCATTTTGCTGTTTAGAACCATTTGCTGTTTCCCATCAAAAACACAGGTCACTAGAGAGACCAAACCCTGCTATTAACATCTTGGTGACTTTGTTAGCTTACTTAGCAACATTTATTGAGTACATATTATGTTCCAATCATTGTGCTGGGGGATAGTTGGCATTCCCAGTGAGTATGTGATGCCTCCACCTAAAAACATCCTGTTTATTTTGCCCATATAGAAGAAGGATCCATATGCAAAGCTTCTATGCAGAAATGTACTCTGGTGTAGTGACAGAGCAGGCTTTATTTAAATCCACTTCATGAACTGTTTTAACAACTGGCAGTTCCACAGTCTTACTTCCTTGTCTCGCTTCGTTCATTTATAAATAATTTGCATGCTGCTTCAGGTCTGTGTTTGGGGAGTAAACTGAAATCTATTTACCAAAATGATTAATATCCACTCCTACTCAGTGGTATGTATAAAAAACTTATTTTTTGCGAATAACTCATTTACTTGAAAAATCGAGTATATTCAAAAGGGTGAAAAGATCTGTTTTTGTTATCTGTGTTCCATGGATCTTTGAAGTAAAAGTAGAAAGGCTCTTGGGGATCCTCAATTCACCCCCATTATACTACTCATGAGGGATGAAGAGACTGGGAGCTGACACCCCCAAGATCTCTTTCTATATCCTCAGACAGTTCCTTTGAGATGTGAAAATATTTTCTCCTTAGATTGTTCAATCCCTGATTTTAGCAAAAAAGGAAACAAACAAACAAAAAACAAGGATGTCAAACTATAACAGAATGCCCTTTTTCCTTGGGTGTAGTTCATTAGAAAAGATGCATAGCCCAAAATATCATAAATTCAGAGTGTAAAAATGACTAACATTTACACTGTTAATTATTTGTTTTGCGTGTCTACTTTGTGAACTGACTGGGTTAGTTCCTCTTTTTCTTCAGTGATAGGGAATTCCACATGTACGATTCTGATATCCTTTAAGTTTTTTCCTACCTTAAGTGGTGTGTTTAGCCCTTGTACTAATGAAAAAAAAAAAATAATGTTCTTGGGATCTGGGTTCTTCCTGTTCTACCACTGACTTGCTGTGTGATCCTAGGTATGTTGTTTGTCCTCTCTGGGCCTCAGTTTTTCCTTTAGTATAAAGAGTGACAGGCAATGGCCAATGGCTTCTACAATCCCTTTCATCTTAGACAGTCCAGGATTGTCATACCGACACCAAGACCCTTCCTTGGTTGTCTGGCACAGTGCTGCCATGTATCATCTCAGGAACTTTCATTTATTTCCCTTTGTGTCCAAACACCAGAAAGACTTTCTGAGTTGCTTGGTAAGGTCAACTGTCTGGATAAAGGAGTTTAACCTGTTTTTTTGCCTCCAGGTATACCACTGTCAATTCATTTTTAAAAACAAAATTTGGATGTTATTTTTATCCTGCTTTAAAACATTTTTTTTGAGATGCAGTCTCACTCTGTCACCCAGCCTGGAGTGCAGTGGTGCGATCTTGGCTTACTGCAAGCTCTGCCTCCCGGGTTCACACCATTCTCCTGCTTCAGCCTCCCAAGTGGCTGGGATTACAGGTGCCCGCCACCATGCCTGGCTAATTTTTTGTATTTTTCTTTCTTTCTTTCTTTCTTTTTTTTTTTTTTTTTTTTTTTGTAGAGGCAGGGTTTCACCGTGTTAGCCAGGATGGTCTTGATCTCCTGACCTCGTGATCCGCCCACCTCAGCCTCCCAAAGTTCTGGGATTACAGGTGTGAACCACTGCACCTGGCCGTTTAAAACGTTTTTGAGAACTGCTTAACAAGGCCTCTAAGCCCACAGAATGTCATTCTTGAGTACCTTTCTCCACTCACTTCTCACCAACTTCCTCCTTTCCTTTCATACGCCAGGCATAATTAAATGTTCTCAACTCCTATATCAACACCAACATGCTGCCTTCTGCCTTATCCCAGCAAACCTCTTGTCCTCTGTGATTGCCTGACTCCTACTGATCATCCACATTACAGCTTCAGTGTTGCTTCTGGGACATATTTCCCGAATACCTAACACTGCAGAAACAGGTCCAGGTGCTCATTGCAGGTGCCCCCACAGCTCCCTGGATCACTTTCTAATATTTTTTACCCATTATTTCAAATATCACTTGTATTTTTCCACTTTCATTTTATTTTCTGTTGCATGCTGTAGTTCTAATTATAGGGCAGGATGTAGAACAGGCACTCAGCAAATATTTGCGGCATAAATGAATGAAGAAAAGAACAAATGGAATTAGAAACTTATAATGCTTAAGAGTTCAAAAGGTATCTCTCTCCATCTCCCAACTAGCCAAGGTGTTCTTCAGCCTTCCCTAGGCTAAACTTTGTCCACTGGATCAATAGCAGGTTGTCAACAAAGACAAGAACACCATCTTCAGAATGACCCAGATCATCTTCTTGGGTAGCCCTTTTTGGACATCTCTATGAAATTCTACAGGTATTGTGCCATTCTCCTGCTTCAATTCCCTGATTGTCTCCCTATTTCCAATTATTTCTATTCACAATTTTTCCTCTGGCTGATATGAAATATCTTCCATGATCACAACCCATGCAACCTATTTAATATCCTTTTCCTTTTCCTCCCCAGTTGGTACTATATACTCCAAATATTGGGATATCTCACTGTCACATCCCCATGTTCATCTTCAGCATGGTTTTTCTACTTGAGATGTTCCCATTTCCTTCCAGAAATCCTAACCCTACTTACTCTTCAAGGAGCATTGTGAGCTTCTGTTACATCATTTGAATTGTGCAGCTTACCGGACTCACCAGTTGGCATTGAGGGAACCTCTACATCTGGCGGGGAATGGGGGGGATCTCAATTTACCTTTGTCCAAGTTCAATCCAGAGAAAGGTTTTGTGGTACTCAGGTTAGGTTTTTAAAAACGTAATTTTTTGCCAAAGTTCAAGAAACAAGAGGGCGTGCACTAAAATAAGAATTTATTGGCCATCTCTTGTAAAATATCAGGAGAGCTGGCAATAGCAGGTTGTCAGAGGCTAAACTTTCATAGAGCAACACTTGATGCTGAGTTGCACCCTTCCCCTTAAATGGACCATGACCTATCGAGTTGCCATCATCTCATCTAACCCAAATATGTTACTTGCTAGGCCCCACATGCATTTGAGTTTGAAGACCCTGTTTTCCCTTTCCCAGTTTGGGAAAGGCATAAGACAACTACTCCCTGAATGAGGAGCAGTGCTCACTATGCACACATAAATTTATCTTTTGACTGATTTTTTTCTCTTAACATCATTCAGGTAACATGAGTACTGAAAGAATTCATTGTCTCCATCTTCCTTGTACAGAATGTTCACAGATTCTTGGTGGCCACTGAGATAACAGGGAGGTGCAGACAGAGAGAGATTTCAAAGGCTTCAAGTTATTGCTTAACAACATACACTCCTTTAAAAATACAGAAATTCATAAAAATGCCAACTGTTGGAAATTCAGTTTTCTTTTATAAATCATTCTCTCTCTCTTTTTTTGGCAGCTGAAAGCTGACACACATAATTATTTCCTGTAAGATACTGAAGAAAAAAAAGCCCAGGAGATATTGTCGAGGCTGTTTCTGGGGTGGGATCGGGGAATAGGAGATGAGTAAGTAATGAAGACTTTCCTGCATAATAGCAAAATTGTTATACTGTATGACAATTATTAATTAGTTACTTACATTTTCTCAAAACACAATACCATTCTAGTTCATCTGTGCCCAATTTAGTGAGTAGCTCTAACTTCTTCCATAATATTATTGCTGTAATTTTTTGTGAATACCTCCTAGACCATTCAGTGGACATCAAACAGTGGCCAGCTCAGGAGACACTGACAGGAACAGAGAAGCCACAAAAGATTTACACTTGAAAGCAAGATTTAGTTTATTCTAGAGGTGCCCAGAATCAGGAAAATAGATAGAAATTGAGAAGTTGGAGATTTAGACTTAATATATTAAAGCATTTTAAACTACATCAAGTTATCTGAAAATAGTCTAGGCTTTCTTGAGAGTTGATGTGTTACCTGTCAAAAGGGATGTTCTAGAAGACATTGGGGCAGGGGGGTGGGACAGAGATGAATGAGGAGAAATTACATTTTTATTTTTATTTTTTTAAGACAGAGTCTTGCTCTGTCACCCAGGCTGGAGTTCAATGACGCCATCTCGGCTCACTGCAACTTCTGTCTCCTGAGTTCAAGTTATACTCCTGCCTCAGCCTCCCAAGTAGGTGGGATTACAGGCACCCGCCACTACGCCCAGCTAATTTTTGTATTTTTAATAGAGACGGAGTTTCACCATGTTGGTCAGGCTGGTCTCAAACTCCCAACCTCAGGTGATCTGCCTGCCTCAGCCTCCCAAAGTGCTGGGACTACAGGTGTGAGGCACGGTGTGTGGCCGGTGAGAAATTACTTAATGGGGACAGTGTACTTTTTTTCTGGTGATGGATACCCTGAAAGTCTGACTTCACTGCTAGGCAATCTATACATGTAACAAAATTATACTTGTACACCACAGATTTATAGAAAACAAAATACATAAATCTATTTTTAAGAAAAGAATACATTGGATTGCCATCTGTAGGTAGTAGGTACTGAAACACCTTCTACAGGTTGGTTCATAACTTCCCAGATCACAGGTCACTTGTAGCCTAGCTACATAAGGCAACTTTATGCCTCTCAAACTCTAAAAAGAAATCAGTTCATATTTATTAAAATTTTAATGATGGTTTACACTAGTTGTTAGAGTTATGGGTCCTTTTAAATTTCTTCTTTAGAACCTTCTGAATATTCTAAAAATGAGCACACATAATTTCTCAAACAGAAAAAATAACAAGTTTCAAAGAGATAGTATTTCCTTTGGGTTGCATAAGGAAGCCAGCACTGCTACTTGAACTTAGACCATCAAAAATATAACTTTGAATCTTTGCAATAGCTAGGTATTGAATAAGAATAGCTGCGCTATAATGCAGCTTCAAAACCTCTCATTTAAAGACCACCTTCTCCATAAAGTGTGTCCTGGTTATCTCAAGAGGGCAGGATCTCTTCCTCCAGAATTCCTTATAGCTAGCATCTATTTAACTACTTGTGGCCTGAAATTAATTGTTATCCTCTCCTGTGTGCTTATTCTGCTTACCCAACTAGGCTGTAAACCTTGAGAAAGTAAAGTGTCCCATGGCAGCAATTAGCAGAGTATTTAGGGGACTTGTAGATATATAATTTAAATGCCTCCAGAGTATCCATTGCCATTTTCAAACAAAGATAACCAGGTCTCTCCGGCAGGTTTATTTTTGTTGTTCTTTATAATATTATAGATTTCATTCCATTACAAAAAATAACTAAAAATAAACACATTAAAAACATACACATGAGGTTTTGTACAGATATAATTATAGGGTTTTTCACAAACAAAGAATATTTGATGTATGTGTGTCTGTGCGTGTGTGAGTATTCCCTCAATACATGGGGGAATTATGGTGCAATAACCTCACACACTAATCAGAAATTTATTTGCATTGGTTTTTAGAATGGAATATATTTCTTTATAGTATTCTCTTGCCATTCTCAAGCTAAGCTACTTGTCTTTGTTTGAGATAATGTTCTCCCGTCCTTGCTATTCTTATTATCATTTTCACTTTTCCTAAGCACAAACAAACAAATGAGAAGAGGGGACAGGAGACATACTTCAAGTGTATATTGTAGATCAGGGCTGTTAACTATTCTCAAACGCATTAATATATATTCCCATTGTGGAGAAAAGTACAAATTTAAGAGATGTCTTGTGAAATTTGCTTGGGAGCATAGTTATAGTCAAAGGGCACTTAGAAATGTCACTAATTTAGTTACCATTAAAACATCTTTTTCCAAAAGATTGTACTTTAAACAGATGGATTTTGTGTGCTAAACCAGGGTAATGCTGATATTGGTCATTTTTGGTGTGCTTCTATTTTCATGATGATAATTATCTCTGGATAAAACATATTAAGCCAATCAAGCTCATCCAATTTTTCTTTTGAAGAAATAGTAAACCAACTGTTTTTGGTGCAGCTCAGTGTAGGCAATTTTCAACCCACCCTACAGTGGCTGTTAGATAATAATTGATCAATGTGAGGTACAAAAGCATGGTTCTGTTGCCTCAAAGCTTGACAAATTCCATGGTGTGATTTACATGTTGGTGCTTCTCAAGGGAGCAGCGTGAGGATAGACCTCATCTGAATCCATGTGTTTGCTGCTCTTTTCTCTTCTCTAATCGGCTTCTTGCACTCACAGATTTCTCCATGGAACACTCCCTTGACAAATGGCTTGCACACAAATCCCTCTCTCTGGCTCTTTTCAGAAATAAAACCTAAGACAAATAACCTTAAAATTAGAGTGAAGGAAATAAATTATGTGCTTTGACAATAAATATTTGAAAATAATACTTACAGTAGGTAAGTGATATAGTTTGAACGTGTGTCCCCACCAAATCTCATGTTGAAACATAATCCCCAATATTGGAGATGGGACCTGGTGGGAGGTGTTTGGATTATGAGGGCAGATTCCTCATGAATGGCTTGGACCATCCCCTTGGTGATAAATGAGCTCTCTCTCTTTGTTCTCAGGAGATCTGGTGGTTTAAAAACGTGTGGCACCTCTCCCTCTCACTCTCTCTTGTTTGCTCCTTTTCTTGGCATGTGACGTGCCTGTTCCCCCTTTGCCTTCTGCCATGATTGGAAGCTTCCTAATACTGCTATGCTTCCTGTGTAGTCTACAGAACCCTGAGCCAATTAAACTTCTTTTCTTATAAATTACCCAGTCTCATGAATTTATTTATAGCAGTACAAGAATGGCCTAATACAATAAGAATGTCTGGGATAGCCAAAATAGAGAAGTAACAGAGGTTTTGACTTTAGAGCAGTGGTTCCCAACTGGGAGAAATTTACCCAATACAGGGCATTTGGCAACATCTGGAGACATTTTGGTTGTGATGAGCCTGGGGATGGAAGTAGATGCTAGCAAGCATCTAGTGCATCGAAGTGAGGGATGCTACTAAACATTCTACAATGCACAGGACATCCACCTACAGCAAAAAGTTACCAGGCTCAAAACGTCCATAGCGCTGCTGTTGGGAAACACTGCTGCAGACCCAGCATCCTTGCTAATTCTTTGCATGTGTGTGAATGTGCCATGTACGGTCCTTTAGTCACACTACATTGACCCCACTTCAAATTTAAAGGGAGTTTATCCACTTTTGTGCCTCTGACTTCGTAGAATTTTATGAAAGACATATGCAATTTAGAGGTCAAAAAAATCTACCCAGCCGGGCGCAGTGGCTCACGCCTCTAATCCCAGCACTTTGGGAGGCTGAGGCGGGCGGATCACCTGAGGGCAGGAGTTTGAGACGAGCCTGACCAACATGGAGAAACCCTGTCTCTACTAAAAATACAAAATTAGCTGGGCATGGTGGCTCGTGCTTGTAATCCCAGCTACTCGGGAGGCTGAGGCAGGAGAATCGCTTGAACCCGGAAGGAGGAGGTTGGGATGAGCTGAGATCGTGCCACTGCACTCCAGCCTGGGCAACAAAAGTGAAACTCCGTCTCAAAAAAATCTACCAGGACATAGGTTGGAATGCATTCAGAAAACAGCTATAGGGAACACTTGATGGACCAAATCAAACTTTTCTTTTTGAGAAACTAAACTTTCCTTTTTGATATTTAATTTTCTTCAGTGAGGTAATTGCCCCTTTCTTCTCACTCTGCACCTCCAATGCCTAGCACCATTCTTGTTTGAGAAAAGGACCAAATCAGATCTAGCTTGATTTGTATCATGTACCTGCAAAGCAATTAACTAGGGTAAATTTGGCTTTGTTTTATTGTATTTCTTAGATTTTTCTGACACAATGAAGTTAGAATGTTTTGTTCTGAATGCATTTGTGTGTCATATCTGTGTAAATATATGTGTGTGTATATATATGAATATATGTACTCATATGTCTATATCATTTCTATAATAAGTATTCATATTAATATCCTCAAAGAATATGAATCCTTCTTCTCTTTAGGGAAAAAAAGTAAAATTAAGTATGAAATTCTATTTGGGAACTCTAGAACTGGTGCATCTGTTATGAACATCCTTGGTAATCTCAGGTATTCTAGCCACACACCCAAAAGCAACAGTGAATATGATTTCTGCTACCTTATTTCTTTTCTGGGACAATACACAGTCTCACTGTGTTTGAAATATATCACTCAAATCATCCTATGTGCAGGGGCATTTTGAGTTGTCTGACTCCCTTTTGTGTTGGTTCTGAATCCATCCGGTGCTCCAGTGCAATGGATTTCCTAAGATTATAGGACAAAAGTAGAGCTATTAGACTAGCAGCTAACAGCCCCCCTCTAGCTCATCATGGGGTCAAATGGAATTCAGGAGGGGGCTGGCACACAGGAAGTGGGGCACTGCAGTGGCAACTTAGGCAAATTTGATCTGTGAAAATTCAGGTTTATGCAAATGCTAAATAATCGATTATTGAAAATCTTCACTTTGTAGATTTAATGATAGTTTCTTTAAATTGCATTACTCCAAGAATATTTACAATATAACTTAATTTTCAACAAAAAATTATACAGAATGTTCCAGGAAATGGTTCTTTTCAGCACTAAAATTATAAATCACAGACAGTGTTAGGAGAGATCTTATTGATGACACAGCTTAAATTCTAACATTTTAGCTCTGAGGAGAAGCTCTTTAAGAAGGATAATGTCCAGTATTTGAGACATCATGGAAACTGACTGGAAAGTTTCTGCTTTATAAATAAGGGACCATATACCTAGAGGGGCTTGGCCTGGGCTAATGATGACTTTTCTGCACAGAGTGTTTCTTTTTTTTTTTTTTTTTTTTTTTGTTGTTGTTGTTTGGAGAATTTCCACAGATACTGTCCAATCTGGGAATCACAACTCCCTAACGACTCTTACAACTCCTAAGTCTGTTACTAGCCTCAATACCAAATTATCAGCCTTTCTAGGGAGATAATCTATCAACCTGATGGTTCAATAAATGCTTGTTAAATTGCATTGAACCAGGTTTGTTCACCCATCCATCCCACTGTGATAGACTCTGGGGATACCATGGCAAAAACATACAGAGAAGTTTAAGTAGATCAGCTACTCTCTGATGGGTAATTGTGGCACAATTCTAAGACAAAGACTGAGAAAGGCCTTAGCACTTCAAAACACTTTCCTCGTCTGCTCTCCGAAGCTTGAAATTCTTTAAATAGTAATGGGCATCTTTAGGAGGAAATGTATTCTATGGAAAGCAAAGTTGCTTAAGCATTTAACTGAAATAGAGAGTGAAAAGTGGTTCAAGTATTAGGCAAAAGTGCTAGGTTAGATGTCCATTGTCCTGGACCTCAAGGGTACTTGTCTTCCCTACAGCTCTTCCTCCCTCTTTCTAGTAACAGATACAGGCTACTTGGTGATAGGGGCCGGCCAGAACCTCCTCTGAGTAAGTGGATTATCTCTACACCTTGACTACGTTTATTTATCCAAGGATGGACTCATGACCTATATTGGGCCAGTAAAGGCATTTCCTAAGATTTTTAAACTGGGATCTGGGATTTTCTCAGAGGCCAGACCTGCCAGTGACCCTACTTCTTGCCAAAAGTAGGAAACAGAGCTGCAAGTCAGCCTTGAGAGAAGGAGCCTTCATGCATGATAATGTCTATATCCAGAAAGAATTAAGGGTGGTTAAGTGGTTAAAAATGCAGGTTTTAGAGTCAGATGCCCGAGGTCAACCCTATAGCTTCCCATTAATTCTATGACCTTAATAAAGTTATGTGTTTTCTTTTTAGCTCAGTTTCACCTTCAGTAACATGGGAATAACAGTGTCTTATCCCATAGGGCTGTAGCAGATTAAAGATGTCTCAAAAGCTTTGATACTCCTCCCATGGAGAGTTGGGGTCTATGCCTCCTCTTCTTGAGTCTTGGAGGGCTCTGTGACTGCTTTAGAATACAGGTTCTTCTGGCCCAGGCCTGAAGAATCTGGCACTTTTGCTTTCTCTCTTGTAAGACCCCCTTTCGTATCACTGAGGCACTTTGTAAAAAGTCTATACTCTACTGGAGGGACAAGGGAGGGGTTCTGAAACTACATGGAGAATGAAAGAACTAGTCTTCCAGCCGAGCCCAGCATTCTAGTCATTCCCACAAAGGTGCTATGGATGTGAGAGGAACCATCTTGGATAGTCTAGACCTGCCCAGCCTCAGTGGAATAGCAACAAGTGACATGCCAATGCTGTATGGCATATATAATGTAGTGCCATATCTGCATGAATTTCTGACCTACATACTCTTGAGATATGATAAGATGGCTGTTGCTTCAAGTTACCAAGATGACTCAACAGAGTTTTTTAAAGATGAAATAAGTTAAAATAAAGTTCTGTAAATAGTGGCCTGCCAATAGCAATGTTTGATAAACTAGTTATCATTGTTGCTCTGGTTCTGATCATTCCCAAATTTCATTGTTTCGCTCCTTATTCAATACTGAGCAACCCCACTATTGTATTGTGTTAGGCCATTCTTGTATGGCTACAAAGGAATACCCGACATTAGGTAATTTATAAAGAAAACAGGTTTATTGGTTCTGCAGGCTATGCAGGAGCATAACACTGGCATCTGCTCAGCTTCTGGTGAGGCTTCAGAAAGTTTAATATCATGGCGGAAGACAAAGTGGAAGCAGGCATCTCACATGGCGAGAACAGGAGCAAGAGAGAGTGGCGTGGGAGGTGCCACACACCTAAACAACCAGATCTCGTAGGTACTCACTATTGCAAGGACAGAAGCCAGCCATGAAACATTGGCCTCTATGACCAAAATACCTCCCACTAGTCCCCAACTTCAACACTGGCGATTACATTTCAACATGAGATTTGTGTGAGGACAAATATCCAAACTATATCACTAATAAATTCCTAAGTTTCCTTTTAATCTCTTTAGAGTCAGGGTGCTGCCACTTGTCTTAAACTGGGTTCAGCTTCATGCTAATATGATGTTTAAGATGCATATCAACCCTGAGATTCTAACTCTACATGGGTGGTCTATAACGCAAAGTCACACAAATCTGTGTGACGTGTTAAAGAATTTTCTCTTTCATCTTTGTTGTGTCTTTTTAAATCTGTAATTGTTTTATGATGTGCCACCAATCTGTAACCTCGTAAAGGAAACTTTTTTTTTTTTTTTTTTTTTTTTTTTTGAGAGGCAGTCTCGCTCTGTTGCCCAGGCTGGAGTACAGTGGCACAATCTCGGCTTACTGCATCCTCCGCCTCCCAGGTTTAAGCGATTCTCCTGCCTCAGTCTCTCTAGTAGCTGAGATTATAGGCACCCGAAACCATGCTGGGCTAATTTTTGTATTTTTAGCAGTGGTGGGGTTTCACCATGTTGGCCAGGCTGGTCTTGAACTCCTGACCTCAGGTGATCAACCTGCCTCAGCCTCCCAAAGTGCTGGGATTACAGCTGTGAGCCACTGCATTTGGCCCAAAAAAAAGCTTTTTATATCCAAAACTTACATAGGCAAAAGTTCTGCCTTTTGCCTTTTTTTCCACTAGTATAAAATTTGTAGGGAGTAGTACTCTCCATGTTAGCAAACATAGCAATGAAGAATTCACTGCTTATGGTCCTGTGCACTGAAGCAATGAAATAGAGAAACGAAGAGAGAGATGGAGAGAGAAGAAAAATCAACTCAAGAGAGAACCAGTAGTGGTGATGGAGATAAGCTGACAGAACCAAATAGATGTCCACGAGTTTGTGAGGAAGCTAACTGGAGTGGGTACATAAGTGTGTATTGTTAACAAATCCAGATGCTGTCTCCAAACTTAAGCCTTATTTGCAAAGAGAAGTAGGAATGGGGGAGCTTTTTTCCCCTATTTTTGGAAAATTTAGATGCCAGGTGTTTCTGAGTTTTTGAAAAACATTTTCCTAAAAGCGCATCAACCTGTTTGCTTTTGGTTGCTCTCTTTTTTAAAAGTCACTCTGAGAGATTTGGGGAAGGGGCATCTAAATTGCTCAGACTCTGATTTGGGGATTTAGGAGTCTGGGACAAAATTAAAGGTGATTCTGGTTAAGGGATCAGCAGAAAACACATATACACCTTTTTTTTCCTATGTTCACAGCCATCCAGACCCACAGGAAATGGGCATTCTTGCTGAAAGTCATGAAAGTAACTGATTATCTGCTAAGTGGAACTCCAGGCAGCACGTTCATCCTTACATCTTACAGAGGAGGTGACTTTGCCATCCAATTAGTCCTATTACCTTCTCACTGGATCACAAAGGCATTTATGGGAACAAGTCATTTTTTAAAGGAAGAGAGAAGTGCATTCAACATGAATAGTTGTCTAATAGCATCATTTCCCCATTTCTCCTTCCCAAAAAAGAACCCCAGGTAGCCTTTGTGCCTGGAGGTGGGGTGGGTTATTTCATTCACAGTTCCAAAGAGAGGGCTGACTGGCCTGGGCGGGAGCCAGAGGAGGGGGATGGGGGTGGCGAGGTAGTACGCTCAAACAGTGCATGGTCTGGAATTGGGTGTTTTATTAGATCTAACAGGCTGATCACTTACTCTGTAATTGGGAGAAATTTTGCTCTGAATTTTTGGCTGCTTGATGTGAATGAAGAAACAGCTAGGACAATTGTTATAGGCAGCCATCTGTCCATAAGTGCAACCAGACTGAGGATTAAGCCAATGCCGTAACTGGCAGAACAGGCCCCTGCTAACACTACTGAGCTGTGAGATTAACGTACCTGAATCCTGCCCTAATACATAACTTATACTTTACAATTCATTTCCTAATCTTTAAGGTGGTTAGAGAAGGCTTTCCTGATACTTATAGAAAAATCTTCTTAAATTGAAAAAGAAATGATATTTGAATACTAAGAACTCATTCCTTATTTTCTGCAACTAAATTTTAATATGGGGAAGAGAAAGTGAAAGAACATATGAGGACCCAAGATGACAGATGGGAGGGCTGGGAAAGGAGGGTTGAAAGGTCACAGAAAGTAGAAACTGGCAGAGCTCAAAGAAAAGCTTATTGAATTCACAATTGCTGCATGAGTTGTTGTTTGTTTTTCTGTTTTTGTTTTTTTTTTTTTTTTTTTGATGCAGTCTCACTCTGTTGCCCAGTTTGGAATGCAATGGCGTGATCTTGGCTCACTACAACCTCTGCATCCCGGGTACAAGTGATTCTCCTGCCTCAGCCTCTCAAGTAGCTTGGACTACAGGCACGTGGCACCGTGCCTAGCTAATTTTTGTATTTAGCAGAGACGGGGTTTCACCATGTTGGCCAGGCTGGTCTTGTTCTCCGATCTCATGATCCACCTGCCTCAGCCTCCCAATGTGCTAGGATTACAGGCATGAGTCACCATGCCTGGACGATGAGCTGTTTTAAACATAGCTAACTCTAGACTAGAGGGCTGCTTCTTTTATTCAATATGTATATATATAGAGAGAATATAATGGCTTAAAACATATACATGGATTACATATACATATATTATATATATGTTATAAATCTCTACCATGTACTAAAAAGAAATACAAAAATTAACAAGATAAACATTTCACCAAGATAAACATTCATTTAGAAATTCACAATATTAAAAAATCTATAACAATATTTAAATTTGTAATAGCTCCTTAGAATTGTATTACCTCATCTAATTCTTAGAATAACCCTGTGGGAATGTGCATATTTCTCCATTTTATAGAAAGGAATCAAAGACTCAAGTTGCCATAGCCATATAATAAGCAAGTTGTGAAACTAGGGTTTCTATCTCAGTCTATCTGATTCTTACGAATCCAACCTCATTTCTTACACAGTACTATCCTCCTTGGAGAATAGGAGGTTCGAATTCACCATATCCAACCACTTTAGGTATAGTAATCCCATTTGGTAGAGGAAATTTTTAGGTAATACAGTGATAGTAGGATTCTCCTAAGACCCAAAGCTCTGAATCACATAAGGAGAGGGAAGGATACTTCATCAGGACAAAGTTGTTCATTTGTTAGATGGCTTGAGATGATTTAAAATATGATCTTCAGCCACAGAACTCTAAAAGGGATAATGGTTTAAAGCAAGATTGAATTCATTAGCTCTGGATTCTAATGACTTAGCACTGCATCAGAACTTGCACACAGTACTCCTGTAAATGAACCAGAACAAGTCCTTTGCTTCATGATGGTACTTCATCTTTTCTGAGTGGAGGTGGAAGACACAATTTTGAATCACAATTTGTAAGAGTTGTTAGTGTACTAAATAACAGTGAATATGCTCTGCTGTTTGAAAAAAAAAGACTGCAAGAAATATGTGCAAATTGCAATGTAATTGGCTAATTAATCATAAAACAACAAGGGAACTAGTTGGATCATGAAGGACAGAGTGGACAAGATACTATGAAGCATTAGTAGAGAACCGTTTGTGATTTATCATATATCTATCATATCCCAGCTGAAGGCTATTCTATGGCTGATCATTGTCCCTAGGTTAATGTCTAAGCTCCTTGACATGCTGTATACTGTCCTTATGATCCGGCTAATGTCAAACTTTATGCCTATTCTTATCACCTTCTTTCTAGCATCATATTTAGTTCTCTAAATTTACCTAATTCTCTTCTATCTCCAGGCTTTCACTATTTCTATTTTATCCAGCTAGAATTTCTCTCTTCTTCTCTTAGAAATTATAACTCCTAATATGCCATTTACTCACATTCATTCAGATTATAGTAGCTATCTCACTTGTAGACTACCCTGTTGTCAATCCTATTGAAGCCCTTTTAATATTCTTTTAATTTTTACTTATTTGAATTCCCTACCACTTTGGATGATTCACTGCTGTATTCTAAGTACTTGATAGGTACTTGTCAGGAAGTACTCTTTTAGGAAGAAATACTGATAGTACTCTGTGAGGAGGAAGAGTTTTCTGGACTGAGTGATAGCATAGAGTTAATATCATTCAATAAAATCTTATTGCATTAGAAGTCTATGATTTAATGTATTATTAATGAAAATTATGTTGCATCTACCTTGTAGTTTAAGATGGCATGTATACTTGATCAGACTGTATATCTATATAGACATGTATATAGATATAGTACATTCCTCCAGCCCCACAAAAATGACAAAAATGTTTAAGGCATAAAACACAAAGGAATGAAATAATGGGAGGTGAGACATAGACAAGATTTTGGAAGCTAAAAGCAAATGGGAAAGTGAAAACCAGCTTAGCATGACCAAGAAAATTTAATTCTGTGCTTGAAGTAAGAAGGCCAAGAAGAAACCTCATGTATAAAGATGAATCCCTAAAAGGTGTAGGATTTGAGAAAAACAGGTATCTTGGAAGTGGGTTTAACATGGGCCTAAGCAGGTTGTTTGAAGATCTTTCTGAGGAGGGATAAGACTCCCAGGTATGCTCCCTGACTCTACACAGTCACATGCTGATCCTCCTCAACCTGGATTGATGACCAAGATTTTATTCTCTGAAGAGAGTGAAATAGAGAGCCTATACTGGGGATTCCAGACATATTTAATGGGAGAAATCCATATCTAAAAAATAAAAATAATAGAGTTAAATGTAAGTTTCACAGGAAATATTGAATTCTATTCTAGTCTTCTCCTACATGGCTCCCAAAACGCTGGCAGCCAGTTTGTACCCTTCCAACAGGAGTCAGAAGCAGTTCTCCTCTAAGATTATCTGACCAACTGAACCTAAAAGACCTAAAAGTACTGACATTAAGGATTCCCAAAAGAAACAGCCCATTCAGATTATGTTAGAGATATGACCATCACCAAAAATTCCAACTGAATGCATAGAGTTTCTAATCAACACTTTGTTTCTCATTCTTTAATATAAGCAAAAACAAGGATGACTACACATTTGAAGCAGGCATTGGACACGGAAAAGAAGAAAACAAACACACAACTTCTCAACCTTAGTATCTTTAGTTTATAAGCTGAACAGTTTTTATCATTTATATTCTCAGAAATATAATTACATAGCATCCACAAGAAAATAACAGAGTGCCACATAAAAGAATATGCAAGGAATATAAATGAGTTCTTGGTGATAGAAAAAATAAATTAAAATAATAAAACATTTATAACAAAGTTAAAGAAATCTTTTAGAGAAAGAACAAAGGAAACATGATGAAGAAAAGAAGGTTTAAAAAAAAGGGGAAAAAAACCCTGAAAAATTAAAGGACCAATTCAGGAGATGCACTGCTTGAATAATGAATGGTCTAGAATAAAGAGAAAAAAGAAAATGGGGGTGGAGGGTACCATCAAAGATATAATTCAATCTTCTTTTCAGAACTAGAGGACCTGATTATACAGACTGGGTCCATTAGGTGGCCAGTACGTTGGATAAAAGTAAACACCAAAGTGCATTACTGCAAAGTTAAAGACATGGTTGATAAAAAGAAAGTTCTAGAAGCTTCCAGGTAAAAAGAAAAAATTCACATGAAGAATTAGAAATGATAGTTGCTTAGGATTTCTCTGCATAATAGCAACTCCAGAAGCTGGAACACAAGAGAGAACTATCTTCACAACTCTGAGGAAATATTTTTCAACACAGAGTTGTATGTTTTAGGTATGCCAGATTGTCAAGATATTTTCAGTTATGCCAAAAAAAAATGCTTGTGTATGTATTCTATCTCAGGAAGCTATTGGAAAGTGAGTTGTATCAATATGAAGGAGAAAACCAAGAAAGAAGACAAAACAGGATATGAGAAATAGGAGAGTCAGCAAAAGAGATAGGCAGGAATAGTCTTTAT
Source organism: Rhinopithecus roxellana (assembly GCF_007565055.1). Lineage (NCBI taxonomy): Eukaryota > Metazoa > Chordata > Mammalia > Primates > Cercopithecidae > Rhinopithecus > Rhinopithecus roxellana. Next base: position 19,626,298 of record NC_044559.1, read on the forward strand.
GGTGATATTAAAAGAGTTTGCACAATGGCAGTTATTCAGCAGGGTTAGAGAGCTACTTTCCAGATTAGAGGTGGTTGAAAAGGAGATTTTTATTTTTTTAAAAAGATGAAATGGATAAAAAATTTAGTTTGTTTGATGGTATTGAGAGAAGATTTACCCAGCTGGTGAAGATTTGGGAGCTGGGCTCAAGATAAATACTTAGAAAATTAGGAAAGTAAGAAGAGAGAGAAGAATGAAGAGGATGAGGAGGAAGATTAAGTAAATTATCAATTGCAGATAAAACAAACTCTTGCACAGGGAAGGAAAGCTACCTGTGTTATATAACACAAGTCTCAGCTATGAACAATCTTAAGAGAGTAAAAATTACTTAAATAATAAATATATTGACCTGAACAATCGTACACTATCATCATGTAAGGTAGGATGGTTGTAAAAGAAAGCAACATTCTCATCTTCCATATTGAGAAATCAAGAGATAATTTTTTAAACTGAAAAAAAAATAGAACTAGTAATATAGGTTTGTTATTTAGAGATTTTGATGTAAATACCAAAGTAAGCAATTTACAGGGAAAATATTTGCCTCTGGGAAGTGGATAATGGAGGTGGCAAGAGAGTACTACAGCTGTAAGATTGTGTATTATTGTCAGGGTAACACTAATTGCTATAACAAACAAACCCCCATGTTTATCATGGACTCAAACACAATGCAAGTTTATTTCTCACTCATTTAACAGCCCAAGGTGATTGTTTCTGTAAGGTGGATGTGGCTGTCTTTCATGTGCTCCACAAGGAAGAAGAAACTCTGCCTTTAACTTCATGTCGGGGGTCACCATGTTTATCACTGTCCAAGTCTGTCAGGTGAACAGAGAGCATGGGGAATTGTCAAAGGTGGGGCTAAGAAAGTCACACCACATCTGTGCCAGCTGCATTGACAGAACTTGGTCATAGGGCTGCTCCTAACAGCCACAGAGGTTGGAAAATGTAGCCTAGCTGTGTACCTAGGAAAAATAGGAGGACACAAATTTTGGTGAATGGTTAGCAGTCTTGCCAGAATTTGTAAAACTATTGGACTCTTTAAATTAAGTGTATTACAGGTTGTTGCTGTAATTGTGGTTTTGTTCTAAAATGATAAAAGGAAACAATCCAGCAGAAGTCGTTAATATTTAACAATTGTTAGATTTTGGTAATATTTTTTACCGAGCGTTTTTTAAATGATAAAATTTTATTGAAGATACAGAAAGTTCTTATCTCAATTCACCTTGCTGCATACGTCTAATAGGGGAAGGTCAAATGGCACTTACTATGAAGACAAACACTAAAATCCAGTTGCTTCATCTGTAAAATGAAACCCAGATAATGAGGCAATGTCAACTTCTCTGTCATTATTTTAAGATTATATAATGGGATTATTATAATATATAATAGAATTATATAGGATTATATGTATATACATACATAATAGGATTATTTAATCCTGAAATATATATTATTTTATATATTATATATTATGCATTATATAAACTATATATTTTTTATTACTATATATAATAGGATTACATAATACTAAAATAATGGCAAAGGAGGTGAAAGTGCTTCATTCTCTGGGTTTCATTTTACAGATGAAGCAACTGGATTTTTGAATAACTAAGTGGTGAACCCAAAGTTGGTTATTCACTCATTCATTACAGTGATATTTATTAGAACCTCTACCATGGACAAGTCACTGCTTATGTGAAGATGATGACAGCAGCAAACAATCTAGATAAGCTCTCCTTTCACACAGAGCTTTAATCCGAGGGAGGATGCCCAGTGGCAGTGAGGACTCTAACCTGGGTCTTCAAACTGGGAATTCAAAAGATCCCAGCCGCTCGTGCTGGGTTGCTCCAGCTATTAGACTTTTCATATATCGTGTCACATCTGTTACACTGAAATAAGCTTCCTGCAGCTATATGATCAGATCCCTATTTATGGAGTGAACAAAACATGCAAATTATCTCTGGGAAAGTCCCTGGGAATCAAAAATGACCTCCTTTTTCCCTTAATAGCTTTTGGGAGATGTTTCAGATTAGTGGAAACAAAAACATGTGCACATTCCCTGTATAGTTCGCCATTCTTTTCTCCCGGTTATTAGAGGCACTTCTGACAGGTACCTTTTCTGGCAACTTCTAAAACTTGTGAGATATGCTCTCCTATTTAAACAGGCCTAAAGAAGTCTTGTTTCATGAATTGCAATATCTATAAGATATTCATCCAGCTGCCTGAAAATCATCTCTGCTTCCTTCATTCAGAAAAATGTCACCACTGACATGCCCTACTTGCACTTAAATTATGTATGCTTAGTTGGTGCAAGGTTTGGTGAATAAGAATGTTTGAAGAAAAACTTTAAGCTTTCACTGGACATGAGGTCAATTACAAAGAATAGAGGTCCTAGAAGAGTTGTCTTCAAGGGATTCTCATACAATATATTGTCCCAAATGTAACACTTCGAGAGTGGGAGGTGATGCTGTTAACAATGATGCTGAGACAAAAGGCATAAATAGAACTCCAGGCAAACAGCAAACGTTAGCATTAAAGATTGACATTCACTTTCCTTGATGCATGAGTTGATAAAATTTGGTATGTATGTGTGTGTTTATGTATTATGTGTGTGTTTACATACATACATGTATGTGTGTGTATATATACTGATACATAAATACATACATAAATATTGTATATATACTGATATATGAATATATACATACATATGTGTATATATATCAGTATATATTATTCAGCCTTGAAAAGGAAGGAAATTCTGACACATGCTACAACATGGGAGAAACTTCAAGACATTACAGTAAGTGAAATAAGTCAGTCACAAAAGAACAAATAATGTTTAATTCCATTTATATGGTACCTAGAGTAGCCAAATTCATAGAGACAGAAAATAGAATGGTGGCCGCCAAGGGCTGAGGGAAGGAGGGAATGGAGATTGCTTGTGTAATGGTTCAGAGCTTCAGAAGATAAACACATTCTGAGGATGGATGGTGGTGATAGTTGCACAACATTGTGAATGCATGTAAAATCACTGAACTGTACACTTAAAAATAGTTTAAATGAGAGATTTGGTTATATATAACAAAATCTACTACAATAAAAATTGGTTGACTTCATTCTCTTTATTTGGAAAATGATGAAACCTAGACATTTCCCTTTGGGCCTTTGTCTCAGGCATAGCATGTTATGATCTTAATAGAGATTCGATGGGTGCAGCACACCAACATGGCACAAATATACATATGTAACAAACCTGCACGTTATGCACATGTACCCTAGAACTTAAAGTATAATAAAAAAAAAAAAAAAAAAAAACACCAAAAAAAAAACACAGTTAAATCACCCGTTGCTCCCTGCTGTGTTGTGGCCACTTGGGAAAAAGACAGGAAGAGTCAAATGGGGATTAACATCCTGGCAAAGCTGGCCAAGAACTCAAGAACTCAGTAAGTCCTCCCACTTGCCTCCTTAATCTAAATTTGTGTACAGTCCAGACTTAAGCCAAGAAGGGCAGGCAGAGAATTTGGAACTAAGAGAGCAATGACCTGCTGGATCCTCAGTAGCAAACTCTGTTTGATTTGCTTATCACATGGAGTAAGGCAAACTATCTCTTTCTAAGAATAGGATACCCAAGAAGCCAAGAGAAAAAAAGGAACAAGGGGACCAGGAGGACGATGGCCCCACTGTCTTGGTATCAGATAGTGGCTCTGCCTGCCATTCTAATAAAGCTTCACAGATGCCAGGATCTCCCCAGGTTCAGTAACCACACAAGGAGCTCCCACACACTACAACCAATGAGGAGAGACACATAGAAGGATTGAAGAGAGAACTGAAAATAAAGATTCCTGTTGGAAAAAAAAAAAAAAAAATTTCTAACCTTTGCTTTTCCCGTGCCTTCTCAGATATACAGCAAACCTTTTCCTTCTTATTAACACATGATGTTGGAGAACGTTGTCTTTTCTTCTTTACCCTGTAGCCCATCATCTTCTGTGGGCACCAAGCAACTTCCCATGTTTACTCCAAAGGCTATTCACACAACTGAAACCATTTACACTGCACATTATAAAGGAAGGGAGGTTATGGCCCTTGGATCCAAGTTGAATAATTCAGACACAGTCTCATTCTTACACATCACTCCCCCTTATTCAACCCTGCATTGTTATTTTTATTTATTTATTTTTTTTCTTTTGAGATGGAGTGTAGCTCTGTTGCCCAGGCTGGAGTACAATGGCGCAATCTCAGCTTACTGCAACCTCTGCTTCCTGGGTTCAAGCAATTCTCCTGCCTCAGCCTCCCCAGTAGCTGGGACTACAGGTGTCCGCCAACATGCCCGACTAATTTTTGTATTTTTAGTAGAGATGGGGTTTTACCATGTTGGTCAGCCTGGTCTCGAATTTCTGACCTCAAATGATCTGCCCACCTCGGCCTCCCAAAGTGCTGGAATTACAGGGATGAGCCACCGCACCCAGACTCCTGCATTGTTGACTAATTGATTTATATGTCTATGACCCACCCTCTCCCTGAGCCCCAACTTTAGAGCGAGATCCTAAAGGGAGCATAGCATGTTGTTGGCTGTCAAGACCTTTTTTCCACAACAGTCCATACCAGCACACCATGGGGATTCCATAAATGCCTATGCTCCTGAACCATTTATTAAGACTCTGTGTATGCCTACGGCAGGGCCAGGTCCTTGCCCTGAGGGAACCCATTATTTCATAACAATCTATAGATTCTGGAGTTGCTGGGGGCAGGGATGCTTTCTCACAGGTCCCATGGGCTTCAGGGAGGGAAGATTTTCAAGATTAGGAGATGAATGTGTTTTGAAAGACAGTACAGAGTTAGCCTTGACTGCAAAGTGGACATTTTACTGCATTTGTCAGATGGATAATCACAGATAAAGACTTTGATCTTTATCCCCACGGCAGCAATAAGAAAAAGGCAGGAACTTTGTGTACTATCTTTTATTTCTTTTCTCTGCAGTTCTGGGAAAAATCGAGCCTATTAAAAAGCTCAGAAGAGTCTCTCCTTGTCGTGCTCTTAAATGTTGCTGGGCGTTAACTGCTCTGTCGTTGTCCCTGATAATACCAAGATAAGAAGGAGATAGGGGAGGGACTATGAAGCTCTTCTCTCTCAGCAGAAAGACTAATGGATGGGGAAGAATGAGAATCTTGAAAGGAAAGAAAAGGAAGAATATAGGATTAAATGCTGAGCATCATGGAAAAGATCAAGGGAAGAATTACAACAGCAGTGCAGCATCGCAGTCCCAATGAATTCAAGAGATCAGATTGGGGCTTTATTCTTCAGACACAAGATGCTGAGGGTCTGTGGCCCAGGTTGCAACATCAGGACCTTTTACATAAGTTCTCCCCCCATGATCAAACCAAGTGAAGTATTCCACAATTAAACTTGTGAACTGACCCAAAAAAAAAAAAAAAAAAAAAGGCATGTGGAAAAACTAAAATGGGATTCAAGGAGTTTGGTAATACAAGATGAAGCTTCTTCCCTCCCACGATGTATTTAACTGACTCCACTGGCTATTGAATCACTATGTTTGTTGATCATGTTTATCAAGGGCAGAAAGTAACTTTCACTATAAAATGAAGACTATATTAACTCTTATTCATCCTTACAAAGGAGTTGGCCGGCCGGGCGCGGTGGCTCAAGCCTGTAATCCCAGCATTTTGGGAGGCCGAGACAGGTGGATTATGAGGTCAGGAGATTGAGACCATCCTGGCTAACACGGTGAAACCCCGTCTCTACTAAAAAATACAAAAAACTAGCCAGGCGAGGTGGCGGGCGCCTGTAGTCCCAGCTACTTGGGAGGCTGAGGCAGGAGAATGGCATGAACCTGGGAGGCGGAGCTTGCAGTGAGCTGAGATCCGGCCACTGCACTCCAGCCTGGGTGACAGAGCGAGACTCCGTCTCAAAAAAGCAAGCAAACAAACAAACAAAAAAGGAGTTGGCCAAACGCCAGGTCCTTCAAGACTTGCAATTGAAGTCTGATGCACTAGAGCAGACGTATGCAGATGGTACACATAGGTACCACGGTGCAAGCACACAGGCCCACCCATCCTAGGCGGGTGGGATATGCTGCTGAGCCACAAGTGTCTGACCCTGTTTGGACAAAGAAACTTAAATGTAGACATTATTTACCACCATATCCAAAGGGGATTACATGCAGGATCATTTCATTTTCATGCTAACTGTTGGGATACTTTATATGATTAGTTTTAAGCCTAATACATTTTAAGTCTTTATTTCCCCATGTTTTAATGTAACCATAACTTTGTAACTAGCCCAGACCTCATTGACTTTTGTAATGCCCTGTGTGTATGTGTGTGTGGCGCGTGCTCGTGTGTGTGTGTGCACACATGCACGTTAGAGCAGTGGAAGGGTCTTAAAGCGAAAGGAATTCTATGTTGAAAATTAAGTTACACAGAATATAAAAAGAATTGCCAGTTTCACTCACCAGCCCTTTATTTATTTTTCAACAGCAGCACAAATCCCACAGCAATTAATTCTGTATCTAGCTGCCGGAACCACAGATACACCCAATACAATGTGTAGCAGTAGTTAAAACTTCTGGAAAGAAAACAAACTTCTAAGGTTGCCTCATAATCAGGTCCCTCCTCTAACATGATTTTGAATGACACATGTAAAAGATTGACCTCTAGTGGTTAGATGCCAAACCTACAGTGTTTTAATTAAGAACCAGATCTTAATGGGCAGGGGTGGGACGGTATTCAAGCAGTTATTTATACAAAGTAGCATGAGGCATCCTAATAGAGAACACACACCCGCCCAACTTTCTTATAAATTGGCAATTATACTGGAGAGACATCAAAGGTCGCATATCTCATAGAAGCCTAGAATTAGATCGGGGCTTATAGCTTCTTTCTCAATATAACACTATACACAGTATTACTTTCACTTGCTCATACTTCTGCTTAAAGATTCCCAGTTACTAAAAACATTGTACTGGTAATTTATCTTTATTTTATTTTTCTTTTATTATTATTATACTTTAAGTTCTAGGGTACATGTGTACAATGTGCAGGTTTGTTACTATGTATGCATGTGCCATGTTGGTGTGTGGCACCCATTAACTCATCATTTACATTAGGTACATCTCCTAATGTTATCCCTCTCAGTCCCCCTACCCCACCCCATGATAGGCCCCGGTGTGTGATGTTCCCCACCCTGTGTCCAAGTGTTCTCATTGTTCAGTCTCCACCTATGAGTGAGAACATGTGGTGTTTGGTTTTCTGTCCTTGCAATAGTTTGCTCAGAATGATGGTTTCCAGCTTCATCCATGTCCCTACAAAGGACATGAACTCATCCTTTTTTATGGCTGCATAGTGTTCCATAGTGTATATGTGCCACATTTTCATAATCCAGTCTATCATTGATGGATATTTGGGTTGATTCCAAGTCTTTGCTATTGTGAATAGTGCCGCAATAAACATACGTGTGCATGTGTCTTCATAGCGGCATGATTTATAATCCTTTGGGTATATACCCAGTAATAGGATGGCTGGGTCAAATGGTATTTCTATTTCTAGATCCTTGAGGAATTGCCACACTGTCTTCCATAATGGTTGAAGTAGTTTACACTCACACCAACAGTGTAAAAGTGTTCTCATTTCACCACATCCTCTCCAGCACCTGTTGTTTTCTGACTTTTTAATGATCGCCATTCTAACTGGTGTGAGATGGTATCTCATTGTGGTTTTGATTTGCATTTCTCTGATGGCCAGTGACGATGAGCATTTTTTCAAGTGTCTGTTGGCTGCATAAATGTCTTCTTTTGAGAAGTGTCTGTTCATATCCTTTGCCCACTTTTTGATAGGGTTGTTTGATTTTTTTTCTTGCAAATTTAAGTTCTTTGTAGATTCTGGATACTAGCTCTTTGTCAGATGGCTCAATTTTTAAAATTTTCTCGCATTCTGTAGGTTGCCTGTTCACTCTGATGGTAGTTTCTTTTGCTGTGCAGAAGCTCTTTGGTTGAATTAGATCCCATTTGTCAATTTTGGCTTTTGTTGCCATTGCTTTTGGTGTTTTAGTCATGAAGTTCTTGCTCATGCCTATGTCTTGAATGGTATTGCCTAGGTTTTCTTCTATGGATTTTATGGTTTTAGGTCTAACATTTAAGTCTTAAATCCATCTTGAATTAATTTTTGTATAAGGTGTAAGGAAAGCATCCAGTTTCAGCTTTCTACATAGGGTTAGCCAGTTTTCCCAGCACCATTTATTAAATAGGGAATCCTTTCCCCATTTCTTCTTTTCGTTAGGTTTGTCAAAGATCAGATGGTTGTAGATGTGTGATGTTATTTCTGAGGGCTCTGTTCTGTTCTATTGGTCTATATCTCTGTTTTGGCACCAGTAACATGCTGTTTTGGTTACTGTAGCCTTGTAGTATAGTTTGAAGTCAGGTGGCATGATGCCTTCAGCTTTGTTTTTTTGGCTTAGGATTGTCTTGGCAATGTGGGCCCTTTTTTGGTTCCATATGAACTTTAAAGTAGTTTTTTCCAATTCTGTGAAGAAAGTCATTGGTAGCTTGATGGGGATGGCATTGAATCTATAAATTACCTTGGGCAATATGGCCATTTTCACGATATTGATTCTTCCTATCCATGAGCATGGAATCTTCTTCAATTTGTTTATGTCCTCTTTTATTTCATTGAGCAGTGGTTTGTAGTTCTCCTTGAAGAGGTCCTTCACATCCCTTGCAAGTTGAATTCCTAGGTATTTTATTGTCTTTGAAGCAATTGAAAATGGGAGTTCACTCATGATTTGGCTCTCTGTTTGTCTGTTATTGGTGTATAAGAATGCTTGTGATTTTTGCACATTGATTTTGTATCCTGAGACTTTGCTGAAGTTGCTTATCAGCTTAAGGAGACTTGAGGCTGAGATGATGGGGTTTTCTAAATATACAATCATGTCATCTGCAAACAGGGACAATTTGACTTCCTCTTTTCCTAACTGAATACCTTGTATTTCTTTCTCCTGGCCAATTGCCCTGAGCAGAACTTCCAGCCCTATGTTGAATAGAAGTGGTGAGAGAGGGCATCCCTGTCTTATGCCAGTTTTCAAAGGGAATGCTTCCAGTTTTTGCCCATTCAGTATGATATTGACTGTGGGTTTGTCATAAAAAGCTCTTATTATTTTGAGATATGTCCCATCAATACCTAGTTTATTGAGAGTTTTTAGCATGAAGGGCTGTTGAATTTTGTTGAAGGTCTTTTCTGCATCTATTGAGATAATCATGTGGTTTTTGTCTTTGGTTCTGTTTATATGATGGATTACATTTATTGATTTGCATATGTTGAGCCAGCCTTGCATCCTAGGATGAAGCTAAATTGGTCGTGTTGGATAAGCTTTTTGATGTACTGCTGGATTCAGTTTGCCAGTATTTTATTGAGGATTTTTGCATCGATGTTCATCAGGGATATTGGTCTAATATTCTCTTTTTTTCTTGTGTCTCTGCCAGGCTTTGGTATTAGGATGATGCTGGCCTCATAAAATGACCTAGGGAGGATTACCTCTTTTTCTAGTGATTAGAATAGTTTCAGAAGGAACGGCACCAGCTCCTCTTTGTACCTCTGGTAGAATTCGGCTGTGAATCCGTCTGGTCCTGGACTTTTTTGTTGGTAGGCTATTAATTATTGCCTCAATTTCAGACCATGTTATTAGTCTATTCAGGGATTCAACTTCTTCCTGGTCTTGGGAGGGTGTATGTGTCCCGGAATTTATCCATTTCTTCTAGATTTTCTAGTTTATTTGCATAGAGGTGTTATAGTCTCTGATGTTAGTTTGTATTTCTGTGGGATCAGTGGTAATGTCCCCTTTATCATTTTTATTGCTTCTATTTGATTCTTCTCTCTTTTCTTCTTTATTAGTCTTGCTTGTGGTCTATCAATTTTGTTGATCCTTTCAAAAAACCAGCTCCTGGATTCATTGATTTTTTGAAGGGATTTTTGTGTCTCTATCTCCTTCAGTTCTGCTCTGATCTTAGTTATTTCTTGCCTTCTGCAAGCTTTTGAATGTATTTGCTCTTGCTTCTCTAGTTCTTTTAATTGTGATGTTAGGGTGTCAATTTTAGATCTTTCCAGCTTTCTCTTGTGGGCATTTAGTGCTATAAATTTCCCTGTACACACTACTTTAAATGTGTCCCAGAGGTTTTGGTATGTTGTGTCTTTGTTTTCATTGGTTTCAAATAACATCTTTGTTTCTGCCTTCATTTCGTTATGTACCCAGTAGTTATTCAGGAGCAGGTTTTTCAGTTTCCGTGTAGTTGAGTGGTTTTGAGTGAGTTTCTTAATCCTGAGTTCTAGCTTGATTGCGCTGTGGTCTGAAAGACAGTTTGTTATAATTTCTGTTCTTTTACATTTGCTGAGGAGTGCTTTACATGCAACTATATTGTCAATTTTGGAATAAGTGTGATGTGGTGCTGAGAAGAATGTATATTCTGTTGATTTTGGGTGGAGAGTCCTGTAGATATCAATTAGGTTCTCTTGGTGCAGAGATGAGTTCAATTCCTGGATATCCTTGTTACTTTCATTCTCATTGATCTGTGTAATGTCAACAGCAGGGTGTCAAAGTCTCCAATTATTATTGTGTGGGAGTCTAAATCTCTTTTCAGGTCTCTAAGGACTTGCTTTATGAATCTGGTTGCTGCTGTATTGGGTGCATATATATTTAGGATAGTTAGCTCTTCTTGTTGAATTGATCCCTTTACCATTACATAATGGCCTTCTTTGTCTCTTTCGATCTTTGTTCATTTAAAGTCTGTTTTATCAGAGACTGGGATTGCAACCCCTGTTTTGTTTTTTTTTTTTTGTTTGTTTGTTTTCCATTTGCTTGGTAGATCTTCCTGTATCCCTTTATTTTGAGCCTATATGTGCCTCTGCACATGAGATGGGTCTCCTGAATACAGCACACTGATGGGTCTTGACTCTTTATCCGATTTGCCAGTCTGTGTCTTTTAATTGGAGCATTTAGCCCATTTGCATTTAAGGTTAATATTGTTGTGTGTGAATTTGATCCTGTCATTATGATGTTAGCTGGTTATTTTGCTCATTAGTTGATGCAGTTTCTTCCTAGCATCAATGGTCTTTACATTTTGGCATGTTTTTGCAGTGGCTGGTACCAGTTCTTCCTTTTCATGTTTGGTGTTTCCTTCAGGAACTCTTGTAGGGCAGGCCTGGTGGTGACAAAATCTCTCAGCATTTTCTTGTCTGTATTTTATTTCTCCTTCACTTATGAAGCTTAGTTTGGCTGGATATGAAATTCTGGATTGAAAATTCTTTTCTTTAAGAATGTTGAATATTGGCCCCTACTCTCTTCTGGCTTGTAGAGTTTCTCCCAAGAGATCCACTCTTAGTCTGATGGGCTTCCCTTTGTGGTTAAGCTGACCTTTCTCTCTTGCTGCCCTTAACATTTTATCATTCATTTCAACTTTGATGAATCTGACAGTTATGTGTCTTGGAGTTGCTCTTCTCAAGGAGTATCTTTATGGTAATCTCTGTATTTCCTGAACTTGAATGTTGGCCTGCCTTGCTAGGCTGGGGAATTTCTCCTGGATAATATCCTGAAGAGTGTTTTCCAACTTGGTTCCATTCTCCCCATCACTTTCGGGTACACCAATCAGACGTAGATTTGGTCTTTTCATATAGTCCCATATTTCTTGGGGCTTTGTTCATTTCTTTTTACTCTTTTTTCTCTAAACTTCTCTTCTTACTTCATTTCATTTATTTGATCTTCAGTCACTAATATCCTTTCTTCCACTTGATCGAATTGACTACTGAAGCTTGCGTATGTGTCAAGTAGTTCTCATGCCATGGTTTTCAGCTCTTTCAGGTCATTTAAGGTCTTCTATATGCTGTTTATTCTAGATAGCCATTCATCTAATCTTTTTTCAAGGTTTTTATCTTCTTTCCAATGGGTTCAAACATCCTTCTTTAGCTCGCAGAAGTTTGTTATTACCGATCGTCTGAACCCTTCTTCTTTCAACTCATCAAAGTAATTCTCCATCTAGCTTTGTTCTCTTGCTGGCAAGGAACTGAGTTCCTTTGGAAGAGAAGAGGCATTCTGATTTTTAGAATTTTCAGCTTTTCTGTTCTGGTTTCTCCCCATCTTTGTGGTTTTATCTACCTTTGGTCTTTGATGATGGTGAATACAGATGGGGTTTTAGTGTGGATGTCCTTTCTGTTTGTTAGTTTTCCTTTTAACAGTCAGGACCCTCAGCTGCAGGTCTGTTGAAGTTTGTTGGATGTCCACTCCAGACCCTGTTTGCCTGGGTATCACCAGCCAAGGCTGCAGAACAGCAAATATTGCAGAATGCCAAATGTTGCTGCCTGATCCTTCCTCTGGAAACTTCATCTCAGAGGGGCACCCGGCTGTATGAGGTGTCAGTCGGCCGCTACTGGGAGGTATCTCCCAGTTAGGCCACTCAGTGGTCAGGACCCACTTGAGGAGGCGGTCTGTCCATTCTCAGATCTCAAACTCCATGCTGCGAAAACCACTACTCTCTTCAAAGCTGTCAGACGGGGACGTTTAAGTCTGCAGAAGTTTCTGCTGCCTTTTGTTCAGCTATGCCCTGCCCCCAGAGGTGAAGTCTACAGAGGCAGGCAGGCAGGCCGGCCTCTTTGAACTGTGGTGGGCTCCACCCAGTTTGAGTTTCCTGGCCAATTTGTTTACCTACTCAATCCTCAGCAATGGTGGACACCCCTCCCCAAGCCTGGCTGCCGCCTTGCAGTTCAATCTCAGACTGCTGTGCTAGCAGTGAGTGAGGCTCCGTGGGCATGGCACCCTCTGAGCCAGGCGTGGGATATAAACTCCTGGTGTGCCATTTGCTGAGACCGTTGGAAAAGTGCAGTATCAGGGTGGGAGTGTCCCAATTTTCCAGGTACCATCTGTCACGGCTTCCCTTGGCTAGGAAAGGGAATTCCCTGACCCTTTGCACTTCCCAGGTGAGGTGATGCCCTGCCATGCTTTGGCCCACACTCCATGGGTTGCACGCACTGTCTGACAAGCCCAAGCGAGATGAACCCGGTACCTCAGTTGGAAATGCAGAAATCAGCCATCTTCTGCATCGCTCATGCTGTAGGTTGGAGCTGTTCCTATTTGGCCATCTTGGAACTTCCCTTTATTTTGTTTTTCTTCCTGCATAATAATAAACCCTGTTTTTCTTTAAGGAATAATTTTCCCATGTGCCTAATTTAGGGAAATGGAGTGGGAGATAGAGCATATTATTCTACATCTCAGTGTAAAAGTGAAATGTGGACAATCTCTTCCTCTTCCCTTGCAACTAGAATCTAAGCTCATGAACTAAGAGTAATCAGTCATCTTCCTCCCCAAGAATTCAAATCTGGAATGAGGGGATTGATGATTGATAGTGGCAGTTAGGTGCATGCCCAAAGGAAGTATCTAGAAGTAGAGGCAATGTCTACCGGGTTTTGCAGTAGTTATGTCCGATGCATCTACCATGTTATGCATCATTTTCAGGCCAGAGTGTTCACCCAGAACTGTATTATTTCTTTATTCTACCTCTTCTTAAAGCTTGGTCTTTCAGACTCCCAATATTCTGTAGTATGCCAGTAATTTTATTGCTTAGACAACCAAAATTGTTTTCTCTTGCTTGCCATCAGGAAGTAAACTAGGCCAATCTATTTCATCAATGGTATACACCTCCTTATTATAGACACTCCCAGATCTGATGCTACCTTCTTCTGCAATTTGGTATTTCTTTGGTATAAGCTGAAAGTCTTAATGTGTTCATATTATTTTTCAAAGCCTTGGTGTTTCTGTGCTAACACTTCTACAGAGAAAGAAAATCATTTGCTAAAATTTAAATAACTAGAAGACAATTGCTTAGCTATTTTAATTAATTTGGGGTGGGGTGTGCTGTTATTGTTTTTGTACCTCCACTTTGAGGGGAGATAAACAAAAGAAATAAAAATGTGCACATTGAGAACTGGGTTAAAAATAATAACCTGAGACCTCTGTGAATGGGGTATATTTCCTGTATAGACTTCTGCACAGGTATATTTCTCGTATAGACTTCTATACAGGTATATTTCCTGTACAGACTTCTAATTTTAACCATGAACTCCTTGGAATTTCAGAGAAATAAAAATATAAATTAAGCCAGTTTTTCTTGTAATGTCTTAGGAAAATCTGTTGATCTTATGGTGCCTCCCAGCACCATGGGAAAAGGCAACATGATGGCCTTAGTCCAGCTCAAAGGTATGAGATGTCTCATTATTCCTTCCATGAAGGGATTTTTCTATAATCTTTCAGTTCTCTAACCAGCCACTTTCACCTATGTCCCACTCACTCTTATCATGATAGCATCCCATATCTCACATTAACAGGAAAGACAGAAAAGAGAGACTTTGTCTATTTTTCCCACCAATATATGCCTCCAATAGTTCTATGACTTTCTTATGTACACCAGAACCTTTAAACCTTTCAAATTCATCTGGATTATGTACTAGCATCCCCATATGAAAATAAGTCTGGGCCAGTGTTATGTAAATCCTCCACAGCAAATAGAATACAAATTATGCACAGTATTAGGTTAGACTTCATGGGAAAGAAGATCTAAAGATTGCCTTGGAAACATATGAAATTAGAGGTGACATATACCCAGAAAAGTTTCAAGGCAGAAGAAAGGAAGGCTCTGACCAGTCAACAATCCTTAGTGCTATAAGTTGGATAATCAGCACAGCTCATTCCAATTCAATTTGACTCTCCTTTTTAAAACTGAATAAAATAGTAAATATTTCTATCCAGAGTGATACATCTTTAACATCTTCCATTCTCATTTTACAAAAAGAATATTCACTATAGGGGGAACCCACCCACGATAATTCAATGTTATTTCACATAGGTTCTTTTCTATTTCCCTAAGTGCTGGCCAGTCTGAAAAATAAAGAGAAAGAGTACAGAAGAGAGAGATTTTAAAGATGGGTATCTGGGGGAGACATCACATGTCGGCAGGTTCCATAATGCCCCCCAAGCTGCAAAACCAGAAAGTTTTTGTTAGTGATTTTCAGAGGGGAGGGAGTGTAGGAATAGGGTGTGGGTCCCAGAGATCACATGCTTCACAAGGTAATAAAATATTACAAGGCAAATGGAGGCAGGGTGAGATTACAGGACCAGGGTGAAATTAAAATTGCTAATGAAGTTTCGGGCATGCATTGTCATTGATAACATCAAGAGACAGGGTTTGAGAGCAGACAACCAGTCTGATCAAAATTTACTAGGCAGAAATTTCCTTGTCCTAATAGGCCCAGGAGCACTACAGGGAGATCGGGGCTTATTTCATCCCTTTTCTGCAATTGCAAAAGACAAACATTCCTAGAGCGGTCATTTTAGAGACCTCCCCCTAGGAACGCATTCTCTTTCTCAGGGCTGTTCCTTGCTGAGATAAAGAATTCAGCGATCTTTCTTCTATTTGCTTTTGAAAGAAGAGAAATATGACTGTGTTCTGCCTGGCTCTCGGGGAGCCAAACCTAATGGTTATCTCCCTTGTTCCCTGAACATCGCTGTTATCCTGTTCTTTTTTCAAGGTGCCCAGATTTCATATTGTTTAAACACACATGCTTACGAACAATTTGTGCAGTTAATGCAATCATCACAGGGTCCTGAGGTGACATACATCCTCAACTTATGAAGATGACGGGATTAAGAGATTAAAGACAGGCATAGGAAATCACAAGAGTATTGATTGGGGAAGTGATAAATGTCCATGAAATCTTCACAATTTATGTTCAGAGATTTCAGTAAAGATAGGCATAAGAAATTATAAAAGTATTAATTTGGGGAACTAATAAATGTACATGAAATCTTCACAATTTATGTTCTGCCGTGGCTTCAGTGGGTCCCTCTGTTCGGGGTCCCTGACTTCCCGCAACAATTCACCTTGAATATCAACAATATTTAGTAGGTCGAGGGATACAAAGTTGTAGTTATAAGGGATAAGCAAGTCTAGAGATCTAAATGTACAGCATATGCACTATAGTTAATAAAATTGTATTGTGTTGGGGTTTTTTGTCAAATAAGTAGATTTTAGCTATTGTTACCACAAAGAAAGTAACTATATGAGATGATAGATGCATTAATTTGCCTTACTCATGTAACTATTTTACTACCTACATGTATGCCATAACACATACTGTAAACCTCAAATGTGCACAGTAAAATTTACTTAAAAAAAGAAAATCAACAATATCCAGGGCTGTCAGAGTAAAACTCCATTTTCTTCACAATAGTGTACTTACTGTCCACTCCTCTAGCAAAATAAACTTGAACATGGTAGATTTGATGATGTTTTACAGCAAAAACAGGTTTTAAAATGCTTCTGTTAGCCAGAATACAAGCGTAAGCATAAAGGGCTTTGCCTGATCCTTCAGATTACCTGTGTTGCCATGTGTTTCCTCTTCCAGCTCTACATACAGGAATTAAACAGCCTCTGAACATCTCCCTTTGAAGAGGCAGTGTATTAATTGCTTTGAAAATACAGTATTTATTGGAAATTACCATAGATCTTCTGTAAACCTATCACCCATTTTAGCAAAACATTCAGAAGCAGTCAATTATCCTATTGAACAAATATGACCAAGCTTTCTGTAGCCGGGTCTTACTACACATGCATCAAAAACACAAAATAGTATGTCATAATGAACATTTGTAGAAGTTAGGATCAATTGGAGTTGTTTGAAGGAAAAAAAATGGCCAAGAAACTCAAGTGACCTTAAAAGCAGAAAAAAAAAGTGCTGAGAATATTGATAGCAAGAAATCGAAGTATCAATCCATAGAAAGCAAGAGGGAGGCAGAATAAATATAAATGGTCCCTTAGTTCCTGGACTATATCCCAGTGTACAGCTGGATCAATTTTAACACACATTTTTAAGTTTCTCCTGGCTCTCAGGCACTTTTTTATAGGCACTGAGACTGTTAATCATATGTAAAACAAACCCTCTGACTTCAAGGAACTTACATTCTACCAGAACATGCAGATAGTAAGCTTATAAATATATAGAAAAACAGACTATAAATCAGGGTGAAAAGGGAAGGTGCATTATTCATAAATGAGGGTAATGGAACTTCTCAATAAGATGACATTTCAACAGATCTGAAAGGGGTGAGAGATTGAGCCATCCAATTCTCTAATGAGGGCAAATGCAGGCAGAAGAGAATGTATACACTTACGTTGCCATCACCCAAACAAGATATAGAACGTTCCCAACACTCCAAAATGTTTCTGTACCCTTTTCCGTCAGCCTTCTCCCCAACCCAGATAACTACTATTCTGATTTCTTCTATCATAGATTATTTGCGCCTATTTATGAACTGTATATAAATGGAATCATACAGTATACACTCATTTGCGTTACCCAACGCATTTCACTAAATTCATTTTTAGCTCCCTAGTGGGTTGCAACCCAATTTGAAAAACAGATTGATTTAACATATACCATATATCAAATTGACTTGGTGGGCTTAAAAAAATGCAAATTCTCAGACCCCCACAGAGATTCTGATTGAAATGTAGATTACTGGGCCCACTGCAGACCAATAAAAGCACACATCCTAGTGTGGTGCTGCAGGTTGTTCAAAGACTACACTCTAATATAGTTTACAGATGAGTTTGCTTTCACCGTGTCCTCAACTCTATCCCAGCTAAGAAAATACAATGACTCCTTGTTCACTGCTTACTGAATCAAGTCAAGTACCCTTGTCAGACATGTGAAGGCTTCCATTGAGGAGTCTTACTTTTCTGGCTGACACACCTTCCTGTTACTCAGCAACAGCAATCAGAATCTCATCTGTTTACTGACCCCCTCCTGCCCAGTCATCCCTCCACTGCAGAATTGAATGCTAAATTTCTACTGCATGCAAGAACCTATTGCTTGTTAAGTTGAATGACAGCCTCAGATTTATATTCCCTGGAAACTGTGTTGGTCATGGGTGGATCTGTGAATAATAGCCAAGTCTGTAAGGCATCACAGGTTCATTCAGAGGTAGATTGATTGACTTGTATTGTTAATTCTCCTCCATGCAATTGTGTTCTGTGCTATTTCTCTGTTAAAGAGAGCATTCTTTGGCTCTACCACCTTGTTAGAACATGGGTACTATGTGGTCTCCTGGGTATATCTGGGAACAGATTGGCCTCATTTCTCCTTATGCTTTCTTACTCTAGAAATAGGAGAAAAAAAGGCTCTTTGAGTTATGCTTGAAACAAAAGTTGTAGAAATATATCACTAAAGGCAGGAAATAAGGGGTAGAATAAAGAGAGGAGGCAGAAATTAAAGGAAACCTTCAATTTCTAGTCTCTGTGTTTTATTCTCTTCTCTCTGACCCATATAAAACATTGTACAAATGCATAGTTATCAAGGTTCAATGCCTCTTCTCAGTTACATTCATTCATTTACTTTTTCTTTCATTTATTTAACCTATCTTTTTAAGTTTCACCTGGCTCTCAGGCACTTTTGTAGGCACTGAGATTGTTAGCCATAAGAAAAACAAAGCCCCTGCCTTCAAGGAACTTTCATTCTATTGGAACATACAGGTAGTAAACATATAAACATACAGCAAACTATAAATAAGGATGAAAAGGGAAGGGTGCATTATTCACAAATGGAGGTAATGGAAGTTCTCAGTAAGGTGGCATTTCAATATCTCTGAGAGGGGTGAGAGATTAACCTATTCAGCACTCTAAAGAGGACAAATTCAGGCAGAAGAGAATTGCAAAGGCCCCAAGTGGGGCCTTCTTCCTGTGTTTGAGCAATAGCAGCAAAGTTGTTGTGAGGGAGGTCAGAAAAGGATTGTGGAAGTAGAACACAAAGGGACCAATGGGCCATTGTGAGAACTTTGGCATTTATTCTGAGTTCATTAAAAATAAAACAGAGGATTTTGAGCTGAGACACAGGTAATGTATTTTATGTTTTCATAGATTTACTACTGTGTTGAAAATAGAGTAATGGGCAGAAAGGAGGAATTGGGGCAGCTAGTATAATAAGACAAGTAAACAGCAATGGTAACTTGCAACAGGGCAGTGGGATTAAAAATAGTAGGATTATGATTATATTCTCAAGGTGGCAATGACAAGATTTGTTGAAATATGGGGTATAAGAAAAAGAGGCTATCCCAGGATAATTCCAAGGCTTTTGGCTTGAACAACATGAGATATGAGGTTACCATTTACTGACACTATAGAAGGATTAAATTGGAAGAGGGTCTGGGAAGTCATTTTTGAACACCTTTTAGATATCCAAACAATGATGTCCAGAAGACAGCACATATAATACTCTAGCATTCACATGATGTGTTTAGTCAGAGATATAAACCTTGGATTTGTCAATTTATGGATGGCACATATATGCATAGGATATATATATTTTTTTATAGATGGCATATATATATTGGATTTGTCAATTTATAGATAGCATATCTATATATGCATCATATATGTAATCTATAAATTTACAAATCCAATATATATGCCATCTGTCTATCTATCTACCTCCATGAGGTTGGATGGTTGTACAAAGAGAAGGAACAATGTCCAAGCACTGAGCTCTGAGATATTTCCAATATATGGCTGTCAGAGAGATGCAGAGAAACAAAGAAGACAGAAAAGAAATGTTCAGTTACAGAAAAGGAGAACCAAGAGGGAGTCAGATACCAGAAGCCAAATGAAAAGAAGATTTTAACAAGGAGCATGTGATCATAAAATGATATCAAATGCTCCTGATAGGTTAAGTCAAATGAGGTCTGAGAATTGATTACTGAATTTAGGAACATGGAATTCATTAGTGATTTTGACAAGAGCACAATCAGTGGAATTAGAAGGGATGAAATCCTCATAGAAATGGGTTGAACGCTGAATTGAAGGAGATCAATTAGAGACAGGTTTTCTGTCTGAGAGTTAGAAATAACTCTCTCAAGGAGATTTGCTATAAAGTGGGTAGAGAAATGGCAAAGTAGTTGAACTATAGGAACAGATACACACATATGTATCTCATCTTAAATAAACATGCAGTACATTTGTGAGGTCAGGAAATAATCTAGTTGAGAGAGGAAAGAGCTGAAGATACATGAGAGAAGGCGGGGAGTGAAACATATCCTTGAAGTGATGTACTTAAGTAGGTGACAGACAATGAAATCTGGAGCAGAGGGGAGGTGCTGGTCTTGGAAGCATGGAGAACTCACCTATTGGACCAGGAAGGAAAGGGAAATGCATGGACATTGATGTTGCACATATGGTCGGGGGAGCTGGCAGAAGTTTTCTTCTAATTACTACTGTTTCATCCATGAAATAGAAACTGAGGTCATCAGCTGAAACTGAAGATGAAAAAGGAGGTATTGGAGGAGGAAGAGAATACATAAGTCCTCTAGAAGAATTAGACCATGTAGGGATGAGGGAAATGCAGTAGGATTTCTCAGCATCACTGAGAGCCCACGGGAGGATAGTCATCAGAGTAAAATGTGAGTTAGAACTTCGTATGAGTTCATCTTTATCAGACCCATTTGCAGATGAAATAGACCCCACCATGTGATACAATTACCAGAGGACACATAACTAGCACCAGAGATATTCCAGGTCCTAGTTCACTGTCCCTACCTATACGCTCTTGTGTTTTGTCCTCAGTGTCATGTGTGTTGGTTTGCTCCTCTAAGCAGATCTAAAACCCCTCCTGGACAGTGTCTCCTATGCTACTTGAGACTTTCACAGTGTCTTATACTGTAGAGGACATAAACTTACTTAATTCCATCATTTATGTCTTTAGCAAGTGGTTATTTTCCGACTATCAGAATTGTGACAGATGGTAAAGCATACCAGGTCTTATTCCCTAGGGGAATGCTATAAAGTGACTATTCCCTAATTAGAGAGAAAATGAATCTAGGCAAAAGAAAAATCTACATAAGCAAAAAAACATGAGTGATCACCCATCCCTCACCATTAAGATTTTGTACCCAGGAGGCAGGGGACTCCAGGTACAATGAGAGGCCTCTTTGTTTTAGATAAGAATAGCAGTGGAATATTATTTTATTAAACTTGTAATCATAAAACATTATAGCTGGGAGGAACTTTTTGATTTTCTCATGCTGAAAAGAGGTCCAAAAATGTTAGCAATGTGCTTAATTGTTATTGACAGAAAACAGCATTGGAACCTATGATGCTGGATTATCAGTCCAATTCTCTCCTTACAAAATAAAAGAGAGGAACCAGAAACTAAAGATGTTCTCCCTCTGCCCCTCTAGGTAACCAGACTGCTTTGCTCTCTCCCTCTCAGGTTTGGGCTTGAAGGAGTGAATTAAGATGATGCATTTCTTTATCTTTTTTTTGCTGTCTTTTTTTCTCATTTGTAAAAATGTGTGGGGTACATGAGAATATTTTTTTGAGACGGAGTCTCGCTCTGTCACCCAGGCTGGAGTGCAGTGGCGCCATCTCGGCTCACTGCAAGCTCCGCCTCCGGGGTTCACGCCATTCTCCTGCCTCAGCCTCCCGAGTAGCTGGGACTACAGGTGCCCCCACCACACCTGGCTAATTTTTTGTATTTTTTAGTAGAGACGGGGTTTCACCGTGTAGCCAGGATGGTCTTCATCTCTTGACCTTGTCATCCTCCCGCCTCGGCCTCCCAAAGTGCTGGGATTACAGGTGTGAGCCACTGTGCCCGGCCGAGAAATTATTACATATATATAATTTGTATATAATGTATAGTACTCAAGTCAGAGTATAAATGTCCATCACCTGAATACAATACATTTTTTAAGCTATTGTCATCCTACTCTGCTATCAAACATTGAACTTATTCCTTCCATCTTACTGTATGTTTGCACCATTTAACTGACTTCTCTTCATCCTCCCCTCTTTTCTTCACTTACTCTTCCCAGTCTGTTATCAATTTTTCCACTCTGTACCTCAATGTGTAAAAAGTTTCTAAATTCCCACATATAAATGAGAACATATAATATTAATCTTTTTGTGCCTAATTTCACTTAAGATAATGACCTCCAGTTCTATCCATGTTGCCGCAAATGATAGGATTTCATTCTTTTTATGGCTGAGTAGTACTCCATTGTGTATATGAAGCAGATTTTCTTTGTCCATTCATCCACTGATAGACACTTAGGTTGATTCTGTATCTTTGTATCACGAGCAGTGGAGCAGTGCTGCAAAAAACACGTGAGTTCATGTATCCCTTTGATATATTGATTGATTTTTCTTTGAGTAGATATACCCAGCAGGATGGAATGGCACTTCCATTTTCCTTTGGGTAGATACCCAGTTGGATGGAATGGTAGTTCTTTCTTCATTTTGGGGGAGAAATCTTTATACTGTTTTCCATAGTCACTGTACTAGTTTACATTTCCACAAACAGTGTTTAAGAGTTCCCTTTTCTTTACATCTTCATGAGCATCTGTTGTTTTTTGTCTTTTTAATAATAGCCATTCTGACTGGGGAAAGATGATGGCTCATTGTGGTTGTGATTTGCGTTACCTTGATGATTAGTGGTGTTCAGCATTTTTTCAGACACTTGTTGGGCATTTGTGTGTCTTCTTTTAGAAATGTCTAATCACGTTCTTTGCCTACTTTTTAATGAGATTATTAGGTTTTTTTCCTGTTTTCCTTTTGAGTTTCTTGTATATTTTGGATATTAGTTCTCCTGTTGGATAAATACTTTGCAAATATTTTCTCCCATTCAATAGGTTATCTGTTCATTCTGTTGATTATTTATTTTGTTGTGTAGAAGCTTTTTTATTTAATTATGTCTGATTTGTCTACCCCTATTTTTGCTTCCTGTGCTTTTGAGGTCTTATTCATAAATTACTTGCTTAGACCAGTGTCCAGGAGAGTTTTCCCTAGATTTGCTTTTAGTATTTTTATAGTTTCAGGTCTTACCTTTAAATATTTGGTCCTTTAAGAGTTGATTTTTGTATATAGTGAGAGATGGGGGTACAGTTTCATTCTTCTGCCTGAGTCTATCAAATATTCCCAGCACCAATATGGTGCATTTCTGAGCTCTCACAAGAGGAAACATTTAACTGTGGCACACCAAATTTGCAACAATTGAACTCTAATGCATCTGTTCTCAATACATGGTCTGTCAAGGTCTTCCAGATCACAGATGCACTGGACCTTCCTAGTATTAATGTTTTAAGAGGCAGAAGGAGAAAGAGGAGAAGGATAAGGAGAAAGAGGAGAAGGAGAATGAGAACGAGAAGAAGGAGAAGGAAGAGAAGCAGGAGGAGGAGAAGGAGAAAGAGAAGAACGAGAAGGAGAACAACAATGAGAAGGAGAAGGAGGAGAAGGAGCAGGAGGAGGAGGAGGGGAAGGAGATGGAGGAAGTGAAGGAGGAGGAAGAGGAGATGGAGGAGAAGGAGGAAAAATGAGGGAAATGGAGAGGGGAATGACAAGAAAACAAAGGAGAAGAAAGAAGAGAAGAAGACAATGATCAAAGTTTCTTCTTCATTGTGAAAAATTTACTCATGGAATTGAGTAAAAACCAGGCTTGTCTTTACTTGAGTCTCAGAATAAAGTCAGAACAGGTGTTTCCATCCATCCTGACTGGATTTTTTTGAAGCTGATCAAAATGTATTTTTAAAGCGCCTACTAATTCAAGTTACTGGCCTGAACATGGGACTCATAAGAATGAGTTTCCATATACCCTAGTGGCTAAAAACATTGTCTTTAGACTAAATAGACTTGGGGCTAAGCCCCATGCCACCATTTACTTTCTCTGTGATCCTAGGCAATTCCATTTACTTCTGTAAGTTTTATTGTCTGGGAAATAAAAATAATGATATTGTAACGCTCATTAGCTATATTCACTAAATATTTCTGGTTCTCTCACCTTTTAGGCACATGGTTAATTATACTTCCTCACCCCTTTGAAGGTACATGTGGTCCTGTGACCTGCTTGACCTATGATTTATAAGTTATAGAAGCTTTAAAACACCTATGCAAGATTTCTCTCACTCTTTTCTCCTCTAGCACACATATCACTGATATTCAAAATGGATGGCAGCTGCTCCATTAGTCTAGGTTCCTGATATGGTTTGGCTGTGTCTCCACACAAATCTCATCTTGAATTGTAGTTCCCATAATCCCCATGTGTCATGGGAGGGACCAGGTGGAGATAATTGAATCACAGGTGTGGTTCCACCATCCTGTTTTTGTGATAGTGAGTTAGTTCTCAGGAGATGAGATGATATGATGGTTTTATAAGGGACTTTCCCCTTCACTGGGGACCCATTTCTCTCTCCTGTCACCAAGTGATGGAGGATGTGTTTGCTTCCCTTTCCACCATGATTATAAGTTTCCTGAGGTCTCTCCAGTCCTGTGGAACTGTGAGTCAATTAAACCTCTTTCCTTTATAAATTACCCAGTCTTGGGCAGTTCTTTATAGCAGCATAAGAACAGACTAATACAGCCCCTCAGCAGGTGTGATAGAAAAGGCCCATGATAGACATGTAGCATAAAGTAAGAAATGGTTGTCTTAACACTTAACACACTGATGTGTTCATGCAGTGTGTGCATGTGTGTGTCTGTGTGTTTTAATGATAGTATTACTCATTTAATCCTTATGTCACTCACATGAAGTAGTGGTATGGACTAACTTGTGTTCCCTCAAAATTTATGTATTAAAGTTCTAACTCCCACTACCCCAAAATGTGACCATATTTGAAGATAAGGCCTTTAATAAGGTAATGCTGAAATGAGGTCAATAGGGTGTGTCCTAATCCAATCTGACTGGTGCCTTGTAAGAAGAGGAGATTAAGACACTCAGAAAAACACCAAGTACGAATGTGCACAGAAGAAAGACCACATGGACACAGAAAGAAGGTGGCCATCTGCAAGTCAAGGGAAGAGGCCTCAGAAGAAAACAAACCTGCAGACATCTTTTTCTTGTACTTCTAGCCTCCAGAACTCTGAGAAAATAAATTTCTGATGTTTATGCCACCCAATCTGTGTCATTTTGTGATGGTAGCCTGATATGGTTCAGATATTTTTCTCCTTCAAATATCATATTGAAATGTGATCCTCAATGTTGGACGTGGGGCATGGTGGGAAATGTTTAGGTCATGGAGGTGGATCTCCCTTGAGTGACTTGGTGCCCTCCCCATGGTAATAAATGAGTTCTTGCTCTGTTAGCTCATGTGAGAGCTGATTGTTTAAAGAAGACTGGCACCTCCTCCTCTCTTGTTCCCTTTCTCACCATGTAATATACTAGCTTCCCCTTTGCTTTCCGCCATGATAGGATGCTTTTTGAGGCCTTACCAGAAGCCAAGCAGATGCTGGTGCCATGCTTGTACAGCCTGCAGAACCACTGTATTAGTCCATTCTCACACTGCTATGAAGAAATACACAAGACCAGGTAATTTATAAAAGCAAGAGGTTTAGTTGACTCACAGTTCTGCATGCTGGGGAAGCCTCAGGAAACTTACAGTCATGACAGAGGGCAAAGGAGAAGTAGGCACCTTCTTCACAGGGTGGCAAAACAGAGTGAGTGCAAGCAAGAGAAATGTCAGACACTATAAAACATCAGATCTTGTGAGAACTCACTATCACAGAAAAAGCACAGAGGAACCACTCCCATGATCCAATTACCTTCACCTGGTCCTGCCCTTCACATGTGGGAATTACGGAGATTACAATTTGAGGTGAAATTTGGGTAGGGACACAGAGCCAAACTATATCAACCCTGAACCAAACAAACTTCCTTTCTTTATAAATTACCCAATCTCAAGCATTCCTTTTTAGCAATGCAGAATGGACTAACACACAGCCCTAGCAAGTAAATACAAGTAGGTACCACAGATCTCCCCATTTTACATATGGAGAAACTAAGATTAAGTATTTGCTTAAGGTGAACAATCAGAAAGCAGTGGAGCCAGGGTTAGAACTGGGCACTATTGAGCCTAAAATTCCTGGTCTAGAATCCCACTGTGAAAGATCTCTTTTCTAATCAGTTAGTTAATTTCTGACATCCCAACTAGATTAAAAATTCCATGAACAAAGCAATCCTACCTGTTCTGCCCACAGCTGGACACTCACCTCCTTGAAAAGAATAAGCAAAATAAACACTTGTTGAATAAAAACATATAGAAAGTATCAGACACGTAAAATAAATAACAGCAGAATGAGGTGGTATTTTAAGGACGATTTAATGAAAAAACAACCAGCAGCGGTATGGGCAGGTTTGAAAAGACCATCAAACTATGCTAAAGTACCTTGAAATTAGCAGCAGTTAATTACCGTTACTACATCCAGACCTGGAAAAACAAAATAACCAGGGCTTGGTGATAAAAGAGCCAAGGAAGGAAGGGTTGTTCCCTGCAAAAGAATGTAGTTATGGAGGACTTCAGCCAATACCAGAAATGTGCACCAAAGCAGGGAGGAAGTGGGGCAAGAAAAAAAATGCCTGTCTCCTCCTACACTCCATTCTCCTTGTGATTCTCACTAAGCAAACCCGATAGCAACCCAAAAGGCAGTTCATAGGAGTTAGTCTCCCAGGATACCAAAGCCAGAGAAGAGCAAAGATTTAGGAAGTGGAGAAGCAGAGGTTTGCTGTGAAGAATAAGCAATGCCCTGGTAGTATTAAGCAAGGTATCATTGATATCTTAATGTTATTTCAAGAACAAAATGTAAACACGTGGAAAGACTTGATAAAGGAGTGGTAGTAAAATGTTTTAGTCTAGCCATGCTTCAGACAACTCCAACAAATGGAATGCTAATTAACCTGAAAGAAATAGAACACTATCCAGAATTTATAAAAATTGACACCTTGGCATAAAGGATTATCATTCTAAGTTGCTAAGAGTTCAGAGTTTGTCCTTTAGCATCCCCTCTAATCTAAATATGCTCAGCAAGGAAATTATACAGCTCAAATGTTTCCTTCCTCCCCAGCAGCCCAGTCCAACCATTTCTCAGTTCAACCAATTAGCAATTTGCAGGGAGAAATGTGAACAAATTAATGCTGATGACTTGGGGCCACTAATTGGCTGCTGGGCTGTCTGAGTGGCAGCGCAGTTGCTAAATCAAATTGATGGCTAAAGGCTGTGAACTGTTCAGCCGTCTGCTCTTCTCATTTGGGGCTTCGAGGCAGAGGAAGAAGAGTGTTTGCTGTGGCATTTAGGTCAATCTGCCATGACCGGCTCATCATCCCCACGGCTGTGTATGGTCAGTGTGTTTACTGGTAATTGCGGGGCTGGTTATGACGCTGTGGCTCTGAAAAGGCAAGAGGCTGCCACTCTTGGAGAGATGCTCTCATCGTTTCTGACAGGCAGCAAGGCATCTGAGGTGAACTGTAAAGCTGACGCTGTACGAGAGAAGCAGAGTGAATCCTCAGAGGCCACATGTTGGAGGGCAGGTGCAGAGGCTAGAAGGAAAGTAGAAGGAACCACTGAAGAAGTAGAAGAA
Source organism: Rhinopithecus roxellana (assembly GCF_007565055.1). Classification (NCBI taxonomy): domain Eukaryota; kingdom Metazoa; phylum Chordata; class Mammalia; order Primates; family Cercopithecidae; genus Rhinopithecus; species Rhinopithecus roxellana. Next base: position 19,653,770 of record NC_044559.1, read on the forward strand.
GGGGCACCAAAGAAAGAATACAGGCCTCTCAGGCAGGACTCCTGGGAGCAAGTTAAGTCACTTCACCGACTTCACTATTTGTCCCCTGGGTCTCTTTCTTATTTAAGAAATGAGAGGATTCATAAGAAGCACTGCTGGCCTTTACAAAGGAAGATGTACTACATGACAATGAAATGAGGAGTTTAATTTATTTTCTTAAATTTAAACTCACAAGAACTTCAACATCAAAAGCGGTGTTGTTCGCTATGAAGTAGTACTCTTATGAAAGATTTACTTACTCCAGAGATGCTATTGTTTCTCAAATCCTGTCTGGGTATCTTTTTTGAGAACTATCAGAGAAACAAACACTTGCAGCTCATTTAAGAAACAACCTTCCTAATGGTTTACAACAGTGACTCTTCAGCAGGGATGATTTTGTTCCAGGTCTCACCACCCATTTGGCAATGCCCGGGGACATTTCTGTTTGTTACATCTCCAGGCTAGAGTGGGTGAGAGGATGCTATTGATATCTAGTGGTTAGAGACCAGGGATGTTACTAAACAACAATGCACTGGACAACCCTCCAACAACAAGTAATTATCCAGTCCAAAATGTCCACAGTGCCAAGACTGAGAAACCCTGATTTACACTAATGTCCATCAAAAGTTAATTTGGTTGACTTTGTGGATTTATCCAAAGGTCAGTTGAAACTAAGTCTCATGATTGAGGTGGTTCGTCAAGCTAAATAATACCATTCCTGGACTGAAATGAAGAGTGATTATAGAATAATGAGACTGATTTTCTTTCTTGTCAGTTTCCAACATAGAGTCCACAAAAAAAGGTTTCAAGCAATACTGGCATTCATATATTAATTCCTCTATTCATTAAATATTTTTTAAACATTTTTAATATGCACCAGGAACTGGCCCAGCATGGTGGCTGACATCTGTAATCCGAGCACTTTGGGAGGTCGAGGTGGGCAGATCATGAGGTCAGGAGATTGAGACCATCCTGGCTAACATGGTGAAACTCCATCTCTACTAAAAAATACAAAAAAAAAAATTAGCTGGACATGGTGGCAGGTGCCTGTAGTCCCACTGTAGTCCCAGCTACCCGGTAGGATGAGGCAGGAGAATGGCGTGAACCCGGGAGGCGGAGCTTGCAGTGAGCGGCACTGCACTCCAGCCTGGGTGACAGAGCAAGACTAAGTCTCAAAAAAAAAAAAAAAAGAGAGAAAGAAAATTCGTATGTTCAAGGTGTTCTTGGTCTAGAGGAATACAGGGTAATAAATCAGGGCTGTCTGGCAGGGCACACACTTTCAACCCCTTCACTGCTCTGCTTCTCCAAAGGTTATTTCCTATAAGGATTACATGAATTAATACAGGTAAAATATTTAGAACACACATACTAAGCATTCAATAAATGTTAGACATGAGTTATTATTACTAAAAATATAATAACCATAGATGACTTCCTAAATGGATTTCTTTAAGGAATACATATTATCTAGGAGTACACACTTGGGCATCCCTGAAAATATACAGATACTGCCAATGATGCATTTTCTATGTTAGGCTGTGATTGATAGTGTTCTCCACCAGAAGAAATATGATTACTTCTTCACTGGAGATGGTTAGTTCAAGGAAAAAAAAATCAAGCTTTTTGTGGATACTCATTAGCATTTCTGATCTGGAAGAATCTATTCAGGTTACTGTCATAGATATAAACTATTAATATAGTCAACTATATCTGTCCTCATTTGACTTTCAATAATCTTACGAGATAAACCACAAGATAATTAACCAGGAGAAATGAGCAAAACCAATAAATCGTGGAGAGTTTCAAAAGAGGAGGTCACTCTAGGCTAAAATGTCAGCTTCCAGAGGAGTGTCAGTGAGAGAAGGAAGAGCAAAACAGAAAGAGAGACTTTGGTCCTTCGTGCTTCTTATCCATGGAGGTCTCAGCAAAATGTAAGAGCATTAAATCAGATGATGTGCCAGGAAAATTTGTTGCAAGATAAGGTTGGAATGGAGGCTTGAGCGGGAAAGAAAATGGAAGCGTTGAGCTGACTGGAAGCTAAGAACTTTGGTCTGACTGCTGATTCAGAATTATCTCAGGCCGATTTGATAGAGCCAGGGAAGCCTGCAGTGGCTCAGTGAGGAAACTCAAAGCTGGATGCTGTAGAAGCCTCACTGCTATTTTCAGAAACCGGGCTTCTTTTCTAAGCTAGGAGCACCTTGCTGATACTTCCTGAGACTGGGCATAAATTGAATATTCATGAGTATCTGCTAGAATATCTGTTTAGCATTAGGCAAAAGAAAAAGTAGAAAAAGGTGATATGTAAATCATATCTCTGCACATCGAACCCTACTTGAAATGCACTAAGGAGGTTCATTATTTAAAAGAACTCTGTAGTAAATCCTTATGAAAAGCAAGTAAGACCTTTGGGATTGTCCCAACTCAACCATCTCCTAGCTGGGAAACTTGAAGTAAGTGGTTTCAGTTCACTGAGACTTATTAGGACCCCATATTATAAATAAATAGATTTTTTTCTTCAATGTTTTCCAAGAGGTTCTTACAAGCCTCAGATGAGTTAATATATGTGATGTCACCTCGTAGAGTGGTAAGCCACCTCAATTTCTTGAAGATAATTGATTTGCATCTGACTGGTTTTCTTAGAATGAAACAGCTTTCTGTTAAGTTGAGTCAGACTTATGGGTTAAGAAAAATCTGAATTCTGGCAAAGATTTAACCTAATTATTTCAGCCTTCTCTGTACATGAAATAGTATCACTGAAGTCAACTTCGAGCAACTGTTTAAGACTTAAGCACTATGAGTCATTGCCCTCGACTTGAAAACATTGAGGAAATAATGCCAGAACCATTTGCTCTATAGAGTTTTGATAAAATAAAACGTGCTAATGGGTAAGGAAATGTTTTTAAGTTAATACTATTAAATCATTGCTATACATAGAAGCAGTGCTACCTTTTTCTTCCTATAGTATGAATTTGAGCTGAACTTAAAAGTCATAGGGTGGAGGTACATCTCAGTGGAAATTAAGGTTACTTAGATAGAACCTCTTCTCACTCCAGTCCACACATACAGGATGCTCTAGAATGTGTTTTGGGAATCGCAGTCACTCCAGTTGTAAAATAATCTTGTAGTAAATCTTCATGAAAAGCAAATACAATTTTGGTTGTCCCAGCTTTATCACCTCCAGGTATGTGAAAATAGAGAGAAAACTCTACTTCCATGCTGCCATTTATCTATCAGAAACTGTACAATAATAAAATTCCACGGCTGGCAGGACTTTTATCTAAACAAAACCCATATGTTTTTGCTTTCCGGTTTCCAGGAAGTAAGGAACTCACATAGTGATTATTCTTAGTGTTCTATTAAACCAGTTCCAGACTGTTTGGTCCCCAGCAGGAATTGCCTGATGAAAAGGATAGATCTAGGATGGCTCTAGCAGCCCAGCAAGCTAATTGCTTTGTAAGTGCTTTAACACAGTTTCAGGAGGCAACAGAAACAGATGAACCATCAACGGGAAAAGCAGGACTTTCATTGTCCCTCCCTCCTCATTGGCTGAGCTCTCTGCTCATAGGCTACCTAGAGGCTAGGAGTCAGCAATTAAGTTACACATCCATCTCAAGGGAAGAAACCGTCAATTACCAGAAACAAAACAAACAAACAAACAAATAAATAACCAAACCTAACCAAACTTCTCTCCATTAATTTCATGTCTTAGCATTTCCCAGGCAACAATTGTGCCCCAAACAGCATGCTTGATTCTTCTTGACAGTGATTCATTTGAATGTTTAGTCTTCAGTCTCAAATATCTGTGTGCATGAATTTGTGTTTGATGAAAGAAAAAAGTCTATAAGCTAAAAATGCCAAATACCATGAGCTGAAATGAAGGATAAGATACCAAGTCAAGTCAAGGCCAAGGCTGTCATGGAGACGGGGGACAATGATTAACCACCTTGAAGTGTGATGGTGAGAATAATCATAGCAATCCCTGAAAATAAAAGTGCCTTTTATATTCTACAGAAGCCTTGAGATCCATTGCCTGTTTCATTCAATCAACCTTAGGATCACTTCTTATGTTACAGACATTTTCTAGGCACTGGAATGCAATGATGATAAACACACTGAACAAGGTAAATATTTCCTGGGAGCCTAAATTCTAGATGGAAGAATGCACACACAATAAAACAGCACTGACAAGTGCAGTGATGAAACTGAACAGTCGCCATCATAAACCAGTGAAACGGCTCAAGTGGGCAACTGGGATTTCTATTTTGTATGAAATTAACAAAATGTCCTGATTAAGCCAAGTTCAAATAGCCAGGAATCACCAAATCAAGGATTAGCTCCATGTCCAAACCTCTGCTATCTATGCCATACTGCCTTTTAGAAGCATCTTATTTTTCATACCTACACATGGCTAGATGTTTGCACACACTGCGATCCCAGCCTTATGGGGTTAGCTTGACATCAGCATTGAAGACTCAGGATTGAAATTTACCAAATAATTAATAAAGACTCTAAAGTCAGAGCCAGCTTTAAATTCTGGCTTCTCCACTTACTGTCCGTGTAAACTTGGACCTCTGTAAGTTTTCATTTTCCTATCTGTTAATAGGGACAATAGTTCTCTATAGATTATAAGTTGTTGAAAAGGTTGAAAGAAGATCTTATTTTTATGTTTCAATATTACCTAGCACAGAGTTGTAGAATTGGTTGAATAAATCAAATCCTGTAGGATAAAGAGCAGGATGGATATTGTATTAATTGATTTCCTATTACTCATGCTCTGAGAGGCAATTAAACACCCCTAAGAAAAGTTTCAGATGTTAAAACTCAATGTCAGTTCTCGATATGCTGGAATGTTGGTTATGTACTGAAAATTTTCAAATTTGCCTCTCTTTTTCACAATCTTAAGTTCAAATTATAAGAAAAATATTTTATCTTTAAGAACTCAAGACTGTTATAGCTGTCATCTGAAGTTATAACTGAATAAAAAGGACTAAGACTAACACTAAAATATCAATCATACTAATTATTTCTGAACTTGAAAAATTTGGATTTCATAAGACTTTTATAGACCTCCAAATCAGATTAAAGATCAGGTCACCTGTATCTTAGAGCGTTGAGCTAAATTGATCAAGCTTTCAGCAAAGTAGAAGCACACTTCCAAGGATATGTAAAGAAATGAAATTCACTCTTGCTGCAAAATGTCTACCAGTTGAGTATTTTTTTGCAGCTTTCATGTATATCCAGTCAGCTGAGGTTCAAAAAGCAGCTTATGCATGGCTTCATGCTCCTTGTTGGGAACCAGTGATTTATTTTAGTATCTACATTTTAGATTCTTTAATTAAATAAAGCTAATTATAAGCCTCAACTTATAAGTAAGTTTGGGATTTTTTCCAGCCTCATTGAGGTATTATTGACAATGGAAGTCTGTTTTGATGGAAGTTTAAGAAAGATAATTTACCTCACTTATCACAGGATCTGGCACATAACAGGCACGCAATAAATGTTAGACATTATTATTATAATTATTACTATGAATCTCAAGAAGTTGAGTCCATAAAAAAATTTTTAAAGTGAAGCTAAAATAAAAGTTGCAGAAAAGCAGAAATTGGAATGCTAAGTGTTTTTAGAACTTTCTTCCCCTAGAGACTGTGAAGTAGTGAAAGGGAATCTGCTTTTATTTATAATATTTTTGTGTTCATAGTTTTCTTAAGGAAAAAAATCACCTTCTCAACCTCACTTACAAATATTGAATAAATATTTAAGAAATAGTAAATGGTAATGGAGCTCAACTATTGGCTTGCTTGAGACTTCCACATGTCCTGGCCAGCTTTTTTATATAGAATATATTGCTGGAACATCCAGCATTGTATTTTACTCATTTTTAACTACTGCTGTCTTTCCCCGTTCCCTAATTCCTAAATATCTGGTATCTCTTCCAAATGTGTGGTCAGTGTTTACAGGATGCCTGTTATAACGATTATTTCTGTATCTGTCTGGATTCCCGACTTCAAGGAATATCCACTAGAGAAATGGAGACAAGCCATATGCATGTCTGTAACCTTCATAGGATGTAACACTGGCACCTCACATTGCAGGGCTAAGTGAATGCTGGACACATGAATAGTATGCTCTCCAGGGAGTGAAGAGAAGTGACGAAAAGTTATGAGGAACCTTAAAGTGCTCTTTAGATACCTTTACCATGCCTTTCTATTGATTAAAAGATATAAGACTGAATTTTTCTTTATAAAACCCATAGAATCTAGAGACTTCCTGTATTTTACCATAATATTCCTGACTCATGAATACAAATGTAGGTTTCTGGATAGTGATACAGTAACTGAATTGTGTAGAAAGTTGAATTCAGCAAGGCTCTTTCCCTGAACCATATTGAACAGGGACCTTGAATGGATTTCTCTGTTTCTATGAGCACTAAGCCAAGAGAACATCTTCCATTAGAATCCCATTTATTCTGCTGTTTGCTTTTGTGTATTGCTAAAAAGCAAACTGAGATACTGTCTGAGTGTTTCTTTCAGATTTCTTCCTTTTTTCTGTTTTTCCTGCTTGTTTGTTGTGTTTGTCTAATGCTATGTTTTATCAGCATGTTGGAAATGAGATTCCTACTACCGATATTACAGGATGCAAATCATCTTTGATTGAACTCTTGCAGACACATATTTGCCTAAATACAGTCATTTGCTATGAGCTCCTTTCTCAGGACACAAAAGAAGGGGGAAATGTGTAAGTACTTGGCTAATCCCAACCTCAGTATCTCTGTTTTAACAGAGCAGTTAATGACTGCCGTGGAAGCAGAATCAAGGTGGAGGGGAGTTCTATTTTCAGCAAGTTCAAAATATAATGATCTGCTTCAGCTGTGTCCTAGGCACTGAGTCAGCCCACCTCTGAGCATGCAGGGCTTTTCCAGGCACCACATTCCTCAAGGGCTACAAACAGAGTGCCGTTGGGTTTAGTACCTTATTAGCAGTGATTAGGGCAAATCTAGGTTTGCTTCTTAGCCTACACACTCCTTACCTTTAGAATCATGTTTTAATCAATCACATTTTACTTTAAACTTGGAAATTTTGCTGCTGAACTGCAGTGTGTCGTCAGAAGCTAACAGGGGTTTACATCATGAGTGTTAGCCAGGAATCGATGTCCTGTACAGATACTATCAGTCCTATTAATAGCTACTAGCAACATATAAATCTTAGTTAATGAACTGTCTAATCTGTATCCTTTCGTCACATATTCTACTCTAAACTGGAGCCCTGACAGCATTTTCTCTTGTCATTGGAGGGATGTCAGCCATATAGAACTTTCCAACCCAGTAGGACCCCTCAGTCCCATTATAGACAGAGCTTGGCCACCACAATCTAAAATGGTTTGGATTAATGGTCTTTTCGTTAAGAGTCAATAAACAAGTTCCTGCGTCCACACAAGCTTCTTACAGCAAAAGCTCAATGTTGCCATTCATCACTGCCACCAGAGAACCAGAAACTCCATTTGTTTTCTCTGCTGCTGACAAATGTAATTTATAGGCTTTAAAGACCTCATTATTTTCTGCGATACAGGATTAAATCTGAACACTTCTACTGGACAGGTGAAAGAGGTAGTGGATATCTTGGAAGTCAGGCCTCCAAACTCTGTTTCAGATTCTCAGGTGAGAGGAAGTAATGGTTAAAACTTTGCAAATTCAGGCCAATATGAAAAGAGGGCAAAAAATAATGTTCTTATAAACCCAGTGCCTGGCAGAAGCATTTACTACTGATGTTCATTCCAGATTCCCTCAAATATTACTGTCCATCCATCTCCTGGCTTTTTTATTTTGGGTTCTATCTCCAAGTCCTACTCAGAGGACTGCCTGAGGGCTGTTTTGCTTTCCAACCTGGAGAGCTAGAAGTGCCTGGAAGTTTACTTTCTTACTCTCTCCCCTGGGCATTCCTCAGCCAGTGACTAATAAGTACAGGAAAATTAAAACCCACCCCCATCACCTTGATGAATTCAGAACAAACTCCAAAGTGCAATTCACCCCCTAGAGTTCCTCTGCAAGATTCCTTTGAGACCAGCTCTTTGCCTGAAATCTCTTCCTTGCTTGGCTTCTTCCCTTTCCTTGTCTTTGTTTCACCACTCTCTTCCTGGATTTTCTGTGGGGGGTGTCTCCTTCATAAATCACTTGACTATAAATCATAGTATCAGAATCTGCTTCTCAACCACCTGCCTTAAAAGCTTACCTAGAAACCAGCTTTATTGTAAGGAAAGTACCCAAATGACTTTGAAAAAGAGGGGTGGAAATAGCTATTAGTGTCCAAAAAAGACACTTGACAATAACAACATTCACAATCTGTGTCTGTCCTGGGTTAATCTCATTTTAAACCTGTTCTTGGCCAATTCTCTCCTAGAAAGGGTTGGCTTGGTAGGGGAGAGCCTGCTAAAGGACCCCATTACCATTGCAGGTGCTAAATCAGCTCACATCTGGGTGTGGCTTCAGCTGACTGGCCATGACAACAGTGCTCAAACAAAATTGTAGATGCTCGATTCCTAAAACATCAAGTGCAGGCACCACTCTGTGTGCTTGAAGATTTCCATGACGTTTCCTTACCTCCCACCTGGTCAACTTCAATTTCTACGTTACTCAGCATGCATCCTCTATTCCCCAAAATATACTGACTCTTTATTGTCCCCAATGTTTCATCCTCACACCAACTCAGTGCCTTTGTTCATATTATTTGTATATCTAGAATGCATTCTCTTTCTACCAGTGACTAATCTACCATAAATTAATTTTGACCCCCAACACAGACTTCAAATTCTTTTTTTGACATAAATTCTTCAAATTCTTTTTCCTTCAACACAGACTTGAAATTCCTTTTCCTTCGTTCTTGTTGTCAAAGTCCCTTTCTTTGCCAATCTTTTACTTTCCTGAATGTGAGATTTTTCTTTCCTAGATGTTGTATAAATTCCTGATATTTAATTGGAAAACATTACTTCAGTTTCCTTCTGATTCCAGATGAGTTCAATGTCACTAAGTAATTTATTAGAGACCAAGAAATGAATTCAAATAATATCAAATATATATATATATATATAAAATGTTCCCCACCCCTTAAACTGCAGAAAATAAAAGTCTGGCTAAATCCCTTTGTATGCCACTTGAACTTAAACCAGAAAGGTATAAGGGAAACTTGTCAGAAGCCTTAATAAAGAGGTTATATTTATCTAGAAATTAACTGAGAGCACAGTCAATTTGTTTATTGTAAAGAAAGACCATGCATTCTTCCAATCTACTTGACTGAAATATGGAATAACATAGGTGTCTCTTTGGCAGAGAAGTTAGCAGTATATGGAAAACTATAGAGAAAACTCTTATTTGCAGATAAATTAAACAAGTCATCTTTGACAGATGGGAAAATAAGCCAGTCCCGCCCCATGTGTATGTATCTCTGGGCAGGCAGGAAAATAAGTGAGCTCTCGCCCTCTTTGTGTGGGTTTGTTTCTGAGACCTTCTGTCCACTGAGCAATGATTGACTTCATCCGCGGAATATAGGCTGAGTAATTGTTTGTTATTAGCAGATTCTGAATCTCTTCTTGGGACCTAAGTCTGTTTATGTGACTTTATAGCATATTATTTAAACTTTGTTACAATGTTGCTGTTATTTTTCAACAAGGTTAATTTTCTTTTTTGTTGTTGTTGTTGTTGTTTTAATTATTATTATACTTTAAGTTCTAGGGTACATGTGCACAACATGCAAGTTTGTTACATAGGTATACATGTCTGAGCAGAATCTAGTTCAATAGGAATGTATCTCAAGGAAATGTATAGAATTTGTCATCAAACCCATTTCTCTCTCCTTTTGCAATGATAAAAATTGTTTCTACTTTTAGCAGTGCACTGAGATGCTATGAAGTTTTTATCTTGTTTGGGTTGGATAACTTCACCATATCTCCAATTTTCCTGTCTGGAAAATTGAAGAAATCAAATCTGATCATATTTTTTTCTTCTTGATTCTGTTGAGAGAGACTGGTCTTAAAAATTTTCATTTTAAGCAATAAAATATTGCCATAACTTAAAGATAATAAAGAACATTGAGGAATTATTGTGGTGCTGTGATAGTCTTGGGTGACAGCTACTATTTAAATACTAATTTCTTCTCCTAGATTTTCTGTATCTGTATGTTGTTGTGGTGAAATATATTTCTCATGTAGGAGATTGGAATGTATGCTTCCTTTATATATGTGAGAAGAAGCAATTAAGAATTTTATATTACTTTACAAAGACTATTTTATCATTCTGAAAAAAACATATAGATATAGTGTGAGCTCATCACATCATTTTAAATGATGGCAACTCTCAGCAACTGCTTTTGGGGAGGACAAGCAATATTTTAAACTGTTCAGTGTGCGCTTTGCTGAAATGAATAGATGACTACAGTGATTATAGCAGCTAGGTTATGATCACAGAATAAGCTACTTACACATTGCATCTGTTGGGGAGATGTAAGGATGCTTAAAAAGCAATGCTCCCAGCTTCAAAATGTTAAAACAAGCTAATAATTATTGATGACCTATTATGTGCCAGATTTCAGGATTTCTTTTACTTGATCCCTACAACAACCTTGTAAAGTAACTATGGTAATTATCCTCATTTTACATAATAGAAAATGAGGTCCAGAAAAGTAAAGTTATCCCTCGTCTAAAATCACACTGCCACTAAGAGGCTGAGTAAGAATTCAAACTAGGTGGTATGACATTACAGAACTCCCACTCCTAACCATTGTACAATACAGTCTCTCATAGGCAGCCACATTTCACCTTCATCCTCAAAGAGTGTGGAGTCAGACGTTCTACATATGGGACTGTATTATACAAGACACTTTCCTAGCACTTTGGGATGCCAAGGTGGGAAGATCATTTAAAGCCAAGAGGTTGAGACCAGCCTGGGCAACATAGCAAGACCTAGTCTTCACACACACACAAAAAAAGTAAAAACTTAGCTGGGCATGGTGGCACCCTCCTGTAGTCCCAGCTACTTGGGAGGCTGTGGCGGAAGGATTGCTTGAGTTCCAGGCTGCAGTGAGCTGTGATTATGACACTAAACCTGGGCAGCAGAGCAAGACCCTGCCCCTTAAAATAATTTTTTTAAAGACATTTATCCAGGCACTTCTGCATTTCGTTGGGAGAGAGCAGACTAATAGTAACCAAAGTAGACAGAAAAGATCTGTTACCTGGAATATCAGGGAATGGGTTTGTAAGATTAACCAATCCCAAAATGAGAATAAATGAGGATATGTGGAGAATAAGAGAAAGAACAGCACACAAATCTCTCATTTCCAATTACTCATGTAAAATAAAGTAAGTCAGCCTCAGATAAACTATCCAAAACATTATAATCCAATAGGGAAAGGGAACAAGAGACTATTGGGTGAGGTCCTCACTCTTGCCTTAATAAGTGCAATAATTATATCTAGAAACTTCCAAACTTCTCATTTCTGTCATGTTCTTTTTTCATAATTATTAAATGTAGTTTTCAACCAAACCCTAGAAGGTACTAATAAAACCCATCAAAGAGGGTCATTTACTTGTTTATCATTTACCCTTTGTACAGAAAAGGAAAACTTATGTGTAAAATGAGTGTTCCAGATGGATAGCTTCTAGATAGCTTAAGTCACCTTGTATTTGGAATCAGCCAAAAGACATTACTGCTTTGAAACATGGAAAAGGCACTTTGGTAGTTGAAGAACAGACATGCCTTGAGGTAAGGGAGAGAGAGAATGACATGACTTCCAGCCATTTCGAGCATGGTGTGATTTTGTTCCACTTCTCAGTACGGGGTGGCAATGCAGAAGGACAGGACTGTACAGGGAGAAGGACATTTGGCTGAACGTGGTGACGGCAGGTAAATAATTCCCCGAATATATATCCATGTCTTAATCTCCGGGAGTTGTGAATATTACCTTATGTAGCAAAGGAGTCTTTGCAGTTGTGGTTGAGTTAAGAATCATGAGATTGGGGAGAGTATCCTGGATTATCCATGTGGGACCAGGATCCTCACAATTGTCCTTATAAGAGAGATGCAGGAGGAGTCAGGTCACTCCAGATGACGGAGTCAGAGCATAGAATGAAGGAAGCAGAAATTTAAAGTGATACATTTTGAAGACGAAGGGAAAGACCACAAGCCAAGGAACATTTCCAGGTGGCTACTAGACACCAAAAAAGACAAGGAAATAGATTCTCCCCTCAGACCTTCTAGAAGAAGCTACTTCTTCAGACATCTTGATTTTTTGACACATTGATTTTAGCCCAGGGAAACTGATTGTGGACTTCTGAACTCCAGAATAGTAATAAAATAAACTTGTGTTGTTCTAATTCGCTAAATTTGTTACAGCAGAAATGGGAAACTAATACAATGTTCAAGGCGGTTACTAGTCTTTACTCTTGCCAGACCCTTTGCCTCTCTGGCCACCTTTTCTAGCTCTTTAAATTAAGCCCCTACAAAACTAGAAACTTCTGTTTCTGGATGACAGTGATCTCCTCCCAGTCCAGCACTTCCCAGTATTCTAGACCTTCTTAAAGCTGGTCCCTAGTTCGGCATCATCATCACTCGAGAACTTACTGGAAAAGCAAATTTTCTGGTTCTAAAATGCCCAAGTGCTCTGGGGCTGGGGGCGGGGACAGCAAGAGCTGTTTAAGCAAGCCTTCCAGGTGATTTTGATGCATGATCTTGAAAGCATGAGCACACCCACACGATGAAGCCCTGAGAGCCACTCTCTACCCACCTTCCCTTTAACCTCTTTCCTCCTTCCCTCCACAGCATGGTCACCTGGTCTTCCATCTTTGTCCATCTTCATCCTTCCCTCATTATTCATTCTTTCTTCATGACTTTGCCCCAGCTAATTTGAGACTTAGATGGACTAGAAGTCTGATTCCTTTTTGTAAATGTGCCGGACCACAGCCCGTCTTTCTGCAGGGTGCTGGTGCAGAAAAGGAAGGCAGGCAGGTTACCATAATTTCTAGAATAAAAAGCAGTTCACTCTGGATGGGATGATGGAGTGCTTATTTTATTCCAGGTGGTTTTATCAACCTCCTCCCTCACATATCTTTTTCCCTTCACCAAGGCTTCATATGAAGTTCTGGATCATGTGCCTTCTGAGACCTCATCATCCATACTTAGACCCTTTTCCAGGAAGATCACACCTTTTGCTTCGAAAAATAATTCTAAAATTTTCTTTCAGAGGACAAGCGTCCTATGTGCATGAATGCATGGGTAATGAGAGGAGAATGTGCCCAACTAGCTTAGTTGTTGTTGTTGTTGTTGTTTTGTTTGTTTGTTTGAGACAGAGTCTTGCTCTGTTGCCCAGGCTGCAGTGCAATGATGCCATCTCGGCTTACTGCAACCTCTGCCTCCCAGGTTCAAGCGATTCTCCTGCCTCAGCCTCCTGACCAGCTGGGATTACAGGTGCGTGCCACCATGCCTGGCTAATTCGTTTTTTTTTTTTTTTTTTTTCTTTTTAGTAGAGATGGGGTTTTAAAAGCAGTTCACAATCAGTTATTCTGTGGATTGCCCCAGGCAACTCCTGTCCTTTATGAGAGCTGACAAAGTTTGAGCATCTCACCAGGTGTCTGTGACTTTCCCCTCCTTAATTTTACCTTTTATTATACCTTGAATCTGACTTAGACTGCGCTCTATCTTCCAATATTTACTGAAAATAAATTATCTTCAACCGGCTGCTTTTCTTGGTTTGCAGCACTATTATAGTGTCATTATTTTTACATGTATTTCCTGTTACCTTAATGTCTTCTCTCATCCTTTACCGTTGAATGCTATTCACTAGATTTTTATTTTGAGAGCCCATCCTACAATCTTTTTAAGAGATGAGGTCTGTGTGCTGTCCTTTGGTGATTATTCTGGCTTCAGCTATCCTCTGTCTATTGAGAAACCCCAATTTAAATCCATAATGCTGCCAACTCTTCCCTGAACTTTACATCTATTCATCCAGGTTTTGCTCAGCATCCCTGCTTGTACCCGGATTTTTGCATGTATTGCAAAAACCCAATGTTATCTCCCTTTCTTCACATAACCTCCACTTTCTGACCACAAGGGTGAGTGGGGGAGAAAAGATCATGACTAAAACATGGGCAGTTTTTCTTTCCTCTCACTCATTTTCTTCTTTCTGTATCCTCCTGTCTCAATCAGCAAAGCATTGTGCTTGTTTTTCTTCCTTACATTTCTCTATTTCTGTATTATTCCCTTAGCTTTGACCTCCATTACTTTTTGCCTGAAATATTATGTACTTGACTACTAAGACATCTCACCTCTAGTTTTGGTATACATCTTCCCAAGGTAAAGCTCTGACCATTCTCCAACTTCCATCTTTAGTTAAGTTCTCTTTTCACTCACTGCCTTGAGATTAACACTATTTGGTTCAACTTATTCTTCATAATCTAATCACAATTTGGATGGTTGAAATGTAACCTCTATATCCAGCAAACTGGAATTTTTAATTAAAATATGACTGTTTTCTCCCATTTTTATACCTTTGGTGTGCCCTATGTGAGAATATACACTCCTCCCCTGTTCCACCTGGAAGAATCTACATTCTTCCTTAAAGTCCCCTTAATACTGCTTATCTTCCATTCTGTATTTTTTCAACTCATCAGATTGAAGCCACTTATCTTTCCTATAATTGTAATGCTCCTATATATTTCTTATCTTATTCTGCCATGTATAATAAGTTTACCTGTCTTAGGAAATAAGTTTCTTTAGGACAGGGACCAAGTCTTATCATTTTTTAACACCCTAGTGATTTGCACATTTTTAAGAACAAAAATTTGAACTGAATTAATTGAAATCAACAGTTGCCTTTAGGCCAGGGTGACTAAAGATGTATAGTTTAGTAGAGTAGTTAATATCTGCTTCCTTTACACAGGTCATAAAAACGTAGGAGTTAACAGAGGACCAAAGTAGCAACAAGAAAATTAGAATGATAAGATAAAAATAGATCCCTGTGAATATTGTAACATATGTGAGACAGAGGGAGAACTGCTACTCCAAAAGTGAGCTTGTGTCTTTTTCCTCTGCAAATTACTCTCTGTACACATTCCAGATTATGTTAGATCAGCAGTTTAAGTTTCAGATAATTTGACTGGACCTGCACCATATCTAAGTCCCTGAAATACAATTATTAGAGTGTGATTATTGTGCTTTTATTAGAAAATACCTATTTATATTAGTATTAATAACATAGATTATCATCCTAAATCTGGGTAGACACTTAATGATTTGAGATGTCTAATTTAATCCTCCCCAAATTCACCTCGAAATTTCATTATCAACAGTTACATATGTTTCTAACAGGCATGGGGCTGATTGTTTTTACAGGTATTAGCTTATTTAATTCTCAAAACAATTTAACTTCATAGATGAGGAAACTGAGACTAATAGAAGTCTGAATATTGCCCAAGGTAGCAAAGCTACAGAAACAGCATTCAAAGAGATGCTTTTCTGTTGCAGAGCCCATAACCCATAAAGCAATGTCTAATTCACTGGAATTCCTGTTTTCTTTTGATGTTCCCTTACAAATTAGGGACTACTGAAGTGATACATGAGCCTTGAACTGCATAAGAAAGTTAAAAGGACAGTAAAAACCTCTATTGATTGATTAGAAGAATCAATGTGTCATAATAGATTCAGATCCTCATATTCTATGTAATACTGAACTATATATTTTCTCTCATCAATAGAACATTCTCAAATATCTAATACAAAACAAAAACGTATATTGTGCAATTCTGTGTTAGATTTTTGCTTTAGTTTCTGTTCTTCAAAAGGAGACCCAAGGGGCTCTTGAAATGTCTACACCTGCAGCCTGAAGACAGTGCCTTAGCTCAGATGAGTTCCTCTGAGAGATTATGCTCACCCATCTGTTTTCATAAAAGTTTAATGCCAGATAGCAAACTCATATATTGTTTTGTTTTAACTTAATTTTTATTTAATCTGTTGTCAGAAACCAGACTTCAGCAATCTGGCAGCAGGTGCACAGTAACACACGTACAATGTGTTCTCTCTGTGCTTCCCCAAGGAATGGTTCACAGATGCACTGACTCTACTACACATGGCAATAATTTGGACCCTTGCTGGGAGGCAGTCATTGACCCTGAAGGTTTATATCTTCCCTTCTTAATCAGTACATCTCTCATTACTTAACCAACTCCAAGCACCATGGTTTTTTTCCTCCCTTTGCCTTCTAAAATCTAGAGCCCAGTAGAATTGCCCTCATGTCACCACCTCACTGACCCCCGGCCAACAGCAAGCAAGTCGTTTGCTCTAGTCCTGCAGTGGAAACTTCCCTGCTGAGTCTCAAGTTTATGTCCAGCACCAATAGCCTCTGGCATTATTTCAATAATCCTCATTGTGTAGATAAGGAGACATTTTTGTTTGGTTTTTATTATAGGCTGTTACACTTCTGAGGAAGTTTCCCTCAACTTCCAGATATCATACTGTTTCCCTTCCAGTCAGCCGTAGCACATGATGTTAGCAATGATTTGTCATCCTTACATTTTGTCTGTGAATCAAGAATAGTAGAATAGCTATAAATTCCAGGCCCCTCCACATAAGACAGAGACCCTGACCCTCAGCAGATAACTAAATAATCAGCTTTCTAGCAGTAAGAGTTGTGTCTCCTTTCAAGTAACTCCCTGTCAAAGAAGTTCCCATCATACACACACACACACACACACACACACACACACACACACACACAAAGAAAAGAAAAGAAAAAACAAAGAAGTTCCCATCAGGAAAGGTGATGGATATAGTTGGATGAAACTTCTGTGTATGGTTTTGATGGCCTTGTCACTGAAAGTGATGAGTACTTGCAACTAATATTTAGTAACTATCCATTATCATTTTATTCATTTTTCATCAAGATGTAGAGATGAGATTGGCTCAAAGATAAGGCCAGGATTAATATATGGGTAGAGTTTACATGATCCCAGTTGGAGAGATTACAGCAAAGGATTCAACCCAAGGGAGCTTGGGAAAATACACACACATAAGAATAGGACTCCACCAGTACCGATACTTCTTAATACTAGGATAGAGAGAGGCAAAGAAATAAAGCAACTCATTGTTTTAGTGTCGTGATTCTCAAACTTTAGTGTGCACCAGAATAACCTGATGGGTTTGGTGAAACACAGATTGCTGGGCCCAACCACTAGAGCTTCTGATTCAGTCTGTTTGAATCAGAGTCCAATATTTTCTAAGAGGTTCCCAGGTGATGCCCATGCTCCTGGTCTGGGGCCCAGGCTGTTCCAGTGATTCTCAAGTCCAGTTGCACAAGACTCACCTGGGGAGCATTTATAAAGCACAGATGATTTGACCCCATCCTAGGCCAATTAAATTAGAATCCCCATTCTCGGTATTATTGTATCCCTGTTCTCGGTATTAATGTTTTCAAGAGCTCCTTGGGCATCTAGCAAGCTTTGAGAACTACACCAATATAATTGTATAAGGCCAACTTTCTGCTTTACTTGTTCTCACTTTGTGCCTTACATTTCCAGGAAGAGGCTCTGATACTTCTTTCAACCTTAGATCACAGTTCTTCCAGAACATGCTCTACTTGGCATCTTCAACTTATCAGATCTAGGTGAGACATTTATTGAATAAAAAACTCCATTTTGTGCTATGGGCAATGTAGAAAGATGGAAATCTCTCTCAGGAAAAGGTATTATCTCCTACATTCCCAAATCTCTCTCCCTTTCCTCCCCACTTTCCATCTTTACATGGGAGAGACTTACTTTTTTTTTTTTTTTTCTTCCATTTTCTTAGCTCAGTGTTGGGTCTGACAGAGGGCAGGAAAGGAGATTGAGGCTCCTGTTGTGTGATATACAAAGTCCAATACCCCCCATAGGGCACATTCATTCCCTTGCAGGAGCAAAGGGTGTCAGCTAATTGCTCTGTACTGGAGAGACACCTCGAGTCAGAAATTCAGCTGAATTAATTGGCAACTCTGAAAATAATGGCTTGTTGTGGTGCTGGGACTCAGCTGGAGAGAGCACATCACAACAGACTAATTAACCATCCCCCAGCCCTCACTGTTCTCCGGCTTTTCCCTACAAAGCTCCTTATTACTTCTCATCTCCCCCACTCACTGGGTCTGGGATGGAAGTAGACAGTCAGCACTAAAGGTAGTTTGAGCAATGCTCTTTATATACTTTCAACTGAGATGAGAAATGCCCTGAGCCTGGGCCTGTGGATAGTCAACCAAATGAGCAAATAAATCATGTAGTCCAAAAGACTGGAGAGATACTCTGTTTTCTATAAAAGTCTAGGAGTTAGAGGTTAGAAGACTGCAGCTTCCAGGGAAAGGTGTTTTTTCTAACTCCCTGGCTCATTAGGAAAGATTTATCTGGGTTGAACTAAACATGCCCTGAATTTATTTTGGACACCTAAAAGACTGGAGTTTTTCTGAGTCTGAGTGTGTCAGCATCTGAAATGTTGAGACAATTTTCTTCTTTACCTTAGAAAGGAGCGAGAGAGTAGGAGAGGATGAGATAAGCCTGGTTACAAGAGTTTGCTTTTATTTTTCTTTCCAGCCAATTTGGACCTTTGTCTAAATCAAGGTTTCTCAACATCATCACTCCTGACATTTTGAACTGGATCATTCTTTGTTGTGGGGGCTGTTCTGTGCATTATAGGATGTTTAGCATCCCTTTTCTCTACTAACTAGATGCCAATAGCAGACAACACCTGCACCCACAGCCAAAATGTCTACCAGGGAAAGGGAGAGGGAAATCACCACTTTGGTTAACCACTGGTCTTAAGTACATCATCCATTTCTTTTGACAAGCTTCATATGGGTTTGGATAGTCTGGCACCTGCAGAAGATTTTAATCTTTAAAAGTGTTTTTTGTGCACGTTTGCTTATTTGATCCTTATAAGTGATGTACAAGGTTGAAAGGAGAGCAGGTCATTATGGAAACCAGAAGAAATGGAGGATTTTGCTTGAGGCCATACCTCGAATTCATAACAGAGCTGGAAGAAGAGCCTAGGTCTCTAGATTTACAGCTCTGTACTGTGTCACTGCCACCATTCTAAGTGGGCCATGAACCTATCACCATGGTGTCATATTTACACTGAGAATTGTGACTGTCTTGAGACCCTCCTTACTACAATATCCTCATACATTTACATGGGCTTGCATACTGACTAGAATCTACAATGGGTAGAATGTGTTTATCTGGCTATGGTTAAGGCCCATCCATTGTTGCACTTTGTAGTTTGGAAAGGAAAATGTAGACTAAGGGGAAGTGATGATATATTCTCCTGTCTTTGGGTCTTTGTCAACTATAAAGTGCTTTCCTAAAATATTATTTGTATAGTCTCAAGAGTCAAAAACATATTCACATACCTTACATCTCTGAGCCTTAATCTTCTCACCCCACATGTATTGTTGAAGATTAAGCACAACTAACACACTTGTCTAAGAGCCTGGATATTATCTAGTTGTACATACTTGGTTTGTCAATGATGCCCAAGGCTATAAAAGTTGAGTTACTGAAGGTCACCAAAGCAGTCAGGGAAGTGGCATAACCAAGGTGAAGTCTAAGAGCTTAAATCAGCTCTCCTCTTTTCCCTAGAGGAAGGTGGTAGAAGAGAAAGGAATAAGCCAACCCAGTTACATGGATTGCTTACAGCATTCAAAAAAAAAAAAAAAAATACTAGTATATTCTCTAGGCAAGGCACTGTGCAGTGCTGCCTTTCTTGAGTTCTGTTTTGTAAACCACTTCAAGGCTGCACTCAAGATTAAAGATGCACTGAGAAGCTGTCAGTCATGTGTTTGTTCATGATCTGTTGCTTCTTCGTAAACCTCTTAATATTTCTGTATTTCATTATTATTCTATTAAATTTGCAAGTCTTATTCTACTAACTGTTCACAGGTAAGTGTGTGTCATCACATCTAACCATAGCTCTCCATTTTCATAATGTTTTCAAGTGGTCCATACTAACTTTTAGTCAATTTTCAGAGATTTGTATATACAAAGAGTTAAACTTTTTTCTAACTTCAATGAAATAGCTTTTGGCTTTATTATTATCATAGGCTACTTCTCCATTAAAGAGAGAGACTAAGTGATAGTGTTAATGAGCAATGTTGTTTTGTTGTTGTAGTTGTTCAAATAAAGACCTAAAATTTAATATGGAAGAATTCTTAATTTCCACTGGGTGTGGCTTGCTTAGATTAAGAGAAAAACAAACTCCCCCCCAAAAAAAACCTCGCAGCTCTTTTACTTTCCAAGCATGATGGGAAGGGCTCCTTTAACTTACTCTGTATTGATTGGAAGTGAATTGAATGGTGACAGGAAAGGAATAGGACTTATTAAGTAGGTGGCCTTAATTTATGAAGAGATTGGGGTGGATGGGCCAACTGCCAGCCCTGAGTCTGACTTACATGCCCCAGCTACCTGGAACCAGACAGGCCAAAGTAGATTTTTTTCTCTCTCATATTCCTTTTTGATCAAAGTTGGCTGTTCCAGAGTATCATTTGTTATTTGTCCTGTGAATTCTTCTCCTAATCACTCATCCTGAGTAGAAAATATCAATCAACAAACTACTAAAAGTCACATTACTTTAAAAATTAATTTCAAGCTTTAAAAGCATCTGTTGAACTTTATTTTTAAAGGCTACAGTTCTCTACAAAGAGCCTTGGCAGGGGTGAGATATTTTCTTTTTGAAGAGGCTTTTTAAAAAAATCAAGCAAAAATATTGGCAACCGTCTCTGAGTTCTTCAGCAAATATAATTTCATTCCTCAGCATTAACTAAAAACTAGAAATGAAGAAAAGGCATATTTACCTTCTTCCTTTGATGTAATAGACCAACAGGGTTTTCACTTTGAGAAATGTCAAAATGTTCTAATGCCTCATTGCATATTTTAATTTACAAAATTCTTATTTGTTTTCTTTTTTCCTCCTCTATTTTTTAACTAGATTACTGCAACCTTTGAGTTTTGTACTGAACTACTTAGCCCCCAATCTTTTCCTTTGTTTTTTTTTATTTTTTGTTTGTTTTCCTTTGAGAACTCCACCGATGCTTTTTCCCGTTTATAGTTAGGAAAATGAGCAAAGCTTTGTCGATTGTGTCAGCCCCCTGTTAAGCTTTAATTTATGGAGTGACTTTGAGATTTGGAACACGGTATTTGGTGGAGTAGTGAACACTGTGGGAAATGTTTTACATGAATAAAAAAGGGAAAATTAGTTAACAAATATTTATTTACCAGCTGCTGTGTTCAGAACCCTTTGCTCAGCAACTCAGTAGATAAGAAGGTGGTGAAAGAAACTAGAAGTATACTGAGAGGCTTACTCTACAGGTGGGGCCCCGTGGTCAGGAAAGTATTAAAATAACTTACAAAGGCACATAACAAAGGGCAAAGTCACATAAGACAAGCCAGAGTAGAATTCAATAAGTAAAATAAAATGTCAGGATGATTATCAGCTCATTCTAATACACTTGTGTTTAAAACATGGTTTCATCATCTAATGGCCACATGAACTTTGGAAATTTACGTACCGTATACTCTTCCAATGTCATTACCCAGAAGTAAAATAGGCATGATAGTCTTTAGATAACAGGGTCAGAGATGCAGAGATGATATCTGTGAAGCACCTTGTACAATACTTGGCACATAGATAGGTACTGAAAATGTAATAACTTGTGGAGATGGTGGTGGGGGTTGTAATTAACTATGATGACTATGGTTGTTACTAATACTAGCACCACCACTGTTTTCATTACTACAGTTATTGCTTTGTTCTTCCAATCATAACCCAAACACTTGGAAGGAACTATTAAAACTTCTTTTTTTTTTGGCTGGGTGCAGTGGCTTATGTATGTAATCCCAGCACTTTGGGAGGCTAAGATGGGCAGATTGCATGAGTCCAGGAGTTTGAGACCAGCCTGGGCATGTCAAAACCCTGTCTCTACAAATACAATATAAAAATTAGCTGAGTTTGGTGGTGTGCACCTGTAGTCCCAGCTACTTGGGAGGCTGAGGTAACAGGATCACCTGAACCAGAGAGTTTGAGGCTGCAGTGAGTCGAGATCACGCCACTGCCTTCCAGCCTGGACAACATAGAGAGACCTTGTCTCAAACAAACAAACAAACAGAAACAAAACAAAACTTCATTTTTGGCTAAGGGATATGTGAGTACACATGGTGTGTTTTAAATGCCACTTGATGAGCAATCTGACATTTTAAGTTTACAACGTTACATTTTGGAATTTTAGTAGTCATACTTAGGAAAGTAGTCAGTCTTCCTAAGTCAAGGAGAAAAGAAGAAAGCCAACAGAGGAAACCAAGCTAACTTTGTTGCAGGTGAAGTGCTAGGCTATCAGTAGTAGCATCTCATATGGAGCATCACTGGGTCAGGTGCTGCCAAAGTCGCCTGTGCTGCTAGTAACACCTTGCTTTCAAGAGGGGAGAGGAGAACCCCCAGGAGCATGCCTTGGTGGTGAAGATTAGACATAAAGACTCATGGTGGAGTAGAATTGCTACTCAAATAGAAATAATCCATGTGGAAACTACCTGAGTGAGGCATGGCCTAAGCTGAAGGTTCTCAGTTTGTCATAACCAGAAATGGGAATGTCTCAGTTGATCAATAAGGCTGACTCAATTTAAATAACACTTTAACTTTTCCTATGTCTAAAATGCTCTTATCTACTTTCCAGTATACTCTGTCGTAATGTCAGAAATACCTGAAAAGCTAGTTTGGTAATTTTAAGTCTACATTTCTTTCTCTTAATCCCTTGATACAATATGTATTTAAGAATTCAGAATTGTTTGGATTTCCAAATGGTGCTATAGTGTTTTTCATGGAGTTAGCCTACCACCCCCACTGCACTTCGTAGCAGGGGTGGAAATTGGAGGGAAATAATGACTAAAAATAGTCTTACCTTAGTACAGTTCAGTTTTTTGCCACCAATTGAATTTCTTACAAAAATTACGAAGGAAGGAAGGAAAGGAGGGAGGGAGGGAGGGAGGGAGGGAGGGAGGGAGGGAGGGAGGGAAGGAAAGAAGGAGAAAGGGAGAAAGAGAGAGAAAGAAAGATGGAAGAAAGAGAAAGAAAAAGGCAAGAGGAGTTTGGTTTGAGAACTATTGGGATTTCAAATGAAAGTTTGTGGACCTGTAGAATAGTGTGTGAGATGCAGAAAATCTGATTTATTTACTTAGTGAAAATTTATCCTAACTATAGAAAAGCCTGGTGAACAGGTCTGCCCAATGATGGGATATACATCTCTAGAGACAGAAAACTAACAGAAAATAGACAGACCTTCTTTCACCTTTGAAAGTAGAAAATACACTCTTTAGGGGCTTTTTCTTCTGGATTGTACATAAACCATCTGCCTCCTTTGATATTTTTTAATTTAAGTAATGAAAACTTTAGTTTTAGTTAAAACAAATTATGATTCCTTAAAAAAAAGATTGTCACCATTTTTGAACCCTTAGAACGTACCATGCTCTCTGCTAAGTACTTTGTAGAAACTATCTCAAGTGCCTCTTAACAATATTATAAGGCAAGAATTGCATTTACTAATAAGAATACTCATTTACTAATACGAAAACTGAGATTTGGAAAAGCTAATTTACCAAGATCATATACCTGGTAACAGAGCCAGAATTTTCAAATGAATGTCCATCAACAAAATATTTAACTGCAACTCTAGGGTACCCCTGATTAATCTCCAAGCATTTTTTAAATGCATAAGAAATATGCTTTTATATGGATTACCTCTGAAGAAGGTCAGTGTTTTGCTACTCTCTATGTTGAATTTCTTTCTTTTCTTTTTTCATTTATGAAATCGCTTTTTCAGTACTTCATCCTCAAAACCTGAACTTGCCTTCATCCCATAAGAATCAGAGGGAACTTAAGGTCTTGAACCACTACTACTTCTTGTTATCCTGAAGAGCCTAGTCACTTTGTGGTTCTCTGGCATAGAGCTAGACAAAGCAATGCCTTCAATGTTTTTGATGGCCCCAGCTAATGCTGCTGTTAAATACCTGATTTTGCAATAGCAGCAATCAACACCAAGTCACTGAAATGCTACTATATCCATGAACCAAAGGGGAAAGGGTGATTACATTGGGCCCCTTCCATGTTGGAGAGATATCTGATTTCTTTTCACCAAAAATAACTTGATTTAAGATTGGTGGCCAGGAACAGTGGCTCATGCCTATAGTTCTAGCACATTGGGATCCTAGGCAGGAGATTCGCTTGAGCCCAGGAGTTCAAGATATGCATGGTCCCATGTTTGTGGCACTGCACTCCAGCCTTGGCGACAGAGCAATATTCCATCTCAAAAACTAAAAGTGAAATAAAATGAAATTGGTTATCCCTTTTCTGCCTGCTGTGTTTCTGTCAAGATCATAATCCACACAATTACAGGATGTCTTACTCATCATTATAGCATCCAATACTATGTTGCTTCTAATCAGAAAATCATGGTGAAAGATGCAAACTAGTTCTTTCATTAGCATAATATAAGGGATAGAAGAGAGCATGCAATTGTCACTATTCTAAATAAACATATATTTACAATACTGTTTTAAATTATTCCTTTGTTTTAACTTAAAACATATCCATAGTCAGGAGAGAACTCTTCCACCACACACACACACACACACACACACACACACACACACACACACACACACACACACACAAACAATGATTCCTTTGAAATGAAGCTGAGACTGCCACCTGACCAGGTATTCCCAACCTGGCAAAAAAGGCAAAATGGTGAGGGAGTTACAGTGCTCCCTGGGATGGTCGATTCCACTGGCAAGGGATTTAATGCTGTTGTACAATGGGAGCAAGAACGAATGTGGAGTCTTAGAGGATCCCTTTAGACGTTAGCACCGCTTTCTTCAGTGGTATATTTTAATGGAAGACCGCAGGTAATGCCATATATGCAGAAGCATTAAAAGCTCACATCTCTCAGGAAAACTTCCAGTAGTACTTGCTGAGGGAAGTTTGAATGTGGTGTGAATAGTAGAGACATTATTTTAAGTACTAATTATGCCTTTGGGCCAGTTACAGAAACAAAAACTGTAACATCTACCTTTTTTGCTATGTTTATACATGCATGCATATATATTCACCTATAGAATTATCTCTTTAAACTCATTTTCCTCTTCATTCTTCGTTGCCCCATCATTTGATATATGGTGATATATCGAAGGTTACCTTATGAGTGTAGCCCATGGATTATAGGACATTAAGACAGGATCACTGTAGTGGTTATATGAATACCCCCCACAGATTCTCAACCACAGGAAGTATAATTGACCAAGGTTCCCAGCTGCTGTGCTCTGAAGTCCAAAACTGCATTTCTGCTGGGGCAGTGCTTTTCGTGGACTGCTTCTAGCCAGTGACCAAGTATAGCAGTGATGCTAACATAGGCTTTTTCCAAGGAGATATGGCTCTCATCTAATGCAAAGCTTCAGCTCAGGACTCTTCCATGGCCTTGCTTAGACTACACATTCCTCAGACTACACAGAAGTTCAGGATGATTCCACTCAACCTTCCTTCCCACCTTCCTTCATTGTGGAGGCTGGTGGGAGACTTCTGCCATACTCTGGCACCTTTCCAACCCTCACCCAGCATCCACCTCATTTTCTTTTACAAGGGTTTCCTGGGTATCCCCTTGCATATTTAATCCTTCGATGTTTTAATATGCACGAAACATTGCTCATTTAATCCCATCTTGTACTCTTGTTCCTAGACCAAAAAAATCATTGTAGAATAAGAAAAAGAATAAGCATCACACAGACCCTGGTCTCAGAATTGGAAGCAGTAATTGATCAGTTTCTGGGCTGAGTATTTTTGATAAGAGTGTAAGAGGGTTTTGTAAGGAACATTAATTCAGATAAGAGCTGTCTTTCTTTATGTTTCTTTTAATAACTAGAAGTTGGGAAGAAGGCTATGTGGGTAGACAAAATAGTCAGTCTTACAGATGATTGCCAGCATCTGTAACCTCCTTTCCTTAGGTTCAAGTATGTGGTTGGCAGTGTCCAGGTCTAGCATTGATGGTGTCAGCAGTACAAGCTGGTGTGTCTGTACTAGTAATAGAAGCACAAGAGTTTTCAGGGATGAGTTTTTCAGCACCATAGTTGGCTTTGTTCTTGCAGCTTAGCCAGTGCTCCTGACTTTCCAGCACTTACAGGTTGTGGGAGCTTTAATAATTCCTCCTTTGCTTTAAATTGCCAATTTTTCTTCCTGATGTTTACATAGAAGTACTCTGACTGTCAGTCCAGATTTCTATGTGAAAGAAATGATGCAGTCAAAAGGATAACTGGAGATAAACAAACACTTTGACAAAGGTGTGGACAGTGTTCAGAGAAAACTGCAAAGGATGGTGAAGCCTCTTGCAGCTAGCAATAGCAGGGAGTCAATACCCCTACCATCTCTGAGGGAGCCAGGGATGGTCACTAAAACTTAGAATGATGTTTGTAGCTAAAGGATATGGCTCTAGCAAGGAGCCTGGCCTTTGGGGAGGAATACAGCCATGGACAATCTTTAGCACAGCAGGGAGGCAACTAGGGCAATAAAGAGCCATTCTCTCTCCTTTCACTCCCCAGGCTCCTACTGGTATCTTCCAGGGGTTGCACCCAGATAGAAGCTGGAAGGCAAGTGAGGCTGCCAATGCCTTTCATAAACATCAGCATCCCAGGGCAGAAAGAGGGTAGGAAATGATGGAGACAAATGGAGAAAAAAGAGAATATCCAGTGCATTGGCTGACAGAAGAGGAAAATGTTACTGTCTTTCAGCTTCGCTTAATTTAAAATGTAAGCGTATTTTTCTTAATAGATCTACAAGAAGAATCTTCTGGCAGGATTTACCTGATCAGTTGATTATGACATGACACTTTTACAATCATCTATGGTTTATACCACATAATTCAGAAAGGTCAGTGAGGCTATTGCTTTACCCTTAATTTTGACAAATAATTCCACTGAATGTAGAATTCTGGATTCACTTTTTTTGTTGCACATTAAAAATGTCATACTCTTGTCTTCTGGTCTGCATTGTTTCTGTGTAAAAGTTGGCTGTCATTTATATTGCCATTCACCTATATCTAAGGTGTCTTTTTACCGCTAGTTGATTTTAAAATATTCTGTTTTTATTTGGTTTTAGTCATTTAATTATTGATCCCGCTTACTTTTTACTAAGATATTAATGTGTTTCCCGTCTCTCCAGATCAAAAGTCTTATATTGCCTGTTGTCGATGATTGTATTAGTTCATTTTCATGCTGCTATGAAGAAATACCCAAGACTGGGTAATTTATAAAGGAAAGAATTTTAACTGATCACAGTTCTGCAGGGCTGGGGAGGCCTCAGTAAACTTAGAATTATGGCGGAAGGGGAAGCAAATACATCCTTCTTCACATGTTGGCAGCAAGAAGAAGAATGAGATCCCAGTGAAGGGGAAAGCCCCTTATAAAACCATCAGATCTCATGAGACCTAACTCACTATCAGGAGAACAGAATGGGCGAAACTGCCCCCATGATTCAATTATCTCCACTTGGTCCCTCCCAAGACATGTGGAAATTATAGGACCTACAATTCAAGATGAGATTTGGGTGGGAACAGGGTCAAACCACATCAATGACATATATATATATAAACACACACATTTATATACATATACGTATATATATCTAGTACATATGTGTGTATATGTACACATATGTATGTGTATATATACATACACATGCATATACTACACTATATATGTATGTGTGTGTATATGTATGTTTGTATGTATATATGTATACACATAGACACATACATACACACACATACATATATAGTGAAGAATTGGGAAACTTTTCTTTTTCTATGCTCTGGAACAGGAAATAAGAGAAATGCAAATAAAAAACATAGTATAACATTTCACGTGTTATCAGATAAAGCACAATTAAAATCTGTCAGTTCCACATGCTAGGAAAGATGTGGAGCCATGCACCCTGCTACTAGGTGCATAAATTGGTGACACCAATTTGAAGAGTAGTTTAGTAAATTCTAGTAAATATTAAGGGTATATACCCTACAAACCACCAGTTACACTCTCAGGAAGATACCTTACAAAAACTCTTACATATGTTTATAAAATACTTATAAAGGCATGTTTTTAGAACTATTGTTGTAAAGCAAAATGTTGAAACCACATAACTGTCTATCAACAAGAGAACTGATAAGTCAATAGTGCCTAAGCTATATTTAAAATAAGTTGAAGCTATGAGTTAAGTATGAGAAATGCATTATCAATATTAGAGAGATGTTACTGAAGGATAGCAGTTTAATGTCACCTACAGAAAATATTTAAAATATGCAAAGCAAATTTTTTTATGCAAAGGTAAATATGTAGTTAGACTATAAAGACATGTATTAAGTCAGGAATGGATCTCAGAATTTAATGCCTCATTGAATTTTAATGTCTTTTAAACATTTATGGACAAGGTTTTCTTTACTTGGACTATTATAGTGAAATATATTAATAAATCTGATTTTGAAAGATTATTATATTCTTGTGGTAAAATACACTTAAGTGTCAATTATTATTTTAATATGTTGCAGGATTACATTCATCTGGAGTTTTTGCACTGACATTCATAAAAGAGATTAGTCTGTATTATCATTTTATAATATTTTTATTAAAATTCAATAAGAGTATTATGCTTACTTTATTGTCATTATGCTGTACATTAGAGCTACATAACTTATTTATCCTGCATATCTGAAATTTCATATCCTCTGACCAACATTGTCCCTTTTCCCTCACCCCACAGCCCTTGGCAAACCACCATTCTACTTTCTGCTTTTATGAGTTTAAATTTTTAGATTCCACATGTAAGTGAGATCATGCTGTATTTGCTTTTCCATATCTGGCTTATTTCACTTAGTATAATGTATTTCAGGTCCATCCATATTGTCCCAATTGGCAGGATTTTATTCTTATTTATGTTTGGATAGTATTCCACTGTATGTAGGTATATATACACATAACACATTTTCTTTATCTGTTCATCTGCCCATAGGCACTAAGTTCATTTCTGTATCTTGCTATTGTGAATAATGCTGCAATTAACATATATCTTTTTAAGATGCTGACTTTATTTCCTTTGGGCGTAAGTGCAGGATCATGTGGTAGTTCTATTTTTAATATTTTAGGAACCTCCATATTCTTTTCCATAATGGCTCTACTACTTTACATTGCCACCAATAGTTTACAAGGGTTCCATTTTCTCCAGATCCTTGCCAACACTTATTATCACTCATATTTTTTATAATAGACACCCTAACAGATGTGAAGTTATATCTCATTGGGCATATGGTGTTAGATACAGATCAAATTGTATTCTTCTACATGTGGATATTCAGTTTTCCCAACACCATTTATTGAATATATTACCTTTTCTCCATCATGTAGTTGTGGAATGCTTGTTGAAAATGAATCAACCATATATGCATGAATTTCTTTCAATTCCGTTCTGT
The DNA here is from genome assembly GCF_007565055.1 of Rhinopithecus roxellana. Taxonomy (NCBI): domain Eukaryota; kingdom Metazoa; phylum Chordata; class Mammalia; order Primates; family Cercopithecidae; genus Rhinopithecus; species Rhinopithecus roxellana. Next base: position 19,683,328 of record NC_044559.1, read on the forward strand.
TAGTTTATATATCTGCTTTTGTTCTGGTATCATACTGTTTTGATTACCGAGACTTTGTAATATGTTTTAAAATCAGAAAATGTGATGCCTCCAACTTTGTGTTTGATTTTTTTTTTTCACAAGATGGCTATTTAGGGTGTTTTGTGGTTCCATACAAATTTTACCATACTACATGGTAGTATGGATATTTAACAATAATAATTCTTCTAATCCATGAACACAGAAAATCTTTCTACTGATTTCTGTCTTCAGTAATTATTTCTTTTATCAATGTTTTATAGTTTTCATTGTACAGATACTTCACCTCTAAGTTAATTCCTAAGTATTTTTTTCTTTTTGATGCTATTACAAATGGCATTGTTTCATTAATTTATTTTGGGAGTAGTTTTTTGCTAGTATAAAGAACCAGAACTGACTTTGGCTGTTGATTTTGTATCCTGAAACTTTACTGAATTTATTTATTAGTTACAATGATTTTTTAGTGGAATACTTAGGTTTTTTCTACACATGAGATCATGTTATCTGCAAACAAGGACAATTTTACTCCTTCCTTTTCAATTTGGATGCCTTTTTTTTTTTTTTTTTTTTAGACAGAGTCTCAGTCTGTCACCCAAGCTGAGTGCAGTAGCATGATCATGACTCACTGCAGCCTCCACCTCCGGGGCTCAAGAGATGCTCGTGCCTCAGCTTCCTAAGTAGCTGCAACCACAGACATGTGCTACCTACCCTAGCTAATTTTTCATTTGTTTGTAGAGATGGGGTCCTGCTATGCTACCCAGGCTGGTCTCAAACTTCTGGACTCAAGCAATCCTCCTGCCTTAGCTCCCAAAGTGCTGGGATGGCGGCATGAGCCACTGCACCTATTTCTTTTTCTCACTTAATTATTTGGCTAGGACTTCCAGTACTATGTCGGATGGAAGTGGCAAGAATGGGCATCCTTGTCTTGCTCCTGATCTTAGAAGAAAAGCTTTCAACTTGCCACAGTGTAATTTTTGCTATGTGCTTATCATACGTAGTCTTTATTTGCTGAGTTTTTTTGTTTTTCATCTATGTTCAAGTGAGTTTAAATAGCTTTGTTTTGTTTTGTTTTGTTTTAAGAGATGGAGTCTTGCTCTGTTGCCCAAGTTGGAATGTAATGATGCATTCATGGCTCACTTCACCCTTGAATTTCTAGGTTCAAAAGATTCTCCCACCTCAGCCTCCAGAGTAGCTAGGACTACTGGTGCATGCCGCCACACCCAGATGATGTTTCTATCTTTGTACAGACAGGGTCTCCCCATATTGCCCAGGCTGGTCTCAAACTCCTGGCTTCAAGTGATCCTCCTGCCTCAGCCTCGCAAAGTGCTGGGATTACAGACATGAGCCACAGCACCCAGCCTAAATAGTATTTCTTTATCTATTCCTAAAGGTTTAGTAGGATTTACCTATAAAACCATTGAACTTGGTAGTCTTTTGATAACATTTGAATAATTTTTCACTATTGCTCTATTTGCCTATTTTATTATCTACTGTGGATAGCCATAGGAGATTTTATTTGCTAAGGAAAGCATTTATTTCATATGGATTTCAATTATATTTTCACAAACTTGAGCTAAGATGTTTTAGTTTAACAACATTTTGTACCAATAGTTGTTTCCTTGGTCCCATTTGTTTTATAAGTGTGCTTTCTTCCTCTTTTAATTTTATTTCAATGGATAATCAATTTTTTATTTGATTCAATTTTCAAATGAAAAGCAAATAGATTTATTTATTACATTTCCTACTTTTTTCCAACTCTTTTTTATTATATCTTTACTGATAGATTCTTCTCTTTCCATAGATTTTTGTTGTTGGTCACTTTTAACTTGTTGATATAAATGCTTAGTTTTTACTTTTTATTATTTGAAAATTATTTACATTTTACATTGCTTTAGCTTTAGCTATATCTCATATGTTGAAATATAAACTTTTTAAACTTTACCTTCTATAAATCCTGTGGTTTCATTTTTTATTCTCTCTTTGCATTTTTTGTTTTCTAGCTTGTATAGATTAATTAATATTTTACTAAAGAATATCATCTGCGCCATTTCTGCTTTTTGGAATTCATTAAAATTTTCTTCATTATTATAAGTTCAATTTTTTTAGTGTTCCAAGTTACTTGAAATGTAGTGTATTTTTCCTCTTTGTGAAATATATTAGACCACATTAGTTAGGTTATTTTAACCATCTCAATTTTTACTTTTTCAGGCTACGTGATCTCTCGTGGACATAGTTATGATTTGATATTATTTTTAATGTGTGGTCTATATCCTCTAAATAGTATTTATAGCTAAATAAAAGGCTTTTTAAACAACTTAATAAGTATTATATATGAGGATATAATGTGATTTTTAGTTTTAGAGTATCAAAGATCAGTCAATAAGAAGTCCCACTTGTTTGTCTCCTATAGTGAATTATGTTATATTTAAAGAAAATAGAGAAGACCAGTGGATTCAGCTATTTCTAGTGTTTGCTCTGGTGAGAGTGAGAAGACTAGTTAGATACACACACACACACAAATATTCACATATACATACAACTATCATATCCCTGGATTTGCTCACATTTGTGTAAAGCACTCTTTACAAACTAGTAAACACTGTCATTACTTAGAAGGGTGGTTTACATGCTGTTACAAAGTCAGGATAAGTGAACATTCATAAGTTCTTTTCTGTTTTGCTATCATATATACAAAATAAAATGGCATTTACATTTTTAGACTCACTATGTGTTTCCTTTGCAAGATATGCTCACTTTATCTGTGAATGAGTTCACAGGTGGTTGCATATTTTAAATACACCTGAAGAACCAACACACATAACTTAGTTATGAGTTGGAGAGTGGAAGTGGTGAGAACAAGAAAATCAGTGTGAAGGTGGTTAAAGAGGAAAAGTCTTGAATTCAGAGCTAGTAGGGGGTAGGTTTTTATTTCATCAGCATCACAATTGAATAACTCTGTAAAAACTACAATTATATTTATATCTTCTAGTTTTGCCATCTGTATAATAGATGTAACTGCCATTTTCCTGCATACTTCATTGTATTGATTCACAAAAAAATGAGATGTATTTTGACAACTCTGAAGCCAGGAAGCCTCTAAGTTCAAAATGGTGGGTGATATTGGCATTTCCTGCTAACCTCCTACCCCTAGAACAGGTGTATTTGTCCTCCTCTCCACTCCACCCTTGAATGCATTGTATGTTAGAGTTTTCAGCTAAACTTGTGATTATCTTCTCCACCTGCTCAGTAAATCTCCTTTACTGTTTTGTTTACTAGCTCAAAATTAGGGGGTTTATATTCTATATGTATCTTCACAGAAATACAAATGGATTTTATCATACCTAAAGTCAGCTGCTCAAGCACACTAGTTTGCTGACCTTTTGTGGTTGGTTTGGAGCTTAGGATATTTAAGAGCCAAAATAAAGACAGGTCACCTGTCTGTGCATGCAGTTCTACTCATTTTCAGCAAACATTCACTTCTTACACGCTCTAACAAGCCCTTATGTTAGGTGCTTGGGGAATAAGCAAAGTTGATTAAGATTATGTCCTCCAAGAGCTTCCAGTCAATTGCAGTTAATCTTGCTATTTTTTCTCCTTACAAAAATACACTATCACAGGAAGCTAAATCATGTGGAAACCCCACATTGGAGCCAAGAAGAAAATGAAAGTTTCTAGAGTAACTTTCACTGTTCTTAATATCATTAGCCTATTTCAAAATAAATAAGAAACTACCAGGATTGTGGTGAGCCCATATGATAACAGAAGCCTAAACACTCATGACGAACTGTCCTAAAAAGATGGAAAGTTAGCAGTTTCTATGTAGTTTCTGTCAGGCTTTCTCCAAGGCAAGGAGTGGAATATAGGAATCATTACGTAGGCAAATGAGCTTGGAATTAAGCACAAAAAGTCCCACTGGGAATGACAAATGTACTAATGCTCATTAATATTTTTGGCTTATTAGCATAAAAATGTAGGAAAAATAATTCTATTTCTTTTCCTATGTTTGGGTTTGTTATTTGTGTTACAAAATGCAAAGTGCAAAAGAACCATATCTAGTGCTTGAGTGTCTACTTAAAGTAATCCCCTATGTATTATATTGTTGCTATGTATTCATCTTAATATCAAAATTCATCTTAATATCGAAATGAGTGTATGTGGTTAGAGTTGTGTTTGTCCAAGGTTTACATTCAAGACTCATGTCATAAACAAAACAAAAAGTGGATTTTTATATGCAAGAGCCCAGGCATTGCCTTTTTTGAACTGAACCTACTTACATGTTCCACAGCTGTAAGTTAAAAATGGAAGAGCCTTTGTATGTATATATCACACTTCTTTATCCATTCATGGTTCAATGGACATCTAGATTGTTTCTTGGCCATTATGAATAGTGCTGTGATGAACACTGAAGTGATATATCTCCTCAAGATACTGATTTCAACTCCTCTGGGTAAATACCCAGAAGTGGGATTGCTGGACCACATTGTAGTTTTATTTTTTATTTTTTGAGGAGCCTCCATACCGTTCTCCATAATGGCTGCACCATTTTGCATTTTTACTGGCAGTATACAAGGGTTCTGGTTTTGTAACATGCTCACCAACACCTGTTGCCTTTTATTTTGTTTTGTTTTGTTTTTAATAATAGCCACCCTAACAAAGAAAGAAATCCTGCAATATGTGACAACATGGATGAACCTGGGGGAATTATGCTAAGTGAAATAAGCCAGTCGGAGAAAGACAAATACAATAATCCTTCTTACATGAGGTATCTAAAATAGCCAAATGCGCAGAAGCAGAGAATAGAATGTTGGTTGCCAGGAGAAGGGGAAAGGGGGCAATGGGGAGTTGCAAGTCAACAGTTACAAAGTTTCAGCAACACAAGAGAAGTGAGTTCTAGAGATCTGGTGTACAACACTGTGCCTATACTTAACATTATTGTATTGTATACTTAAACATCTGTTAGGAGGGTAGATCTCACGTTTAGTGTTCTCACCACAGTAAAGACAATGTTTTAAATGGCAGAGTCTTGGGGTCACTTTGCTCTTTCTTGGGGTGCTCTTTCTTGGGGTTCCATAGTGAAACTATGGAACCATTCTGAGGGTCCCACCATGGTGTTCATGAGTGGGATAGTGTATAAACATCAATGCATTTTCAGCTACCATGTCTGAGTAAGAAGGATCTGAAAATATTTAGGTGGCCAAATGCAAAATACAACATCATTCTTTATCTCTGTCTACTATTTGGGAAAATAAATCCCTGCCAATTCTGAGCAGCTTCAGGAAAGGTATTTATTGTGACTAATTATTCTGGCGCCCCAGAATATCTAGGCAGCTTTCCTGGTCTCACACACCTCAGCTATTTGCCAGTACATATGACATGCATGGGCACTACAATTGGGTTCTTAATGCCTGGTCTCATTAAATCAGTTTTATTCTTTGTTTTAGGGGTTATTGTATTTGTAGGATTCTATTCCTTTAAACATGTGTTCCCACGCACCCAAGCCTGAGTGTTTAATAGAACATAGGTGACTCCAGTAACTATCTCACTGATTGCATCCATAAATAACTAGCATGAAAACAAATCATTTTTACATTCAGGTGCTTTTTTCCTAACCCCTCTTGCTCTTCCATTTTTGCTCATAGTTGCTGTTGAACATTACCCTGTCAACTCTTCAAGTATTTGACTACAAAATATTCTTGGTAAATAATATAGGGAGATTAACTAAATGGCACATAATTACCACAAATTTAGAGTCCTGTAAAAGAATATATTTTATCCATGATTAGAAGGCTTACAGACTTTCCAAATCCATTTTAATATATTTGACAGTAAGCCATGGGAAATTTTAAACAGCAGACAATGCTTATTCAGAATTTATAATAAGTTGGCCCTAGATTACCGTATTATTAAAGACTTCAGCACATGAAGCTGCTAATTTGTTTCCTTTCCTAAACACACATTCTCCCTCCCAGCACGTTGTTACCACCCCCATCAGTAACAACTATAAACCTCTCTGTGTTGAAGGCTGCATGGAATTGAAATGTAAGTCAATTTTTAAACTTTGCCACACTAACAAGATATATCCAGTTCTGGCACACACTCAAATAAGTCAATTAAGTAAAGCAATGAAGCAGTACAAGAAACTCTAAATTTCCTCCCCCCCCCCCTTTTTTTTTTTTTTTTCGTTTACTTAACTGGTGCCAGGGAAGGCTGGGCCCATTCTGTCTGGCAAGGGAAAATGTCCTTGTGGTAATTGCCTGAACAGCTTTGAAATGTCACTAAAAAAACTTCCTCTTCTCATAACAGGTCTAGGACCATGAAACCAGCATGCCTATCTAGGAGCAACTGGGGAGCCCCACTAAGAACGCGCACAGTTTTTTTAAACTGGTCGTCAAATGGACCAAAATTGATAAATACATCATATCTCTATCCATTCTTTCTCTCCAAAAATGTGTTTTCATGTTGAAACAGTAGTGCCATCTTTATCCCATCCAGGACTCTTTGACATTGACTCTTCCACCAGCAGCTGGTGGCATGACTCTTTGCTAAAACCTTCCTTTGCTAAAGCCTTCCATGAGATTGTGCTCAGTTCCCATTGTGCTAGCCATTTAGGCTAGACATGCATGAGGGTAGACACCCCAGGAACAACCCTAAAGAAGTAGGAGCTAGTGGGTCAGTTTCCTTGCTAATCGGGTGGTGTGATTCTGATTCTGCACCATCTCCCAGTGGGCCCCAGCAGGGTGAGCCCCAGCCCAGCAGTAACCTGCTCATTAATGCATCCTGTCATTGGTGTTCTTCCCTTCTCTCTCTTGTTCTTCAATTCTCTTACCGATGCTTCTTAGATCACTTCCCAAATAAACTACACTTAAATATTTTCCTCAAGCCCTTCTTCCATGGGAACCCAATCAAAGGCAAAACATATTATAACTAAGGTGGCAAGAACATGGATTCTGGAGTCAAAATACCAGGATTGCAACTTTGTCTCCATCAGACTAGCTGTATGATTTTGGGAAACAAACTTATCTTTTCACAGTTTTGCCTCAGTTTACTCATCTTTTGTGATTAGCACATGGAATAATGTATGCAAAACACACTTAAAATATTACCTGGCACATAGTAAATATCAAGCAAGTATTAAGCTAAAATTAATTACTATTACTACTATTATTGTTTTGGCCAAACATTGGGCTAAGTGCTGGGATAAAACAAGTTAACAAATTAGTTAAATAAGATAAAAATCATGTTCTCAAATTGCTTATAATCTAGAGGAAAGCTAGACATGCAAACAAAAGTCAGAATAAAATCAGTAAAACCTTTTGTGTGTTAGAGTTTGCTTTTATCTTCCATGAATATGTGGATGGATTTCTACTTGACATAAACATGTGTTTATCTACAAGAATAATTGAGTATAAATATAATTTCCTTGTTATTTAAGTGAAATACTATAGAGTTCTTACAAAATTAACACTGAAGAATCCTACTTTAAATTAAATTTAGCAAACATTGATGCCTTGATTAATCAACTTACATATTTTGTATGTCATGTTCCCATAAAATTAGGCTAACCTGTACTGAAGCACTTGTCAACTGCTGCTTGTAGCCTCCATTCATACCATGGTCCCCCTTCAGTCCAATAAGCGGAGAGGCTGCAAGAGGACGAAGGACATGGCCACCTGTAGGTTGATTGATACACTAATGCAACCATTCCATTTCGTCAGAACATTTCCATTGTTTATCCCTGGAAATATCAAAAGTCAGTTTTCAGAGGAGTCTTTCATATTGTCCCAAAGGACAACATTGATACTGGATAACAAGGAAGAGACAGACAGTGAAGCAGGCGTGCTTAAACCAACCCCGACAATGCAGTGTACCAGACTATGCTTCTCAGTGTGCACTATGCCCACTTTATTAGATAGAAATGTACCTAATGGAACAGTTTTAATGAGGAGGTTTTCTTATCCATTGGGCCAGGACCCAGTTAGTATCATGATGAACCTATGTTTGGTTCTGGGATAGAGGCCAGTGCCATGTGGTATATTCAGAGTATTGAGAGTAAAGTTTATTCACTGGCCCAAATCCAGAAATGAGTCTGACAATAGCAGCACCAGCTCTAATTAGAAGGGAAAGTCTGTTTGTTCCTTCTGTGTGCTGTCTCCTTCCCTTCCTCCAGTCACCTCAAATAATGATAATAATATTAATAATAAATTTTAAAAGAAAAATATAAAGATAATAAAGGTTTGTGACCCTGGTTCTCATCCACAACTTGGAGCTGGTGCCTGCAAAATATCAAGTATCAAAAAAGGACATGGTGTTTGCCCTTTAAGAGACAGCATTTTCCTCCAAGCATGTTTACAGACTGACTCTATCTGGCGCGAGCTCACAGGTATGGCTGGTTTCTATAGATGATCAGTTCCTTTAGTCCCTTTGAAAACATATGCATTTGAACTGATGAAAGAAGTTTTGTTTTTGGTAACAGGGAGACCTGCCATGCTATAACTTGAAAGTCCACCTGCACTTTAAAATTGAAATCTTGGCCCAGCCCGTGGGAAAAAAATAAATTAAAAAGAGCAGTTCTGTTTTGCTTTGAGAAAAATCTCAAGTTTCAAGAGTGAATAATTAGAGAAAATCACGGTTGTGCCTTGCAGCTTTTTTTTTCTTTTTAATTTCTGTGTTCTCCTTGGCAAAACCTTGACATTAACCACAGATTATTCTTTCATTCTAAGCTTATGTAACTCCAAATGTGGACACTCCCGAACGGCTGTGGCACATAGACCTCTGAGTCTGGCATCAGTGCCATGTGGCTTTAGAAACTCATGGTTGGGCACTTTGTTCTTATTGAATGACACTCCCACTGTGGATCATGAGGTTCTCTTCATTTAGAGTGCTAGTCTCAAATATCCATAGGCTCTTAAAACAACAGTTTTGTTGTTTTATCCTTCAAAGTGCAAATCAACTTATATCATAAAGCAATCTTGATTTCTTCAGATATAGGATCTTTCCTTCCTCCCTATAACATGCTCTTTTTACTTATTTTTAAATGAGCCCTATTTATTTTGTCTATTTGTAGAAGCTTCCTATTTGACACCTCCTGGTTAGGTCAGGAGGCTGAAATAAGCAATTCTGGGAGACAGGATAAAAGGCGATCTAGAGAAGAGGCATGTGGATGGATCTAAAGGAATAGCCAAAAGTGTGCAGATCTTTGAGTCTTACTTCAGTACCCAACAGAGATCTTCAACTGTGTATGAGGGATTAAAGAACCCGGTGGATACATGACTCATCCAGTGGCTATTAGCCAGCTTCTGTGGTAGGCCATTCCAGGCCTCGTACAATGGGGCTATAAAAGAAACAGTCCTGGTGACTGAGATAAAAGCTCTGTATGGGCTCTCTTGTGAAAGCTGATCTAGCCACTGCTGATAGCCAGTCAACAACAGAGACAGAATCTGAGTGCTCAATATGGGACTATCCCTAAAGAAGATCAAATAGCCACTTGGTGGCACATTGATCCAGTTGGAATCTTTCAACCCTGAAGAAGCAGTGATTCTTCCTTACTAAAAATGACAACTATTTCAAATATGGGTTTAGCATGCCTCTCTACTATACTCTCCCAGCTTTACTATCTGAGGGCTTACAAGTTATTAAGATTATCATGATTTAGTGACATGGATCCTATATAATATTGCTTTGGAACAGGAGACCCACTTTAAAGCAAGTGAAATATGACGATGGACCCATGACTAGAGTATTAACTCTTCCTACCATATACTTTTTCACCTCAAAGCAGATGTCTTGATAAATTTTAATACATTATTAAAGGCTCAGCTAAGGCACCAGCTTGAGAAAGACACACTAAGGGAGTGGGCAGTTCTTCTGAAGGATGCTATGCAATGCACTAAATCAATCAGAAGACATTGAATACATCATACTGGACACCCAAAGCGAGATGTATGATTGGCCTCTTTGTTACTCCAAGCAGCCAAGTACAAAATTTGTACTTTCTGGCCTCACAATGTTAAGCTTTGCTGGATTAAAAGCCCTGTTTTCCTGCAAGGAATAAATATTTCCATCAAGAGTCACAGTGAGAATTCTATTGAGCTGTACGTTACAATTCCACTTGGTCACTTTGGGCACCACATGCAGGTAGGCTGGCCAACAAGCAACGAAAGGTTGAGATTTTCTATGGACTGAATGTTTGCCAACATTCATATGTTGAAGCCCTAGTCCCTTGTGCAATTTGGAGCTGAGGCCTTTGAGAGCTAAGTAGTTCATAAGACTGGAGCCCTCATGGTGGGAGTAATGCCCTTATAAAAAGACAACAAGAAAGACCATCTATCTCTTTCCCTCCCTCTCTTTCTGTCTCCTCTCTGCCATGTGAGAATACAGCAAGCAGCAGGTCATCTAAAAACCAGTGACAGGGCCTTCACCAGGAACCAAATTGGCTGGTACTCTGGGATCGTGGACTTCTCAGCCTCCAGAACTATAAAAAAATAAACGTTTGTTGTTTAAGGCACCCAGTCAATGGTATTTGTTCAGGGATAGCAGCCTGAACTAAGACAGGATTATTAACACTGCATGAGAAGCTGGGGTTGCTACCATATCATGGAGCTGAGAGAGACTATATGCAGAACTATGGGAATTTACTAGAATGTGTATTTGGGCTTTATGTCTGGTGTTAACACTGAGAAGAAAATTGAGGCAAATAGTCTGATGAGTATGAGAAAATAAAGGAATTATCCCTCAAGGATGAAGGATTAGATCACCACAACATGTAAGCAACCTAGTGACTCAATTTCTCCCTGAAGGTGAGGGAAATCTACAACAGGTATGTCGAGGTATAAGGAAGAAAGCTGAGGAAAAATTAATACAAGTAGAGAGTTTATTTGGGCCAAGTATGAGGATTGCAACCCAGGAGTATAGATTCTCGGTATAGTCTTTCCAACCCTGAAAAAACTCTCTGATTGCCAGCAGTTACAAATGAATTTTATTTTATTTTTTTGTAGCGATGAGGTCTCATTAAGTTTTCCAGTCTGGTCTCAAACTCCTGGCCTCAAGATATCCATCTTCCTACTACAGCCTCCCAAAGTGCTGGAACTGTAGGCATGAGCCACCCTACCTGACCACAAGTCAATTTTTAAAGAGAAAGTAGGGAGAGTTCTGATTTGTTTTTCTAAGACCACCAGAGCGAGCACAAAAGAACCAGCGAGTAGGCAAAGGTAGGAGCAAAACTGCAAATTTATTTTTGGTCACCTAGCTTCAGGGAACAAGGTGGGGAGGGAGAGGTCTGTCGGCCTCCGGCAAAGGAAGCCAAGAGAGTCGCCGGTGGAGCTCTCGGACGGAGTTCCTGCAGTCCCGACAGGAGTGGGGGCTGGGAAGTCCACGCCGCGCGTCTGCCGGGAGCGGCTTTTCTAGGAGTGGGAGGGCAATAGGCAGGGCACGGGTGTGTCGGGGGGCATTCCACAGGTGTGACCAGGTAAATCTTGGTCTCTTCGGATTGACGTCACCTGGCGCATGTCCGGTTCGTCTGCACCTTCCCGGGTGCCGGCTGCATTTTCATGTGCGCGAGAAAAGTTGGTGATGAAGAACCCAGAAGTGGGCCATCTTGCCTCCGTTTGTCCAAACAGTCCAACCTTTTATTGATAATAGTGATAAGGGGCGCCGTGGTCTGTCTGGCTACTTCCTGCTGTTAAGGGGCATCATTAAGGTCGGGGCCTATGGTTGGTATTTGGACGTACGGATGAAGAATAAAATAAGGCACAGTATTAGTATAGGAATGAGGAATGGAAGCATTTGTTGGAATATGGGCAAAACCCAGAAGGATGGTCCTGGCAAGGTTGGGGAGTATGAGATAGTTAAGAAAATTTAGTAAGTTTGAGGCGAGTGGGGGAAAGTTGAACTGATTTCTCGGCCTAGTAAGGGGGTAGGGCATGAGGGTATAATGAGGAACGAGTGCGCAAAGTAGTTGTTGGCCAGGCAGCAATTAAGGAGTGGAGTTTTTCGTGGAGTGGATGGCTTTCCGTTTACTCCTACTACAGAGATATTGGATGGAAGGCTAGTCCAGAGAAGGACGGCAAAACAGAATAGGTAGCCTCGCTGTTGATTAAAAAATTGTTTTACCCGCTACCAGGAGAGTTACCCACGGCTTGGCGAGAGTGATGGGGGTCCCCGAGTCTCAGCACCTTCAGTTGTCATCGTCCAGATGTAGGAGCTGGAAGGAGCTCCCAGGATCCTGGGAAAGGGGGTCACGTGGAGACATAGCACCTGTTCTCAGGGTGGGGCAATCAGACTTCCAGTGTCCTCCCTGCTGGCAAGCAGGGCAGGGGGTTGCTGGTGGACGAGGGTTAGGACATTCACTGGCCCAATGTTCTGATGCCTTGCACTTATACCAAGGCTGCATTGGGGCTCGGGGACCTTGCGGACACCTGTTGGCATAGTGTCCTGCCTTGCTGCACTTATAGCAGGCTCCTTTTGTAGCCTTGGAGTCTACGGGGTGTGTGCTCTCTGGCCTGGGGTTACAACTGGGCTGTAAAGCCGCCGCTAGGATGCGCTCTTGGTCCTCAGGGTGTAGGGTAGAGATTAGGAGAATCTGGAGGTCATGCCAAGTTAAGTCATAGGCCTGACAAAGGTATCTAAATTCCTTTATGTATATGGTAGGATTAGCTGAGAAATCACCTAAACACTTCTCAATTTTGGAAAGATCGGCCAGTGAAAAAGGGACATGTACTCTGACTACCCCCTCCGCCCCAGCTACCTCTCGCAAAGATGCTAACACTGTAGGAGGGTGTGGGCACAGATAAGGGACTCAAGACAGCCAGTTGGGGGCCCCGAAGGAGGCACAGGACCGAGTGGATTACTAGTAGATAAGGAAGAGGAAGGAGGAGTCTGGATGGGGGAGGAGGAGGAGTCTGGGCAGGAAGGGAGGGGGTGGAGAGAGTGGGGAGAGAAGAAAGAGTATAGGGCAGATCGGGACGAGAGCGTAAGGCCCAAAAGCCTTGTATGTAATTAATTTCGGACCACTTGCCTAGCCGCTGGCAGAAATTGCTGAGGTCGGTCAGAACATTGCGGTCTAGGGTGCCCTGTGGTGGTCACTGAGACTGATTGTCTAAGTTGTATTGGGGCCACGCCACAGTGGAAAGGAAAATTAACCGCTTGCTCCTAAGGTCTTGTTCGAGCTGTAAGGTTTTTAAATTGGCTAGGAGGCACCCTAAGGGGTGCTCTTTGGAAATTTGGACTGGGGGTTTCCCATTTGTTTCCTCTTTACTTACACAATGGACACAATGGAAATGGAAGTGGATCTCTGCCTGGCTTCAAAGCGTCCTTTGGAACCAGCAGAGACAGACTGGAGGCTCTTGGAGCCAAGGTGGAGATTACCTTCATGCAGACGTCTCCATCCTGAACGGGTCTCCCGAGCCACTTGGTGGCTCAAAAGTGGGCCTCAGACCTGCGCAGGATTTTTGGCCGAGGGAGGTAAAGAGGAGACAAGGGCACTTACCCCAGAGAGGCTGTGAGAGTGAGGGAAGCAGGTCTCAGGTCCTGGTCCGTCTGCGGCGTGGGAGCAGGAGGAGGTTCCTCAACCCTTAGAGGCCTGAGGAGGGGTCTCCTCCCGGGTCTTTGGCACCATCTGATTTGTTTTTCTAAGACCACCAGAGTGAGCACAAAAGAACCAGCAAGTAGGCAAGGGTAGGAGCAAAACTGCAAATTTATTTTTGGTCACCTAGTTTCAGGGAAGAAGGTGGGGAGGGAGAGGTCTGTCGGCCTCCGGCAAAGGAGGCCAAGAGAGTCGCCCGGTGGAGCTCTCGGACGGAGTTCCTGCAGTCCCGACAGGAGTGGGGGCTGGGAAGTCTGCGCCGCGCGTCTGCCGGGAGCGGGTTTTCTAGGAGTGGGAGGGCAATAGGCGGGGCACGGGCGTGTCGGGGGGCGTTCCGCAGGTGCGACCAGGTAAATCTTGGTCTCTTCTGATTGACGTCACCTGGCGCATGCCCGGTTGGTCTGCACCTTCCCGGGTGCCGGCTGCATTTTCGCGCGTGCGGGAAAAGTTGGTGATGAAGAACCCGGAAGTGCGCCATCTTGCCTCCGTTCGTCCAAACAAGTTCCTGAGTAGTTTCCTAAGAATTTACATTAAGCTATTGATTGTTATTTGTATCACACATTCCAGGAACATGAAGATAATCGGTGAGCAGCTAGTCAGAACTAAGAAGACTTTAAACAATTGCCCACAAGCATAAAGGAGAGGGCATGAGGAAACTGCTATACTCTTGTCTTTCTGGGCCTGCATACTTCACATAACTTGGACTGCCATAAGATATTTTTATTTTCTCAGGTGGTAACACTTTCAGAACTTATTGTGGTAGGACAGCTGCATTGTATTCCATTAAACTCTGCTTTTTTTTTTTTTTTTTTTTTTTTTTTTTTGCTACTCTTTTCAGAGATCCTTGCCAACTTCAGCGCTCTTTGCCAACAGCAGCACCTTCATAACAGGTCTTTATTGAATTTTTTTCCTTTCCTGTCTCAGTCTCCCCACTGTCACTGCTTCTTTTTGGAATTATTTTCCAAAGAAACTATCCCAAATTAAGTCTTTATCTCGAGTTCTACTCTTGGCTGAATCCAAATAAGGGAAGCACTATTTTTATACACTTTATAAACACATACACTTTGAAATGTAATACATGTCACGCATGTCTGTGTGAAGAGACCACCACACAGGCTTTGTGTGAGCAATAGAGCTGTTTATTTCACCTGGGTGCAGGTGGGCTGAGTCCAAAAAAGGAGTCAGCGAAGGGAGATAGGGGTGGGGCCATTTTATTTATTTATTTATTTATTTGAGGAGGTAATAGAAAATTACTGTCAAAAGGGGTTGTTCTCTTGAGGGCAGGGGCGGGGATCACAAGGTGCTCAGTCAGGGAGCTTCTGAGCCAGGAGAGGAATTTCACAAGGTAATGTCATCAGCTAAGGCAGGAACTGGCCCTTTTCACTTCTTTTGTGATGCTTCACTTGCTTCAGGCCATCTGGATATATATGTGCAGGCTTGGGCTCAGAGGCCTGACATTCCTGTCCTTTTACATTAATAAGAAAAATAAAACAAAATAGTGTTGAAGTGTTGGGGCGGCGAAAATGTTTGGCGGTGGTAAAGAGAGATAATTGGCGATGTTTCTCAGGGCTACTTCAAGCAGGATTAGGGGTGGTGTGGGAACCTAGAGTGAGAGAGATTAAGCAGAAGGAAGATTTTGTGGTAAGGGGTGATATTGTGGGGTTGTTAGAAGGAGCATTTGTCATATAGAATAATTGGTGATGGCCTGGATATGGTTTTAGATGGACGGAGAAACTAAACAGAAGACACAAGGTATGAATAAGAGAAGGAGAAAAACAGGTATTAAAGGACTAAGAATTGGGAGGACCCAGGACATCTAATTAGGAGAGTGCCCAAGGGGATTCAGCATAATTACTTGCTTGGTTGGCAAGGTTTTAGACTCTATCGTTGAGTTTGTTTATGTTGTCATATACCAGGCCAGATTGATTTAGGTAAAAACAACACTTCTCATTTAAAAATATACAGAGTACTCTTTTTTTAGCAGTGAATACGTTGAGGCCTCGGCGATTTTGGAGGAAAGAGAAATGCGAAGCCAGCAATTGTTTGTTAAAGGAAGATTAGAAATGGCTAGGAGAGAGTGAGATTGATAGTGTGGTGGAGATAGCTGGGGAGAGGTAGAAGGTGGCATAAGAACGGGAACGAGAATAAGACTGAGTATAAAAGTAAAGAATAGGACTTCATCAGGGTGAAAATATTGGAGTGTGCCCTGTCAGCAAAGATTATCCACTTTAAGAGAGACTTAAGGGTGGCAGTTTGAGGTAAAACTAGGAGATATCAGTTATGATGGTTTGAAGGAAAAGTGTAAACTGGCAGTGTAAACAAAGGCAGGCTATTTATGAGTAGTTGAGAATGGTGAATAAGAGTACGACTAGACAGAAGATAGTAGGGATGACAAGTTTTGGGGTGCAGTTCAAGTTGGGCTGAAATGAGGCTGGGGCCTAATAAAAAGGAACATCCATACAGGAGCTCAAATGGGCTGTACCCTGCAGCATCCCGAGGACAGGCCCAAATTCTGAGAAGGGCAGGTGGTTAAAGTATTGTCCAGTCCTTTTTAAGTTGGAGGCAGAGCTTGGTGAGGTATGTTTTTAAAAGACTATTAGTCTGTTTTGCCTTTCCTGAAGATTGAGAACAGTAAGGGATATAAAGTTTCCATTGAGTACCAAGAGCCTGAGAAACCACTTGGGTGATTTGACTAGTAAAGTCTGGTCCGTTATCAGACTATATAGAGGTGGGAAGGCCAAACTGAGGAATTACGTCTGACAGAAGGGAAGAAATGACAGCGGTGGCCTTCTCAGACCCTGTGGGAAAGGCCTCTACCCATCCAGTCAAAGTGTCTACCTACACCAAGAGGTAATTTAGTTTCCTGAGTTGGGACATGTGAGTAAAGTCAATTTGCCAGTCCTGGGCAGGGGCAAATCCCTGAGCTTGATGTGTAGGGAAGGGAGGGGGCCTGAGAAATTCCTGAGGAGTAGTAGAATAGCAGATGGAACACTGAGAAGTGATTTTTGAGGATAGATTTTTACGATGGAAAGGAAGAGAGGTTTTAAGAGGTGGGCTAGTGGCTTGTAACATTCATGGAAGAGGTTATGAAATGACGAAAGAATAGAATGGGCCTGTGAGGCTGGAAGGAGATATTTTCCTTGGTCCAAGAACTATTTGCCTTGTGTGGAAAAGGCTTGATAGGTGGAAGTTTCAGTGGGAGAGTAGGTCGGAGTGACCAATGAGAAGGAGAAAAACTGGCTGTGAGGTACAAAAGTTGGAACGCTAGCTGCTTCTTTAGCTACCTTATCAGCATAAACATTACCCTGAGCAATGGGATCTGATGCCTTTTGAGGGCCTTTGCAGTAAATGACTTCAGCTTCCTTTGGAAGTAAACCGGCCTTGAGAATAGATTTTATTAAAGAGGCATTAATGGTGGAGGACACTTGCATAGTGAGGAAACCTCTTTCAGCCCATATAACAGCGTTTTGGTGCAGGATATGGAAGGCATATTTAGAGTCAGTATAAATATTGACGTGTATTCCCTTTGCAAGAGTGAGGGCTTGAGTTAAGGCAATGAGTTCGGCTTGCTGAGAGGTAGTGGAGGGCGGCAGAGTGGTAGCCACAAGGATGGATGTGGAAGATACTACTATAGCATAGCCTGCCTTTGCTGGTGAGTGGTGATGAGGCCTGGTGGAACTGCCATCAATAAACCAAGTGTGATCAGGGTGAGAAACAGGAAAGAAGGAAATATGGGGAAATTGAGTGAATGTCAGGTGGATCAGAGAGATACAGTCATGGGGGTCAGGTGTGGTATCCGGAATAATGTGGGAGGCCAAATTGATGTCTGGGCCAGGAACAATGGTAATTGTGGGAGACTCAACAAAGAGTGAGTATAGCTAAAGGAGCTGGGGAGCAGAAAGTATATGCATCACCTGTGAGGAAGAAAATCGATTTTGGAAGTTATGAGAATTGTAGACAGTGAGTTGAGCATAGTTTGTGATTTTGAGGGCCTCTAAAAGTATTAAAGCAGTGGCAGCCACTGCACACAGACATGAAGGCTAGGCTGAAACAGTAAGGTCAAGTTGTTTGGACAGAAAGGCTATAGGGTGCAGTCCCAGCTCTTGTGTAAGAATTCTGACTGCACAGCCCTGTACTTTGGCTGTGTGTAATGAAAAGGGTTGGCATGAGTTAGGAAGAGCTAGTGTGGGAGTAGCTTTTAGGGGGTTTTTTTAGTAATGGAAAGGGGAGTGGGGAAAGGATTTAGGATTTATTGGGTCAGCTAGGTTTATCTAGAACAGAATAACAGGTTGTGGAGGGAGGTATTGAGGATAGGAGAGTATATGGGTTTGGCACCACAGGGTGTGATAGGCAGGAAAATTTGGTTGATAAGGCACAGATCCTGAACTAACCTGTAAGACTTGTCCAGTTTATGGACAGGTAAAATGGGGGGAATTGTAAGGAGAGTTTATAGGCTTTAGAAAGCCATGCTGTAGCAGGCAAGTGATAACAGGCTTTAATCATTTTAAAGCGTGCTGTGGGATGGGATTCTGTCATTGAGCAGGGTAAGGGTGATTAGGTTTTAATGGGATAGTAAGGGGTGCATGATTGGTCACCAAGGAGGGAGTAGAGGTGTCCCATACTTGTGGATTAAGGTGGGGAGATACAAGGGGATGATGTGAAGGAGGCTTTGAACTGGGGGAAAGGGCAGCAATGATGTGTGGCTGTAGCCCAGGAATAGTCAGGGAAGCATATAATTTAGTTAAAATGTCTTGGCCTAGTAAGGGAACTGGGCAGGTGGGGATAACTAAAAAGGAGTGCATAAAAGAATATTGTCCAAGTTGGCACCAGAGTTGGGGAGTTTTAAGAGGTTTAGAAGCCTGACTGTCAATACCCACAACAGTTATGGAGGCAAGGGAAATGCCCTTGAAAAGAAGGTAATGTGGAGTGGGTAGTCTCCATATTGATTAAGAAGGGGACAGACTTACCCTCCACTGTAAGAGTTACCCAAAGCATCTGTGATGGTCCAGGAAGCTTCCAAAGCAATCAGGCGGCATCAGTCTTCAGCCGCTAAGCCGAGAAGATCTGGGAAGGAGTCAGTCAGAGAGCCTTGGGCCAGAGTTCCAGGGGCTCTGGGAGTGGCTGCTGGGCAAGTTGGATGGTCTGATATCCAGTGGGGTCCTGCACAGATGGAACATGGCTTAGGAGGAATCCTGGGCTGCGGGCATTCCTTGGCCCAGTGACCAGATTTCTGGCACTTAAAGCAAGATCCTGATGGAGGAGATCCTGAAGGAATGCTTGACTGCTGTGGCTTAGGCATTTTGAAGTTTTTGTGTGCTGGAGATGTGGCTGGGTTTTGTCTCACAACGGAGGCAAGTAATTGTGACTCTTCTCTATTATTGTACACCTTGAAGGCAAGGTTAATTAAGTCCTGTTGTGGGATTTGAGGGCCAGAATCTAATTTTTGGAGCTTCATTTAATGTCGGGAGTGGATTGGGTAATAAAATGCATATTTAGAATGAGATGTCCTTCTGACCCTTCAGGGTTTAGGGTTATAAAGAGTCTCAGGGTTGCTGCCAAATGAGCCATGAACTGGGCTGGGTTTTCACATTTGATAAAAAATAAATGCCTAAATGCTAACTGATTTGGGAGAGGTTGAATAAAGAGAAACAAGCATTAACCTTGACTATGCCTTTAGCTCCAGCCACCTCTTTAAGAATAAATTGTTGGGCAGATTGGGGAGGGTTAGTCACAAAACAAAACTGTAGGCCAGACTGGGTGTGAGGAGGGGTGGTGATAGAAGGATTATAGGGTTGGGGAACAGAGGCTGAGGAAAAACTGGAGCCTGATTCAGCCTGGTGGGGAGTGACCTGAGGAGGAGCAGTCTGGGGAGGAGGGGAGAGGTCAGATGGATCAGTAGAAAAGGAAGATTGAAAAGAATCAGTGACACTTGGAGTTGGGACTGAGGGAACAGGCAGGAGGGAAAAAAGGAAGATTTGGGATGAGTCGCATTGGGAACAGAGACTAGGGAGGGACTGATATGGAAAAGAATGCCTGGACGTCAGGCACCTCAGACCATATGCCCATTTTATGACAAGAATTATCTAGATCTTATAGGATGGAAAAATCGAAAGTGCTGTTTCCTGGCTATTTGGAACCATTGTTGAGTCTGTATGGAGGTCAAGCGGCATTGCAGAAGAAAATAAGGCATTTAGGTTTTAGGTCAGGTGTGAGTTGAAAAGATTTTAAGTTTTTGAGAACACAGGCTAAGGAAGAAGAGGGAGGAATGGAGAGTGAAAGTTTTCCCATAGTGAAGGAGGCAAGCCCAGAGGAAACAGAAGGTAGAGACATGGAGAGAAGGGGTGGGGGGTACTTGCCCCCCAGGGGAGGTGGTGCTTGCCCCCCAGGAAAGTGGTACTTGCCACTAAGGGTGAAGGATCAAGGCAGGTGTCCCCATGGTGATCAGACACCTCTGAAACCTGGGTGAATAATCAAGCAGGTGTCCCCTCAGTGATTAAACACCAAGGGAAGACTGTCTTCCCAAGTCCATGACCAGAGCCAGAGTTTTGGGTTCACGGATAAAACGTGTCTCCTCTGTCTCTACCAGAGAAGGAAAGAAACTGAAATTAAGAGAAGGGAGAGATTGAAGGGTGGCACCAAGATTGAAAGGAGAAGGAGGTTGAGGAATAGTGAGAGAGGTTGGAGAAGAGAGTAAAAAGAGGCAGCTTACCTAGTTAAAATTAGTGAGATGTTCCTTGGGCTGGTTGGTCTGAGGACCTGAGGTCGTAGGTGGATCTTTCTCATGCAGCAAAGAGCAGGAGGACAGGAGATTGATCTCCCAAGGGAGGTCCCCTGATCCAAGTCACGGCACCAAATGTCATGCACATCCGTTTGAAGAGACCACCAAACGAGCTTTGTGTGAGCAATAAAGCTGTTTATTTCACCTGGGTGCAGGTGGCTGAGTCCAAAAAGAGAGTCAGCAAAAGGAGATAGGGGTGGAGCCGTTATATAATTTGGGTAGGTAATGGAAAATTACAGTCAAAGGGGGTTATTCTCTGGCGGGCAGGGGCAGGGGTCACAAGGTGCTCAGTAGGGGAGCTTCTGAGCCAGGAGAAGGAATTCCACAAGGTAATGTCATCAGTTAAGGCAGGAACCAGCCATTTTCACTTCTTTTGTGATTCTTCACTTGCTTCAGGCTATCTGCATGTATACATGCAGGCTTGGGCTCAGAGGCCTGACAATACATACATAATATGATTTTTAAGTAAAGTTATATTTTGGAAAAAATACTATGCTCATGGCAATTTGCTTCTGACTGTCTTGACCAAGTCAACTTTAAGGTTTCCCTCAGCTTAATCAGACTTTACACCCTTCTCTCCCTGTCTCAATGCCCCTGGCCTCCCTTTCCTTAAGTTGGAAAACTTGTAATTGCAATTCTTTATCTGTCCCTTTGAGATATAAATCTTATTCCAGTCTCTGGTCAGTTTTACAACGCAGTAATATCTTTCTCAAGGACCAGGAGCCACCCTTTGAAATGGAATCAACAAGATAAATAATGCCTCTTTCTCCAAGTCTCTGAGGGAGCATAAAAGCCTAATGGCCTTGAGTGTCTTGCTCCCAGTTGTCAAAATATCTGACGCCATGAAGATAGGAGAAAGTTTACTTTTCTTTTAGGTATGGCCAATTAGCCAATACAAGTGGAATCAGATTGGGCCCCACCAGATCTGAAAACCTCACCAACTTCTTGTTTCAGCTGGATCAAGTTCACACTGAGTTCTGGTTTCTCCCTGCTATTACATTACTCTTGAATAAAGTCTTTTCACAACCTTTTAACACTGTCCAGTGCAATTTTTGGCTTGCCAGCTCTAAGAAATCCCAGTCTTCTTCTGTGGGCAGTGACTGTCACATATTTTTTCTCCTACAAGAGCCTGCACAAAACTGTTGACATAATATGTGTCCACTATGTACTAGCTAAATAGTAATATATTTGGTCTGGCTACCACTGTCTCGCCTCTGCCTACCTCAGCTCTTCCAAGTCTCAGTCTTGGAAGACTGCCTGCATATAACATTTCAATGCCAGGAAATCCTTTGTTCATGAGGTAAAGTTCAAAATTAGCATGATATGCATGATTTTGCAAGATCTAGCTCTACCTTGCCTTTCTAGATTCTTCAGTGATCACGCTCCTTCTCAAAATGTATGCATGAAGTAAGTTGCACAAATATATTATCTTAGCACATATCGCTCTTTCCATCTTGAAAACTTTTCCTCTCCAGTGCTCATTTGAATCCCATCCTTCAGGTCTCAATAGAGATATTTCCTTTGAGAAGCTTTTGAACTGCAAGTCTGAATTAGATGTCCTCTTATAGATCTTTGAATTTTTCCTATTTTATTTTGTATTTTGTTTTTTTGTGTATTTATTTATTTATTTTTGAGACAGAATTTTCACTCTTATTGCCCAGGCTGGAGTGCAATGGTGTGATCTCAGCTCACTGCAACCACCACCTCCCAGGTTCAAGTGATTTTCTTGCCTCACCCTCCCGAGTAGCTGGGATTACAGACACCTGCCACCACACACACCTAATTTTTTGTATTTTTATTAGAGATAGGGTTTCACCATGTTAGCCAGGCTGGTCTTGAACTCCTGACCTCAGGTGATCCACCTGCCTCAGCCTCCCAAAGTGCTGGGATTATAGGCAACTTTTCCTATTTTAGCACTTCATCTTTACTATTCCCTGTGGACTTGTTTGTCTCCCTGCCATATCCACCCTTCCCTTCAAACTATGAGGATCCTAGTGTCCAGCATATAATAAGCACAAAATAAATATTTGCTGAATGAATAACTAAGAACCTTCTTTTTTTATCGTGGTCATATGCTACCTTTGGCTGATTGATATTTGATGTAATAGACAAGTCCTCAAAAATAATAGAAGGAAGAAAAACAAACTTCACTTTAGAAAACCTATTTCCAGTCTGGAAGAAACAAATGAGAATTTGAGGAGGCTTTATTTTATTTAATTCCTATGCTTTTCTAGAAATTACCAAAAACATTGACATTTACTTTCTGGTGTCTGATTTATGTAATTTATATACTTTCTCCTAATACAAGAAAATATTTCCCAAAGGAGAAATCGCCCACTGAAGTAGACGGCTAGGACTCTCCTGTCCAACTTAAAGACCCTTGGAGGCTATTAATTCCACCTGCTAATGAAGAAATCAAACTTTTTTGATACAGGAAAGAAAAGAATTCGGATTACAAAAACTTAATCTATCAGAGCATTGGTTCTCATAGAATGATAGGCAAGTCTTTGAAAATCATAATAGCAATCAGTTAACATCAGTTTATTAAAAATTACTTACATGGAACATTCATATACCTGTTTTTTAAGGCTGTAACCACATTGTGAGATTCACGTTATCATTATACAGATAAGGAAACAGGGCTCAGGAGATCTGTAACGCATGACCTTAGGTTAATCAGAGGCTCTGGCACTGGCCACCACTCTCTGTGGCCACTGACTATTGAAAAGAGTTGTTACTCACCTTGACCCTCCTCCGCCATCCATAATCTACATGTCCATGATTAGTTCGTAAGCCTGCTGCCCACCCTCACCCTCAGGTTGCCTGTGATCGGATGTACTTGAGATCCTCATAATGGCTCAATTTAAGAGGCAGGTGTCTCTTCCTCCTAATATGTGGAGAGTTTTCACCATCTGCCACAAGAAGCACACACACAACCCCTCTGAAAGGCTGAAAGCAGCGTTCCACTTGGTGTCAGGTCAAATGGTCATGCAGAATTGTTACCAATGTTGAAAGCCTTCAAAGGCCAATCCAGATTGCTACCGTAACTTCTTGTTTACAACAGCAATGGGTACTAATAGGCAGAAACGAAAATACAGAGGTGTGTGAGAGATAACCCACCCCACAGATTCAAGGACTGGTCATTTCCTGATGTCATTAGGTTGTGTTTTATTTGCTGATAAATGTTCACCCTGGTGTGGAGTGGAGGCTGAGGAACTGCATCATACTGCCATGAGTTACAAGCAGTGTGTTTTTTCACAAATTAGTGTATACCATAGACTTACACAGTCAGGAGAATCAGATATAGCCAAAGATTGGGAAATTAAAATCCCACAGTTTGCACTTGATGGGTTTTTACCTCTTGTTTTACTTCACTTCCCTCCCTATCTCCTGCTTCCCACAAATCCCTGTTATATACAGTTGTTGGTTTTTGTTTGTTTGTTTGTTTGTTTGTTTTTTGCACATTATTACTATATATCACTTATTGAGTTTTCATTTATGGGACACTGTGATAAATATTTTATTTTGTTTTGTTTTTTCAATTAAATTCCCCACCACCCTATGAAGTGATGTTAGTAAATCTCTCATCTTGCAGAAAAGGAAACTGAGGCCCAGCATGTTAGAAAACTTGGCCAAGGCAACATAACTAGTAAATATTAAGAAAAGGTTTTGAACATGTATTGGACTCTTCAACACTCATGCAATAATATTACCCAGAATCTTCTGCTAAGATGACCAACTCCTGCCTATGATATTGCTTTGATTACAAGTGTATATATTTTTCCAACCAAATATAATTTTATTTTAATAGGTCATAATGACTTTCCATCCAAGAAATATATTTCTATTGGAAAAAAGTTAGGCATTAAGGGCAAAAACAGTATCTATTTCCAACACTAGGCATATCGATGCCTCTTCATATGGTGGAGGTCTAAGTTTCAAGTTGTGGTATGTGAAGTATTAATCACTCTGGAATTGGAATGCTTATCTAGAGTTGGAATGTTTATCTAGAGCTCAGCTCAGTACTGATATGCACAATAACAAAATTGCATCTCTCCATCAGACAAACTCCCTGAAAACCTTAGCGGAATATGTGAGGTGCTGGATTAGGTGGTTTGGTAGATATACACATGATTCATATAGGGAAGTTTTGGGAGCTCAGAACAAAAAATGAAATGTCTACATATGCAACTTGCACAATATTGAAAATAAAAATGCTAAAAGGGAAGTTTAGATAAAGAATGGTGAACGTTAAGGTAACATTACTTTTGAAGTCACGTTTGTAGTGGATGAAGAAGTGATTTTAGAGCCACACAGACCGAGCTAGGAAAAAATCCCAGCTCTTGAACCTCAACTTCATGTCAAGTGAAACAAGTCACTTAATCTCATTGTGCTAGGTTTTTTATCTATAAAATGAAGATTAAATGTATCCTTTATGTTAGAAATAATCTGTTCTATATCAATATAGGTATCTATACATACCCACACACACATCATAGTCCATGGCTTACTGTAAGAACTCTGTAAACAATGTTTTCTTTTCAATTGTGGGATAAGAGAAGAGGCCATAGAGAAATAGCAAAGTAAGGGGTCTGAAAAGATCAAGAGAATTTGTCAGAGCCAAGATGCGTTTGTTAGACAGGAAGAGGGAGAGAGGATGAATCCGGGAACAGTGAAAATCCTAAGTGAAGCTAAGGGGAAAAAATACTGTGAGTTGCATCTTCAAGCTAAGTCCTTTCTACATTTGTTAGTACAAACGTAAGTCAATTTGGAAAGACAGTTTAGAATCAAGTAGGAGAGGACATGGCAATAGACTAAAGAGTTTGGAAATCTTCGTGAACATCACAGAGAATCACAGGAGTCTCTGGGTGAAGTATAGGGATATCGTGTTGTCATGATCACATATATGCTTCCGGAAAACTATTTTAAAAAATAGAATTTCAATAACTGATTAGAAGAGGGAAAGATTGTAGCCCAGGAGATCATAATAGTAGCCAGAGCATTGATCTAGGCAAAACTATTGAGTGACTAAATTTGGGAAATGACTGTCAATGAGGTAATTAGGCCAGGATAAGATAGCTTTTGGGAAGAGTGGAGTAGCACTCAGCGACATCGTGCTTGGATCAAAGATTACACTGGCATTTGACACTAAAAGATTTGGAATGTAGTGTTATGTATAATAGAAAGTTATTTTGGAGTATACAGTAAGGTTAGAGGAAATGATCTGTTTGGGGATTTGAATTTTCAAGTTCCAGAGAAATTTATCAAAGTAAGTAAGAGAAAGGCAGGATAAACTACAATCTTTTAGCTTGGGAGAGAGGCTGAAACTCTAAAAACAGGCTGTATTCCTCATTTGCATAGAGGTCAAAAGAGAAGTTGTAGAGTTATGTGAGGAAATAATAGAAATTGATTTATTTAGGGACAGGTCCATAGAGTCTTACATTGGAGATGCAGAAGGATAAAAGATTTGAGAGTGAAAATAATCTTAGAAGTCAGATGCAAAGCAGAGGACAGAAACTCCTGGGAGCCAAAGTAGGTGTAAATCAAGAGGGATTTTTAAAAGCTGAATAAAATACAAAAATGATGAAGATATGCCATAGTCATCGTAGTTGGTAGGCAATAAACTTCACAGACAACTATTACTGACTAATGATATACAAGTCAAATTATAAGATGTAGGAATAAGTACGTGGAGAGTACATAGAAATAATTAATGAAGAACAATAGTTCTTAACTGGAGGTGATTTTGCTTCCAAGAACTATTTGGCACTATCTGGAGATGTACTTGGCTATGACAATGGCAGGGTATGGAGTCTGCTAGTGACACCTATTGAGTAGAGCCCAATGATGGTGTTAATCATTCTGTAACACACAAGACAGCCCCCACAACAAAGACTTATTTGGCTCTAATGTCAATAGTGCTGAGGGTAAGAAACTGGTGTAGAATGAAGGGAGAGACTTGTTGGGAGTTTGGAAGAACAAGATCAAAGATGAATTTCTTATTGTGCCGTTAAGCAATGTTGGCGAGTGTAGGTGAAGTAGACATTGGAGAGGAAATACTAAGTGTTCAATTGAGAAAAGTTTTAATTGGTGGAATATTCCAGATGAGATGGCTATGAGATCAAATCAAGGGCATGATTGGAGGACTTTGCCTTAAAGGAGTTTGCTTTCTCTAAGATGCCCAATCCAACAATATTTCAACCACACCTATTTGTCCACTGTTCACTCTCTTGACTCTATTATTCCCTTCCTTCTCTCATTTTCCTTCTTACCCAACTTAAATTCTATAGTCATCATTATAACCACTCTTGCAAACAACCATAACTTCCTGAACCTCCACTTTTTCTATTATATTCACTTACCATACCACCAAATATTAGTAAAATCCTATTGGTCCCACTTTAGATGTATGATGTCAAATTTTAAAATGGGCTGTTAACATTGTCCAAACTCTCTTCTATAGCACGTTTACACTTCCACTTTTTGAAATGATAATTTCATAATTATCTCTTTAAACTTACTTTACCCTTTTGCCTTCCTTAATCTCAGATGATCATATAGCCCCAAACTTCAGTTATAAAATAGGAATAGACAAAAACTTCTTAAGTTTCTATCACTGATCTGTCATTTACTTGCATCTACTTCCAAATCTCTGCCTCTCCTCTAGTTGCAATGAAATAAATACCCTTACCCTCACCAAAGGCTAATCCCTTTATTTGCACCTGGTTCCCCCCACCCATATGTATGTATATATATATATATATATATATATATATATATATATATATGCGCTATTATCTTCATAATACTCATAATTATCTAAAACTATCTTATTTATTTGTTTTTAAAGGTTTATCTTTTTATATTTAGAGTTTAATTTCTAAAGAAATAGAGAATTTTCCTTTCTTCCCTCTTGCATCCAAGAAACTAGAACAGTACCTGGACAGAATAGGTTCCTATTTATATGCTTAATGAAAAAAATGCAAAAAAAGGAAGAAAATGATTATATATTTCTCTTAGTTGTACAAGAAGTCTGAAAGGATATATTTTCAGCAAGATTAAAGTTGAAGATATTCAAATTATTTTACCTCTAGTTTGGGACTGTATCTTATTCATCTCGGTCCCTTCCAACTATAACAATGCCTAACTCATAATGGATACATGTTAAATATATATATGTGTGTGTGTGTGTATATATATATATATATATATATATATATATATATATATTTTTTTTTTTTTTTTTTTTTTTTTTGAGATGGAGTCTCGCTCTGTCACCGAGGCTGGAGTGCAGTGGCACCATCTTGACTCACTGCAAGCTCCACCTCCCGGGTTCACGCCATTCTCCCGCCTCAGCCCCGTGTAGCTGGGACTACAGGCGCCCACCACCGCGCCCGGCTAATATTTTGTATTTTCAGTAGAGATGGGGTTTCACCGTGTTAGCCAGGATGGTCTCGATCTCCTGACCTCGTGATCTGCCCGTCTCAGCCTCCCAAAGTGCTGGGATTACAGGCGTGAGCCACCACGCCCGGCCTAAATATATTTTAAGGAACTAGAAAACCAGGGAATGCAGTCTTTTTCAGATGTCAGGATTGAAGCATCAGAGTTAAAGCCTCAAAAATAAGGGCCATGGATAATTGAGAGACCTCAGGTAAAGAAAATGCAGTTGAGTTGAATATCATGGATTTGTAATAATGTCACAGCACCAGAAACCCTTAATGTACAAAGGTCAGCAGTCTAAGAATCCTTGGCTATCTCCAAACAACCCAGCATGTTTGACATAAGGGAGTTCTTAATAAGGAGCTACAGCTCAAGAAAATTAAATATTCATGAATATGCTTTTTCCATCAACAATCTATAGTTCCCTTAACATCATTTGAAAAGCCTTTAGAGTAAACAGAATCATCTTTGTCTCTGGAGTCAATCTCAGCCTAGTAATCATTTGCCATATGCAGGACTGGAGGCCTCTGTGAGGTGTCTATGTGTATCAGTATCAACCATGGCTCTCACATATGTCCACACAAGAGTTGGCAGTAATTGGCATGTGGGGAGGAAGCGCTGGCTTAAAAACTGAACAGTTGCTTATCAAAAATGTACCTGCCAGAAAAAATTGAGGCCTGGCTGCAAAAACTGGAAAAACGAGAGCATCTTTTGTCTCTTGAAACATTTCCAGAAAGAGTAGAATTCTTAACAGCTGGCAAAGTTACCCCAGTATTATGCATTATTTGGACTCAAAGAACATTGAACTGCTGGATAGTACAGTGGCTTGAAACTTTATTTATGATTGTCATCTATTATGGACTCAATGTTTGTATCCCTCAGATTCCTATGTTGAAATCCTAACCCCCAGTGTGATGATATTTGGGGGTGGGGCCTTTGGGAGGTAATTAGGGTTAGATTATGCCATGAGGTTCAGGCCCATATGAATGGAATTCACACCCTTATAAAAAGAGAAGGAGACACATGATCTCTCTCTCTCTCTCTCTCTCTCTCTCTCTCTCTCACACACACACACACACACACACACACACACACACACACACCATTCTGCTATGTAATGACACAACAAGAAGACAGCCATCTGCAAATAAGGAAGTGAGCCTTCACCAGACACCGGACATGCTGGCATCTTAGTGCTGGATTTCCCAGTCTCTAGAACTGTAAAACACAAATGTTTGCTGTTGAAACCAGGGGTTCCCCATTCTCCGGGTCACATACAGTACCAGTCCATGGCCTGTTAGGAACTGGACCACACAGTACGAGGTGAGCAGCAGGCAATCCAGCATTATTGCCTGAGTTCTACCTTCTGTTAGATCAGTGATGGCATTAGATTTTCATAGAACCCTATTGTGAATTGCACATGCGAGGAACGTAGGTTGCATGCTCCTTATAAGAATCTAATGCCTGGTGATCTGAAGTGAAATAGTTTCATCCCAAACCATCTCCCTATCCCCACCTCCATCCGTGGAAAAATTGTCTTCCGTGGAACCAGTGCCTGGTGCCAAAAAGGTTGGTGACAGCTGTTTTAAACCAGCTAATCTATTGTAATTTGTTATAGCAGCCCAAACCAACTAGGACATATCATGCCGCATTCCCTGCCCTTGTGTTTAAACACACACACACACATACACACACTCACACACACACACACACATGGTTTGAGAGACCTCTTTGTGTCTGGTTTGTCCTCTATGATTTGGGGGACACAGAGGAAGCAGAACACAAGTTATATTTTTCCGTCATGATTTTTTCCCCAAAAAAGGTTAGAAATTACTGCAGCAAGACACAGCACTCTGGAAGCCAGGTAGGGGGGAATTTTTGAGAAAATTAGCTATAATGTGAGTCAGAATAGTGCAGAGGTGACAGTGTCTGAGTTTGATTCAATAATCAGAGATTAAGACCAAATAAAGATGTGGCAAATTCAACCTAGTCTTCAGGCAGACATCCAGACCTAGAAGGACATGGTTCAGAGAACATGGTGGAGTGAGAAATTGTACAAAGGAGGACAAATTGCAGTTTTTCAAGTAGCTCTGGAAAAAAGAAATGGGTGGGTTATCTCTACATACCCAGAGGCATGAAAACATGGTGCCCCAGAGGGGCCTGACTAATCCATAATTAGTTCCATGGGAAAGTGAGTACTCTTTCCAGAATGGCTGGGATATTGTGCAGCTGTGGAAGGCTCAGATCAAGAGATTACTAGAGATGAAAAATTAAAGAATAGAGACTCAAATGTCAGTCCTGAGCCCTGAGACTGTCTTTTAATCAATGCTTTGCCAGATATGAAATGGCTTCCTTTTTCTCTGGAAGAATTTCTTTATTGTGTCTCTTAATAGATATTTCTGAATGAAGATTAACAATTCTTCCAAAACAGTAGCCAGATCAATCATTTATTCAATAGATTTGTGTTTAACCCACATTTTATGAAAGGCATGGTGCCATGGGCTGGGCATACGGAAGAAAGCTGCAAGTTCAGCAAACTTCTCACATGCAAGTCTGTGAGAGGAGGAAGTGAGAAAGCAGGTAGTTAGATAATGAAAGTGTGCTAAAGCAGTAAATAGAAGGACTCCAAACCCAGGCTCCAGGGGAGGTTCCCTGGAAAAAGTGTTATCTAAACCGATTTCGGAAAGTAGAATTGGATAGCTGGATATCAAAGATATTGATGGATAATGTTCTGTGCAAAAGAAAGAGCATCCAAAGACTTGAAGATAATACAGAGTTATGGAGCATTTAAGGGACAGGACAAAGTTTGATATAGCTGAGTTGTGGCATGAAAAGAGGTTGCAAGGGAGAAGAATGGAGAGAGATGAGATGGAAGAAGTAAGTGGGTATGGATTGTGTAGGGCCATAGAAGTCTTGATCAAGCCAAGGAGCTTGACCACAAAGCCCCTGTCCTCCTCAGGTTTCCTCTGATATTTACTAATTGTGCCAAGACATTTGCACTTGATCCACCCTCTGGTATTGTTAGCTTTTTGTGTGTGCTTCATATTCCCAACTAGTATATAAGGACCTGGAGGAAAGTAATCAGCATTTGCAATTCTTTGGATGTCCCCAGACAGTGTTTAGACCACGTAGGAATTTGATCAATATTGGCAATTGATTGGTTAATCCCAGTGAATGTTTCATGGCAGTCAACCCACTACTGTGAACTAGATGGAACAAGTCTGCACACAGATGAGATCATCAAGGCTTGGGGGAGAGAGGGTCCACAAGAGGAGGCCAAAGGACAAGCAGGAGCAGGCAAGGTTCAAGGTTGCCAGAACAGCCTACACACATCAACATGAACAAAAACAGTGCTAACATTTTTAGTCCTTGTAAGGTGATACTCTGTGTTCTAAGTTCTTTTATTTATTTATTTATTTATTTATTTATTTATTTATTTTATTTTTGAGAACTCTGTCACCCAGGCTGGAGTGCAGTGGCGCAGTCTCAGCTCACTACAAGCTCCGCCTCCCAAGTTCACACCATTCTCCTGCCTAAGCCTCCCGAGTAGCTGGGACGACAGGCACCCGCCACCATGCCCGGCTAAATTTTTGTATTTTTAGTAGAGACGGGGTTTCACCGTGTGAGCCAGGATGGTCTCGATCTCCTGACCTCGTGATTCACCCGCCTTGGCCTCTCAAAGTGCTGGGATTACAGACATGAGCCACCGCACCCAGCCATGCTCTAAGTTCTTTACATGTATTAACTCACTTCTTCTCGAAATAACCTAATGAGATCAGAAGGATTACTATCTTCCATTTTCCAGGTAAAGAAACAGAGGCACAAAGAAGGTAAGTAGCTCACCCACAATCACTCATATGAAATGCCAAAGTGGGGACTGAAAATCAAGCATTCCGACTCTTCCATCCATACTTCATCTCTGGGGAATGTTGGATCCCAACATACACACATACAGAAAGAAGCATGGTGGGATGTGCACTAAGCCATTACTCATATCCATCTCTTGGAAGTTTTCTTTTTAATTATCTGTATCTGCTACTGCCTTATTATCTGTGCATCACAGGTGGAGTAGTGAACAATATGAAGGCTGTAGAATTCCAGAGCACCAAATCAAAAAGGCACTTGACAAAACCTAAAATCTAAGACCTTAATTGTAAAAGAAAGAAAGAGGAAGGAAGGAAGGAAGGAAGGAAGGAAGGAAGGAAGGAAGGAAGGAAGGAAGGAAGGAAGGAGGGAGGGAGGGAGGGAGGGAGGGAGGGAGGGAGGGAGGGAGGGAGGGAGGGAGGGAGGGAAAGAGAGAAAGAGAGAGAGAGAGAAAGAATGAAAGGAAGGAAGGAAGAAGGAAGGAAGGAAGGAAGAAAGAAAGAGAAGAGAAGAGAAAAAGGAAGAAGAAGGAAGGAAGGGAGGGAGGGAAAGAGAAAGCGGGAGAGACAGAGAAAGCAAGCAAGCAAGCAAGAAAAGATAAAAGATAGCAAAAGAAAATAAAGGAATGAAAGGAAGAAATAAAGAGAAATAAAGAAAGAAGGAAATTTTTTAAAAAAGGAACTAAACCAAATAAAGTGAAGTGATACAGATCCTTTATGCAGGCAGTGCCTGCTCTGTGCCAGGAAGCGCTAGGCACAGTGAATGTGTGGTAAACAAGAGCAATCAAAACAAGCCAAAGCCATCCTTGGATAGGACTGTCATCCTCCTGGGAAAGAACAGCAATAACAAGTAAAATAAAAGGTAGTGTCAGGTAGATATGAGTCACTGAAAATAACGTAGAGTAAGAGATGGAGGGTGTCGGGGGCAGCCCAGGTGGAGAGGGTGGTGAGAAAAGCCTTTCTGAGGAGACCATGTTGCAGTGCAAGCCTTGTGAGGAGCCCAAGAAGGGTGTCCATTGGAGTTCCCAGCACAGGGAGGTTCCAGGCAGAAACACGTCTGTTGATGAGCAAGGGAGCCAGTGTGGCTGGAGCCCAGTGAAGAAGGGAAAGAGTGGCAGAAAAATTGGGCGAGTGAGCCAGGGACTGTGTCCTTTAGGATGTGGTAAGAGTTTTAGAGAATGCTCAAAATGAGGTTTGAAGCAGGAGAATAATCTAATTTTATTTTTGTTTTAGAAAGAGCATTCTAAGCCGGGCGCGGTGGCTCAAGCCTGTAATCCCAGCACTTTGGGAGGCCGAGACGGGCGGATCACGAGGTCAGGAGATCGTGACCATCCTGGCTAACATGGAGAAACCCCGTCTCTACTAAAAAATACAAAAATCTAGCCGGGCGAGGTGGCGGGCGCCTGTAGTCCCAGCTACTCGGGAGGCTGAGGCAGGAGAATGGCGTGAACCCGGAAGGCGGAGCTTGCAGTGAGCTGAGATCCGGCCACTGCACTCCAGCCTGGGCGACAGAGCGAGACTCCGTCTCAAAAAAAGAAAAAAAAAAAAAAAGAAAGAAAGAGCATTCTAGCCAGGGGCAGTGACTCACGCTTGTAATTTCAGCACTTTGGGAGGTAGAGGTGGGCGATTGCTTGAGCTCAGGAGTTCAAGACAACCTGGGCAAGGTAGCGAGACTCCATTTTTACAAACAAACAAAAATTAGCCAAGCATGGTGGCACACACCTATAGACCTAGCTACTTGGGAGGCTGAGGGGAGAGGGTAACTTGAGCCCAAGAGTTTGAGGCTTCAGTGAGCTATGATCACACCACTGCACTCCAGCCTGGACAACAGAGTGAGACCTTGTCTTTCTAAAATTAAAAAAACTACATTCACATAATGCAATACTACACAGCAGAACAAAACAGAAAGAGCATTTTGGTGGCTGTGTGTAAAGATGATAGTAATATGAACTTTCACAGAATAATGATAAAGATGGTAAGAAATATTTCAATTTCCTGATGGAAGAAATGAGAAATATTAGAGAAACAGGCACAAAGGATTTGGGGTCTGAGTAACTGAATATTGGAAGTAGAACTAAAAATCAGACCTGGGTTCTTGACTTTTCAACTAAAGTTGTTGCTACTACTCCTTAATGGTAGAAGCCATAAACATTATTGTCATTTAACTCTAGAGGAAAATAATGATGGAAAAGCTGCAGTTAATAATGACACTTTTGTTTTGAATAAAAAGGTAAGAAAACATTAGAGGGATTTCACCTTTCCCTACTTTCCTCACTCCCTTCAGAATTCAGGGTAAAGGGAATTATAACTTAAATGCCATAGAGAGGCAATAACAATTTCATACATAAATTGGAGACTTTGGAATGTATGCCTTTGGCTAAGCAGTGGCTGCCATGTAAAATCCCCTCCTCTCCAGGGTAAGAATGGCAATGTTTTTTTCTCTTTTTTTTTTTTTTGGTGGGGGAGGGGGGTTTGGTGGTTGTTTTGTTATGTTTAAGCTCCTGGCTTGGTAAACTCAGGTTTTAGCAGAAACATAATGCATCAGCTGTAGTCTGAGTGTTAACAGAACAATCCAGAGAGCGGTTGCTTTCAGATTCCTGAAATAGCTTTTGGGCAGCGTGCTCATTCGAGCTAGACAGAGGTCATTTGTACACCTTGTCTTCATCCGGCCTTGTCTTTCTTCCCTGTCCTCTGAGATTCTTGTAAGCACAGAAACTGATCTCTAACTGGAATTTTCAGAGCAGATTTGAGAAGAAATTATTATTTCCAGTGAGACATTGCTGCAAGTCCCCGTATTAGGGACCTTATATGAACAAAGCCCCTAGTTCCACTGTCTGGTCCAGAGGTTCCACTTCTATGCAGCTGGCACACCACTCCTACTGGAAAACCATCACTAAGCCAAAAGCATCCAATCTAAGCCCACAATCATTACACATGTTATCATGTGAACTTATTACCAATAATAACCTTTTGAATCTCCATTTCTCATGGCTCCAAGAGTAATGATGATTTTTTTCCCCATTCTTTCTAATGCCACCATTATGAGTGCCATTACAGAGGTAATAGCTGATGGAAAAGAATGGAAACATTTTGTTTCTCACTTTTCACTCACTCTCCTTGATAGAGAATACGGGGCTCAATTAAAAGAACATCGTTATGTGTTAGAACAGACAATGGGGTCGCCCTCAGTGAACAAGTCAGTCTGGGCCGTGACCTTACCCTTTATCAGAAAGTCCTCACTAAGGTTCTTTTGCATTTTTTTCATAACACGTTTCTGGGAAGCAGTGAGACTGGACCAGTTTTCTAAGAGGAATAGAATGCAGTTTCTAAGCATCATGCATCAAGTCACTGTTTTTAACAATATTTTGTTTAATCCAGTGAGTCCTAACTTTTGGTAGAGACTGAGGAAGGGAGTGGGTTACCCTGTTAAAAAAGTAGGCCATGTAGTGAAATGCTTAGAGAGATTTTACAAAGTAAAGCAAACATTAAAAAATAAATGGGAGTGTTATCAGTCACTACTCTGTTTGTGTGAAACCCACTCTGAATTTCTACTGCTGTTAGGTGACTCTACTTTCTATTGCTGTCAAATCTGACTCTTCATAGTTTCTCAGGCAAGGTTCTCACATGGATGGGATTGAGGGTGATCAGGTTTTTATTCTTTTGAATGGCTGCTGTAGGCCAGCTGCTCTGAAAAAAACAGAAGTGCTGGTGGACTTAGGGACAGAAAGAATGAGGAAGAAAATGTTGAGATGGTTTGAAAGTATCTGACTCTGCCCAAAAGAGTGGGCCAGATAGGGAATTATAGCAGAGTTTCTAGATAGCCACAGAGCCACATGAGTGTTATGCAGCAACAGAACGGCAGGGAAGCAAGATTTCCCAGAGATGGATGAGAAGGAGAGTAGTTCTCAAAGAAAGCACAAAGAAAGGCATGAGTTTTAACATGAGATACTTTATCTTAAAAGTCTTGCTCTGTCACCCAGGTTGAAGTGCAGTGATGTCATCATAACTCAGTGCAACCTCAAACTTCTGAGCTCAGGTGATCCTCCTCCTGCCTCAGCCTCCTGAGTAGCTGGGATTACAGGCATGTGCCATCACACCCATGAGATAGATTTTGATTAACTGTTGGTTCTACTATTTGCTAGCATTGGGACCTTAAGCAAATAACTTACTTGTTTTAGAATCCTGAACAAGAATAAAAGTACTTAAGTCATAGAGTTGTTGTAAGTATGAAAAGTGTTCGTGCTAGAATACTTAGCACTGGATCTAGCACATGGGGAGTATTTAATAAATGTCACATGTCATCATCATCATTGATACCAATAATAGATTTATAGCAACATTACTTTAGGACTGGACATGAAAAAGGAAGAATCAGAAGGATTTTTGTACCTAAAATGGAAACAGAAAGCCTAGAAATAGAAAAGCAAGTCAATGTAAACAATAGGAATGTGCCCACATAAAATGATAAAAAATATGGCACTGACCCAAACCTTGGGAAAGATTCTTTTAGCCATCCATTTCCCAGGGACCTTAGAGTCCCATAGTGAAATAATTTTTAAGATGATTTTTCTGTCTCTTTGATTCTGTTTTCATTCACAAGAATTGAAAGGGAGTGGGATACAAAAAGGTTTGAAGAAGTCTCCAAACATTTGTAAGTTAACAGCCCATTATTATTAGAGTCGTGGCTATATTGAAATTTTATTCAATAAAATATACACTCAAAAGGAGAGGGACACCCTGCTTTCTGTTCATCACACAGGGAGAAAGGAAAGCTAAAATTCAGGGAAAGGGCTCAGTGTATTAGAAAGACCATCAGCTTTGGAAGCCTGGAGAGAGGGATTCTACCAGATACTCTATCACTTTCTGATGATACTCCCTTGAGAAAATTGCATTGAATTTCTAAAGCTGAACTTCCTCATATCCAAAACAGAAGATGATAAAGTAGAGAAAAATAAAGATGTGATATCAGTAGCAGATGGAAATAAACCATCAATTAACTTTTCTGGTAGCTTGGAACTGCGTGGAGGTAAAACGGGAGGGACAATTCCACAAATGAATTACCTTAGTTTCCCATGGCTGCTGTAAAAAGGACCACACACCTGGTAGTTAAAAGAACCCACATTTATTCTCTAACACTTCTGGAGGCCAGAAGTCTGAAATCGGGTTCACTGGGTAAAGCAAAAGTATTGGCAGGTCTGGTTTCTTTGGGGTTGGGGGTCTGGGGAGAACCTGCTTTCTTATTTTGTCTCACTTCTGAAGGCTGCCTCCATTTTTTTTTGGCCATGGCCTCTTCCTTGTATCGCTCCAACCTCTTTGTTCCATCATTTTACCTTCTGCTTCCTTTCCTGTAACCAAATCTTTTTCTGCCTCCCTCTTATGAAGACATGCGATGACATTTCGGCCCACCCAGGCAATCCAGAAAAATCCCTCCCTCTGAAGTCTGTCATTTAATCACATCTGCATGTTCCTTTTGTGATAGAAGGGAACATTCACGGCCTCCAGAGATTAAGATGTGAACATCTTGAGGGCTATTAGTCAGTCTGCCGTAAGAGCCATTTACCTATTTCTTCACCTGCCTAGTCAAAGGAACACTAGGCAAACACACAGCCCAGCGGTCCAGGATATAGGAATGAGAAGACACATAAATCATGGGATGAAGAGGGAGATATAGGGCCAGCGTTGAGTTCAACTTTAATAAAGATTTTGAAGAGCCTGGATTTGAGAGGCCTAAGATGTGGAGGATGAATATATCACAGAGTAGAAAATGAGGGTTAGCCTCAGTCAGACGCACCAGCAGCTGCTCAGAGTGAGCTCTTCATCTCCCAAATTGCCTCAGCTCTGAGCCATCTAATCCACATCAGTGACTGACAGCTATGCCCCGAGTAAGGTTATCACGAAAGTAACACCTCAGCACTGTCTTGAGACAAACATGAGCATAAGTATCGTAACTAATCAATGGTGGAACTGAACTTTCCAGCAGAAGACAACACCATAAAGACTAAGGGTTTTTTACAGACAGACTGTTAAAACAAGACTAGATGAAAACAAGCAAAAAGTACCATATTGTGTGAACTATGCTAACATTTTGAATTCCCAACTCTTTACTTGATACGGGCTGGTAATTTTATTCCTAATTCAATGTCAGATACTCAAATGAGCAGAGCCCTCAAAAGTCAGATGACTTACTTTGTCAAAATGTAGGCATACTTTGGAGACACTGTGGATTCAGTTCCAGATTACTGCAATAAAGCAAAAATTACGATAAAGAAAGTTGCACATTATTTTATTTTCCTAGTAAATGTAAGAGTTATATTTGTGCTATACTGTAAGTCTAAGTGTGCAGTAGCATTATATCTATAAACTGTACATACTTCAAAAATACTTTATTGCTAAAAAATGCTAACAATCATCTGAGCCTTCAATGAGTTGTAAAATCTTTTTGCTGGTGGAGGGTCTTGCCTCAGTGTTGATCACTGCTGACTGAATAGGATGGTGCTAAAGTTTTGGGTGGCTGTGGCAATTTCTTAAAAAATGACAATAAAGTTTACCAATTGACTCTGCCTTTTACCAAAGATTTATTTGTACATGTTTGATAGCATTTCACCCACAGTAGAAATTCTTTCAAAATTAAAGCCAGTTCTCTTAAAACCTGTCACTGCTTTATCAACTAAGTTTATGTAATATTGTTTTCTTGATGCACTTCTTATGTATTTATTAATGTTTGAAATTATTTTTATTTTTATGGATTTAGGGGTACAAGTGTGGTTACATTAAATAACTATATTGCGTAATGGTGAAATCTGGGCTTTTAGTGTACACATCACCCAAAGAGCGTACATTCTACCCAATATGGTGGTATTTCATTCCTTACCCTCCTCTCACCCAATTTATGTAATATACTAAATCCTTTGTCATTTCAACAATGTTCACAGGATCTTTACCAGGGGTGGATTCCATCTGAAGAAAATATTTTCTTTGTGCTTCCATAAAAGCAACTCTCATCTGTTCAAATTTTCTCATGAGATTGCAACAATTCAGTCACATCTTCAGCTTCCACTTTCAATCCTAGTTCTCTTGCTGTTTCCACCATATCTGCAGTTACTTTCTTCACTGAAGTCTTAAAGCCCTCCAAGTGATACATGAAGGCTGGAATCAACCTCTTTCAAACTCATTAATGTCAATATGTTGACCTTTTCCCATGAATCACAAATGTCCTTAATAGCATCTAGAACGTTGAATCCTTTCCAAAAGGTTTTCAGTTTACTTTGCCCAGATCTGTCAGAGGAATCATTATGTATGTCAGCTATAACTTTATGAAACATACTTCTTCAATAATAAGACTTGAAAGTTGAAATTGCTCCTTGATTCATGGGCTGCAGAATGGATGTTGTGTTATCAGGCATAAAAGCAACATTAATTTTCTTGCATATCTCCATCAGAGCTCTTGGGTGACTGGGTATGTTGTCAATGAACAGTAATATTTTGAAAGGAGTCTTCTTCCTGAGCAGTAGTTCTCAACAATGGCTTTAAAATATTCAGTAAAGCATGCTGTAGACAGATGTGCTATCATGCAGACTTAGTTGCTTCTTTTCAGGAGCACAGGCAGAATAAATGTGTCATGATTCTTAAGGGCCCTAGAATTTTTGCAATGGTAAATGAATGTTGGCTTCAACTTAAAAATCACCAGTTGTGTTGACCCCAACCGAGATCATCAGCCTGTCCTTTGAAGCTTTGAAGCCCGGCCTTGACTTCTCCTTTCTAGCTATGAAATCCTAGATGGCATCTTTTATTTATTTTTTTAATAGAATGCTGTTTCATCTACATTGAAAATCTATTGTTTTGTGCAGTCACTTTCATGAATTATCTTAGATCTGGATAATATGCTGTAGTTTCTCCCTCAGCTCTTGTTGCTTCACTTTGCACTTTTATGTTGTGTGTAGAGAAGACATCTTTCCTCATATTGATGAACCAACCTCTGCTAGCTTCAAACTTTTCTTGTGATGCTTTCTCAGCTCTCTCAGCCTTCATAGAATTGAAGAGAGTTAGCACCACTTGCTCCAAATTGTGCTGTAGCTTAAGGAAATGTTCTGGCTGGTTTGATCTTCCAGCCAGACCACTACAACTTTCTCCGTAGCACCTATAAGGCTGTTTTGCTTCTTACTATTGTGTGTTCACTGGAGTACCACTTTTAAATTCCTCCAAGAACTTTTCCTTTGCATTCAGAACTTGGCAAACTGTGTGGTGCAACAGGCGTAGCTTTCAGCCTGCCTTGGCTTTTGACATGCCTTGCTCACTAAGCTTAATCATGTCTAACTTTTGCTTTAAAGTGAGAGACATGTGGCTTTTCCTTCACTTGAACACCTAGAGGCCATTTGAAGGGTTATTAATTGGCCTAATTTCAATATAGTTGTGTCTCAGAGAATAAGATGGCCCAAAGACAGCGAGAGAGACAGGACACAGCTGGTCAATGGAGCAGTCAGAACACACACAACATTGATTAATTAAATCTGCCGTCTTACATGCGTGAGGTTTGTGGTGCCCCAAAATAATTATGATAGTAACATAAAAGATCACCGATCACAGATCACCATAACAAATATAATCATTATGAAAAATGTTTGAAATATTGTGAGAATTACCAATATATGACACATAGACACAAAGTGGGCACATGCTGGTAGAATGTAGCACTAGTAGAATTGCACTAGTGGAATGCAGCACTAGTAGAATGTAGCACCAGTAGAATTGCAAGATGCAGGCCAGGCATGGTGGCTCACACCTGCAATCCCAGCACTTTGGAAGGCCGAGGTGGGCAGATCACCTGAGGTCAGGAGTTCAAGACCAGCC
Organism: Rhinopithecus roxellana; assembly: GCF_007565055.1. Lineage (NCBI taxonomy): Eukaryota > Metazoa > Chordata > Mammalia > Primates > Cercopithecidae > Rhinopithecus > Rhinopithecus roxellana. The sequence continues at coordinate 19,723,853 of NC_044559.1, forward strand.
TGGCCACCATAGCAAAACCCATTCTCTACTAAAAATACAAAAATGATACAAGTGTGGTGGCTTGCACCTGTAATCCCAGCTACTCAGGAGGCTGAGGCAGGAGAATCACTTGAACCCAGGAGGCAGAGGTTGCAGTGAGTCGAGATCATGCCATTGCACTCTAGCCTGGGTGACAGGAGTAAGACTCCATTAAAAAAAAAAAAGAAGAATTGCAAGACGCAGGATTGCCACACACCATCAATTTGTAAAAAAATGCATTTTCCGTGAAGTACAATAAAACAAGTCATGCTTATGTCATTCCTGGAGTTCAGTTCTTTTGTTGTGTGATCTTCCATTTTGATTGGGATTCAAAGTTTTCTTTGTGTGTGTGTGTGTGTGTTTGTGGTTTTTTTTTTTTTTTTGTAAATATTCTTATTTCTACTTGGATAAGTAACTGGCCTACTTAACTAATGAGCTACATAACTTTGGAAAAGTCTTTAAACTCTCCGGGTTCTGGTTACACTTTTCACAAAGCGATGGGGTACATAAAATGGTCTCTTTAGTCAGTGGTCCCAATCATTATTCACCTTACAACTCACACAGAACAAAATATTGTAATGGCTTGTTGGAGTCAACAGAGGAGACAATCCAAGGCCAGTGGTTCCTGGCCCAGGGGCTCTGCTCTCCAAAGCCCTACATGTTGCCCCAAAGGCTAAGAGGATCAATATATCTGCACATCTATAGCCCTCTGTGAGATGAGGCACACAGAGGGTAGCACTGAGTAAAAGAATTAGAAGTCTATGGGATGTCAGTTTGGTAATGTCCTAAACAGATAATCTTTCTTAACTTGGAACCTTTCTACTTCCTTAAATTACATCATCACTAAAATCATCAGTTATATGTACAGAAAGAGACATATTAGGCCCCTTGTTACTTTTTTCCTTTTGCTTTTACCTCTGTCTATGCCTCACCCCAACAGACCTATTCTGTAATTCATTTGCTTAATATTTATGTTGCTGGTCTCCCAAGCTTATTGTTTTGCTTTGTTTTTTGTTTGTTTGTTTGTTTTCTTTTCTTTTTCTTTTTTTTTTTTAATTATACTTTAAGTTCTAGGGTACATATGCACAATGTGCAGGTCTGTTACATATGTATACATGTGCCATGTTGGTGTGCTGCACCCATTAACTCGTCATTTACATTAGGTATTTCCTAATGCTACCCTCCCCCCTTCCCCCTCCCCACAATAGGACCCGGTGTGATGTTCCCCTTCCTGTGTCCAAGTGATCTCATTGTTCAACTCCCACCTATGAGTGAGAACATGCGGTATTTGGTTTTCTTGCAATAGTTTGCTGAGAATGATGGTTTCCAGCTGCATCCATGTCCCTGCAAAGGACACAAACTCACCCTTTTTTATGGCTGCATAGTATTCCATGGTGTATATGTGCCACATTTTCTTAATCCAGTCTGTCACTGATGGACATTTGGGTTGATTCCAAGTCTTTGCTATTGTGAATAGTGCTGCAATATACCCGAATGTTTTGGGATTCATGTCATCGTCAAAATGCAAGCCATCCAAAAAAGTGAAAGGGAAAACTAAAACACCCCCAATTTAACTACCTGGAAGTGACAACTCTTCACATTTTAGGGAAATCCTTCCAGGCTTTTCTCTATGCCAATAGTGTATTTGCATTCAATTTTTTATATATGAGATTATCTTTACCCATCCTTGCTACTAAGTGGTCTGTTGTAGATGGACATTCATCTTCACTTTTAATGATGAAATAGAATTACTTTGTATATGTTATGTTGTTGAACATTTAGATAACTTATTTTCCCTACTTCAAAACAATATTTCAGATAAGCATTTTTGTCCTTTTTTTTTTTTTTTTTTTTTAGTCTTTCACAGTTAGTAGTGAAATTACAGATATGAAAGGCATGGCCCATTTATGTTTTGATAGATGTTGACTGAGCCTGCTTCCAAGGATACATGAACACATCCTCTTAATGTTTTCTCTATTTTCCTAGCATCATACTCCTGCCTGACACCCACAGCTGCCAAGAACTATCCAGCCCTACACTTCAGTTATAGTGTTCCTGCTTCAGGGAAGTCTTTCTTACCTTACTCAGAAATTTACTATTTTCTTCTTGTGTTCTCAGACAGACCCTTCTATATACCTCTATTGTGGCATTTATTAAATGCACACAACATATTCTGCATGTCTGTCTCATCCACAGCTGTTGGTCCCAAAAGCACAGAGATCATAGGAAGCCATATACAGAACACCACGGTAATATCTTGAGCTCTGGTTTCAATTGTCTGGACTCAAATATTTGCTCTGTCACTTAATAGCTGTGTACTGTTGAGCAAGCTATTTACTCTCCTCAACTTTTTTATTTCCTCATCTGTAAAACAGAGACAGATATAGTGCCTACTTCATAGGATAGGTGTGAGAACTTCAATGAGATAATGCACAAAGCAGTTGGACTCCATGACAAAAATGGAGAAGCAAACAAACTTCATTCAAGATTCATTTGGTGCCAATGTTGATACATAACTGATGCCCACTGTATTTTAGATAAATGAAGAGCTCTGAAATCCTAATTATTTGGACCTATGCTTTTTCAATTAGCATACTCAAGTTGTAAACCACGTAATTTATGTATAGTGATGTTTTTTATCAGGGCTGATTTTATATACACATACACACAGGGCATTTATCATTGCCTCTTTTCCCTATTACCTTTCTGCGAGATGTCTGGTCATTGAGGGTTTGCACTCACCCCCTGATTATTCATTATTTTATTCATACACTTCTCCTGTAGTATTTTGTTCTTCATATGGGACCTATTCCAGAACAAGGAGGGAAATAATTGTTCGTTGGAGAGAAGGAAGAGAGAACAAGAGCTCAAATCTATTAAGCTGTTTAGCTTGACTGTTAAGTTGCAAAGAAGGACAACTATAGCAGCAAGGTCCTTTTAATTTTCTTGTTCTTAGCACTTTATTTCAAAGCAGCATGATGCTCAATCTCTCCAGTTGAGTTAACCATAGTAAAAACTAACAGTTACCTCCTATGCATATTACTTCTTGAGTTAAGTCATGCTTTTCTTACCCTTTTCCCCATTGAGACTTGTACATTTGGCAGCCTCTTTCTCCACTATCTGCTACTGTACCTTGTGTTAACTCAGAGACTTGACTCTACTGGGAACTTCCAGTCTACTCAGAGGTCCTCCTTTGACTTTTCTGCACCTGTCCCTAACACCCACTCAAATTTCTGCCTCCCTTCTAAAATTTAAAGCACACTGTTTCTTTGTTTGTTTGTTTCCTTGTATTTTGAGTTTTTACGTGTGGGTCACATCTCCCCACTGGATGTGAGCTTCCTGAGACAAGAGAGAAACACCACATCTTACTCACATTTTATCTTTCTACATGATTAGCGAAGTTACTAGAATATGGTAAGCATTTCTCCCAAAATGTAAGCTATTTTATATAGGTATTGCCTACCATAATAATAGAAGCTAACATTTTTTTAATGCTTTTTGTGTAAATGATGATGTTAAAGACTTTACATATGTACCTTTTCTATTTTTCTCAATTTCTCTGACTCAGTTGCTATTACTATTCTCACATTCTCTTTATTGAAGAAAAGAACCTAGGCACAGAGAGGTTCTGTTAATTTGCCTAATGTCACACAGCTGCTAACTGGTAAAGACAGTGTCTGAGCCAAGTCAGTATGACTCCGGAGACTCAGTTTTAGCAGAAATAGAATGTTGCTGACCAGAAGGGATGTGTCTGTGGGGAAAGTGCATGAAGGTTAAACCAGACACCTGCATCAGGAAATAAAGTATAGCTCTCCTTCAGAGAGCTTAATCCACAGGGACTACCGCAGCTTAAAGGGGCAAACAAGCCAAAAAGTCTTCTTCCAAAAGGATAGTGTCTATATTGGTATCCCATTCTTGTCTTGTTTGGCTTCTGGAATTCGCATCACCTGGGAGTTAGTGTGCCCCATCAATAACCCCTAAATGCAGATGCTTTTAAAAATGTCAGTACAAATCACAGCTGTTACATTTATGGAGAGTGCAAAAGAATCACTGCACTTAACTCTATCTAGAAATAAAAAGTAACAAAATTTATTTCTATTGTTCTCCTTATTGACTAATGAATAGAATGATGAAATGATACCTGCAGGCATCCAAAAGGTTACCACCACATCGAAACTGATCTTGAGACCTACTGCTTTCACCTGTACACAGCTTAAATCTACAGTAATAACCCACATTTTATTTTAGAAAAAAGGCGAGAAGACAGTGAAATATCACTGCTGTTGATTTTAGGAAACATGGTATTACTAGTTGTTATTTGGGCAGATTTAATCCCAAATTGTAGCCTTATCAAGATACTTTACAAGTGAGTGGTTGGCAACTCCCCCAAGGACTCTACACCTACGACATGAAACATTGTAGCAGATATGCTAGAAATTAGCCAGCCCAGACTCAAGAACCACTCTATCAGTACATACATATTCAGTGCCATGATACAACTAGAATGGGGCTGGGCACTGGATTAATGAATGAAGTCTGTGAGCCAAGTGCTAGAGTGTTGGCCCAGGTGCTTTGCACTACTAAATCAAGAAGGCATTTAGGATTTATTGAGCAGTAGATATCATGCCACAATAACCTTATTGGGTGAGCATGTTTTTAATCTCTGTTTTGGTAATGAGGGATTGAGACTTTGTATCCTTCAGGGTTTGGTCAAGAAAACTAAAGACTCTCCAACTAGTCCAAGTAAAACTCTTTTTATACAGGAACTAGAGGCTTGCACAATTGTTGGGATCTCTTCCTGGATAAGGGAGCTGAAAATCAGAGAAGCTTCTAGTGGAATTCCAAAATCAAGAAACCTGTGCACAGGATCTCATCACCTGTGGCACTAAAGCAGGAATTAAAGGTGTTCATCCAGAGGAAGATGCACACGTCAATAATCACAGGGAAGAGCTAGCTCCCAGGGATTTCCACTGTCTGTGTCACCTGTGTGGGTCCTTCTCCAGGCACCCTAGGTCATGGTTATGACATTCTTGTCTGCCCGTGTTTCTGCCCGCAACAACCACCAGAGAAGAAGTGCTCTCCTTCTCATCCAATGTTGAAATCTCACAAACATAATGGAATCAATCTTAGGACCATATAGGAAAAATGTTTCTGGGTATTGTTGTTACAGACTTTCCCCCTTCTATACAGAGGACAATGTAAAAGGGGTTGGTAATGATTCCAAATTGACAATAGAACATCAGAAATGTGCTGGTAAATGTGGGGAAGCTTGTCCAACAGCATACAAGTCATTAGTAGCAGGAGTGTCAGGAATGGAACCCACATTCCTGACTCTAATGTGTGTCTCACTCTAATGTGTGTTCCACTGAATGATTGAAATATATTACAAGAAATACAATACAGGAAATATTATATTACAAATATAATACAAGAACATTAGCCTAGGTAGCCATGAAAATCTTCAAGGAATAGATATAATTTGAGTTGGTCAGTAAAGTTCGTTCTTTCTTTCTTTCTTTCTTTCTTTCTTTCTTTCTTTCTTTCTTTCTTTCTTTCTTTCTTTCTTTCTTTCTTTCTTTCTTTCGACAGGATTTTGCTCTATTGCCAAGGCTGGGGTACACTGGCACAATCATAGCTCACTGTAACCCCCAACTCCTGGTCTCAAGCAATCCTCCTGCCTCAGTCTGCCAAGTAGCTAGGACTATAGGTGCATACACCTAGCTAATTTGATTTTTGTAGAGATGGTGTCTCATTATGTCACCCAGGCTGGTTTTGGACTTCTGGGATCAAGCAATTCTCCCACTTTGACCTCTCAAAGCACGGAGATTATAGGTATGAGCCACCTTGTCTGCCCTCAGTAGGGTTCTAACGGGTAGATAGGAGCACTGTGAATATGCCAAAAGCTTAAACTTGCCTGAGCAATCAGAGAGAAGAGTGTTGGTACATAACAAATCAATCTGAAGGACTGTAAATCTGAAAGTGCATTTTTGTCACTTCTTGTCTCTGTCTCAAGTTCCCGGCCTGCCCTGGGCAGTGAATGAATAATTGCTGAAAATAATGACAATGACCTGTAATCAGCCATGTTTAGAAACATCTGGATCCCTTCAGGCAGTGACAGTGGACTGAAAGGTCACATGTTATGCTCCTGCCTTCTGTTATCCCTGGCCGAAAAACAAGGTGAGCTGGGGAAAAAGTCCAGGACCAGCGTAAGTTAATGAGTTGCTTCTAATCTCAAAAAAATGTTATGGTGAGGCTGGGGTATTTTGCTCTTTTTTTCACACTGGGTTTTTTTTTTTTAAATCCTATATCTACATAAATATGACAAGATAGAAGAGGAAGGAAACAAAATGATAAGCAAACTAGATATTTAGATGTAAATATGAAACCCACACTTTTCTGCATTCAAGAGATACAGGATTTGACAATCATTACTTTGAAAACAGCTTTAGCTTGCTGGAGATTTTTTCTCTTCTCTGCCCATTTCCAGCGACAGAGCCATCATGAAGAAGAATGTTCGAAGACATCACATCTATAACCTTTGCCAAAGGCACACACAATCTTTGGAAGGAAGACTTTTATTTTCCCTGTCACCTTTAATGCTGGATATACCAGCTGAAAGTTGAATTCCAAGTATAAGGTCACTGCACGGAGGCTTCCTAAAGACATAGAGCTTGAAAAGAAATCTTTTCTGAATGTCACTCTCATTTCAGCTCACATTTTCCTGATACAGCACAGATGTACTAATTGGCCTTGCTGTCGACAGAAATAAACAAAACAAAACATTATTTGCCAACATCCCCCATAGAGGCATTCATGCCCATAATAAGCACAGGTCTCAGTTCAGGGTAATTAATTAAGATACACACAGGAAATGTCTAATGTACAATTTCCTTGTTCACATATTGTATGAATGGCAGTGTTCGTTCTTTAGAAAAGAATCCTGTGCATTTTGTCTCACCTGAGATTTTGAAAAAGCCACTTAGAGATCAAAGTATAGGAATCAGATGGTGAGAGTTTACATTTTTTTTCTCCACACTTTGAGAAATTTGCTTTTTATTATTTTATAATTTACATTTCACAACACTCCCTTAAATAATGCCCGCTCTCCTCTTGCAGTAATCATAACAAGGCCTGCTGTCTTAAACTGGTGGCCTACTAACCACATCTATCTGACAGATGGGTCTCAGAATTTAAGCAAAAATAGCAAATTGGATTCTTGCAACTAAAAATTTCACCAAAATTCAGATGATTTACAACAATAGTAGGCCTCTATCCTTGCACAGAAATTGGCTGAAATTAAGTCGCCTCCAATTCCTTTTAGTGAAGCAGACCCTTCAATGTAGCATCCTCTTAGCCCTGTTCACCTTCCTGTGTTACTCACAGTGTGGCTCACAGAGCCGCAGGTCAGCATCCCCTGGAAGTTTATTAGAAATGCAAATTCAAGGCTCACTCCTGTAATCCCAGCACATTGGGAGGCCGAGGCAAGTGGACCACGAGGTAAGAAGATCGAGACCATCCTGGCCAATACGGTGAAACCCCGTCTCTATTAAAAATACAAAAATCAGCCGGGTGTGGTGGCGCGTGCCTGTAGTCCCAACTACTTGTGAGGCTGAGGCAGGAGAATCGCTTGAACCTGGAAGGTGGAGGTTGCAATGAGCCAAGATCACGCCATTGTACTCCATCCTGGCAACAAAGCGAGACTCCATCCCCCCCGCCCCCCGCCAAAGAAAAGAAAAAAAGAAATGCAGATTCACTGGCCCCACTCCAAACAATTCAATCAGAATATCCAGGGAAAAGGCTCAGCAATCTGAGTTTTAATAAGATCCCTGGTGATTCATATGAATATTAGAGTTTGACAAATCATGCTCTCTACTCACTTACCTGCCCAACTTTGGTTAGCGTTTAGATTTATGCCACTAACCTGGGCCCAGCAAACACTATTATTTCCCTAGGTTTCCATTACCTTAGGAATCTCATGAGAAGAGCAAAACCAAAAACACTGGTCTTTATCTAAAGTAGGTTAATTATATTTGATGAAATTTCCTTTTCCCCAGCCTGGATTATATTGCAAGCACCCAGTTGCTTTGTGACTTGACAGAACGTGTGGACTTAGTAGTGATAGTGGGTGAGTAAAAGCCATTGACACCTTTGGTTATTAGTCAGTGAGGTAACCCTGATTTGTTTTGCTTTGGAGGATCACTGAAAACTGCCAGATATATTTCTTTGTTTTCTGGAGTTCAGTTATTTTGTCACTCAGATTTTATCTCCTCCCCAAGGGCAGCAAACTGGCTTCAGGCTAAAGCGAAAAAGAAGGCAAAGTAGAGTGGTCTTGTCTCTTCCCCAACCATATTTAATCGCACGAGGTCCTCTGGCTAGAGCCATGTGCCTACACTAGAACATAAAATTAGACCTCTCCCAGCGGTGGCAGAAGCTTAGCATCCGTCCTTCAATCACCATTCAAAGCTAGATCTTCTCTGCCCTAAAAAAGCAGTTTCAAATGGCAGCCCCACTGAGTAACATCATAGCTGATAACAGCTCTGTTAGATGCTATGTAAAGCATCTTGGCTAAAATCTTCATTACCATTTGAAAACATCAGATGCTTTAGAATTGCTTCAGGTCTTTAAAAATCCCATCTTCTACTCCTGGCAGGACTAAAGAGATTCAGTAAGCTGGATTCATGCCTCAGCCCAGAGATTCAAAATCACTATGCCATGTAATGGTATTTCACATCTCTCTTTAGATCATCCAAAGCTGAATAGTCTAATTGTTCATGCTCAATTTATTTGTGCTCTCGGTTGCATTCACAGGGGCAGTGTGGACAGTCTAAAGGGGGAGCAGAGTGTAAAAAGCATTCAAATTAGCAACTGATAGTTACAGTAATTGAGGAATCAGCCTCGAGGTTAAGGTATTGATTCATTTTGATAATATTACACATACTGTGAAATTTTCTGATAGTTAAACCATCAGTGAGATCTACTGAGGTAATAATACGCACTTAATAACGTTTCACTCAACACCACAGATTTGAAAATGCATTTCAAAATTTGCAATTTCCAGCTCTGCCATAAATTAGCATACA